>NW_025814845.1:172675000-173275000 GCF_022079265.1 Lynx rufus
AAAAAATTGATGTTTATAGTAAAATTCACCCTTTTTAGTGAGCAGCTCTTATAAAATATAGAAAAATCCCATAACTCCTCATAATTTCCTCATTCCCTTTTGTAGACAACCCCGTCCCTCACCCAGCTCCTGGCAATCATTGATTTGTATTCTATTACAGGTTATTTTTTTTAATCTTTTTTTATACCTTTGAGTTCTGTATTTATGGACTAATTTGAAGGGCTCATGAGTTGCTTTTGATGGAAAAAAATACTCATTTGTCAAAAAACAGAAATAACCTTTCAAGAAAGGAGGAGAGGGAAGAGAGGGACAAAGATGGACAGGCACAGAGAAGAAGAAAGATCTTTTTTTTAATCATTTACTAAAATGCTATGCTGCTCTTGCTCCAATAAAGGGCTATATGGCCAGTTGGAATGCTATGTTACCACTGAGGGTGAGTTATTATAAAACCTGTCCATCCATGAAAAGACTTAGACTAGCCACGTGGAGCACTGTGCTCCCACTACAGAATTTATACCAGTATTCCAAGTTTGATGACGCCTGCGGAGTGGAAGGAAATTCTTCAGGGGGTGAATTACAAGAAGCCCTTCTATTTGTGTACTGATCGATGCATTTTGGTTCACTTACACAGCTGTCATCTCAAGGGATGCCCACAGCATCATGGGGAGGAGGGCAACGCATGTAGTGTTCTGCCGGTTTGAGAGGCACAGGAAGCGGGTCCTGAGAGGCCGGGTGTTGATGTAAGTCTCACCTCTGCTGCTCTTAACCAGGCATCGTTTTTCAGCTTGCGATGAGACTTTGAGAAACGTCTTTAAATGTGGAAAGAGTGTGGAGATTGAGACAAGGAGGCATATGCTTGTGAGGGGCCAAGAGGCATACGGATGGCCAGGATTCACTCAGGCTGATGGACGGAAGAATTAGCAGCGTGGGCAGAGTTGACCACACAACCCTGCACGCGAGGGCTGGCAGAGGGCATGTGTGGCCCTTGACTGGTCCAATGAGGGCCCCTCTGCCGTGGTTAGAGACCCACTGGGCTTCCTCCTCTGGAAAGCAGGGCCCTGGGCTCCCAACGTCCTCACGAGCGTCTGTCCCACGTGAAGTGGTTTTGCTGTCTCGAAAGGAGTTAAATTCATGGTGCAATCATCTGTGGTTTTTCACTAGACCTTCCATGACATCTGTACAACTTCTGCTCCATAAACTGCATCTTTTCAAGTATTTTGCAACCTCTTTTGCTTTGTAATCTGAGAGTGTTTACTTGGCACAAGATTGTGAAAAGTTCCACTCTTCTTTTGGAGAGACTCTTTCCTTCAGATTTATCATAGCAGAAAAGGAAACTGAAAAGATTGTGAGTGTCTTGGGAGCCTCATGGTACATCCAGGATGTATTCCACATGTACGATGCGGTAGCATCACCAAATAAAGAACATTAAGGCTAAAGTACTACAAAGAACATTGCAAAATACTAGATAATGACATTTAATGCCTAAAGCCTTAAAAAATAAAGCAACAAAACCCACTAGATAGCACTTTTCTCCACTACAGTGCATATTCTGTGTAAGTCATGGACATGAAAATGTAAAGAATCTATCTGTGCCGTTGAATAAATAATGTTCAGT
Source organism: Lynx rufus (assembly GCF_022079265.1). Taxonomy (NCBI): domain Eukaryota; kingdom Metazoa; phylum Chordata; class Mammalia; order Carnivora; family Felidae; genus Lynx; species Lynx rufus. The sequence goes on from NW_025814845.1 coordinate 172,676,616, forward strand.
AAATATTTATTAGGCGGTATTTACTGTGTGCTAAATGGAAATAGACACAACAGAGATGATGTCTACTCTCACCGAGTTTATAATCCATCAGAGAGATTAATCAAATACTTGAGTAATTACTTAATGGCAATGGTGATGGGGACTATGAGTCACAGGGAGCTGAGAACCATATGCGAGGGAGGGTTCTGTAGTCAAAAACACTAGCAACCTGTAGTGGGCTAGAATGGGGGACACTAACCAAATCTAGAAGGGGGGTGTCGCCAGCGCAGACATCCCCAAGAAGGTGATGTTTGAGCTGATTGATGTCTGGAGGGTGAGTCGGAGATGGCTTGGTGACAGGGAGTCAGATACACGTTGGGCACGGAGACCTGCCTATGTGCAGTGGGGGTTGGGGTTGGGAATGGCTTGGTGCATAAGCAGAGCTGTGGGCAAGAGGAAGCTGGAGAGGTAGGTATTGGTGAGATCATGCAGGGCCTTGGAGGCCATGTTAAGATTTTGGTTTTGGATTTCACCCCAAGACAAGTAGAAAACCACTCACAGGTTGTAAGCCCTGAAAGAGGATGAATGGCAGTGATCATCTCAGGCTTAGTTAAGGAAAAGTCCTCAATCACTTTGGTAAAATACCCGAGTAAGCCCAAATGATCTTTATGGCCAGGGCTGGATTAAAAGGAGGGGCAGTCACAGTTTCGGAGGATGCCCATCCATAGGATGCATACAAATCACCGGGAATGGGATGGATGTGAAACTAACGTTCCCAAGAGTCCCTTCATGAAACGTGCTGTATGTGACCAGAAGCGGTGGAGGCTTGATACCCCTATTATATACGTGAGCACGATAACACAAGGCTGCCCTGCTTCCTGCACAGCCTAGGAAGGAAGTGGCTTAGGGGTGCCCGGACGCTTTCCATTTGGTTCAATGGGATATGCAAGTTCGTGGCAAGAGGAGCTTCTTGCCACCAGTGGTCATCCTTTTCCAGCCCTTCACTCGCTACACTCAGCTTCCCTGCTTAAGAAATGCCAGACACACATGTGATAATAGCATTCTGAAGTGGCACCATGCTGTTTGCCTGTTCAAGGTGTGGACACCTCTCCGAAATAAAGACAGGTGAACAGCAGTGAGTCCTTGGCTCCTTGGCAGCGATGGAGAAGAGGGAGAGTAATCAGATTCTACATCTGAAGAGCCCCTTATAATACAGCATGTGCTTTATGTATATCAACTACCTTGGCCCTCACAGTAGGTATGTATTAGTCTGTCATGTGCATAAGGACATTGAAGCTCAGGAGAGTCGAGTTCATTTTTTAAGGTCATACGTCTAGTAGCAGAGCTGGGAGTCCCCGAAAGGAAGTTTGGTGTATTTAGTTCTTGCATATGTCACAGAGGTACCAAGGGCCAGCCCTACGCCCAAATCACCGGTCAAAACCTCATGTGTTGGGCACTTAGGCTCTGTTTTCCATACCAACTATACGGAACCGGAGGCAGGCTGATCATGTCATTAACTGCTGACTCCTCAGGGATAGGTGAGGGAACCGGGGACACTGTTAGAAGAGACCCTGAACCTTGCTGGAGGCAGACAATGGGACAGCAGCACAAAGGAGCACAGTGACTCAGGTTTTGTGGGGTGTGGCATGCATACCATCTCCAGAATTATGAAGAAGAACACAACGCTGTACATATAAATTATAAGGGACAAAAGTGAGTATTAAAAGAAAAAAGAAATTCCATCAATTACAAAATTTTTAAAGCTGACAAGACCACAAATGTGACAAAATTCAGAGAAACAACATGATCTTTTTATTAACTAAATGCCTGATGACCTTTCTCATACTTTTCTCCCAACTTTTTCCATCTGAATATTTTTTGATTGCCTCTTCCTCTGACAATGATTCTGTAATTTTTTTTTCTATAGAGAACATTGAGAGTCAGTCTTTAACATGGTTGATTGAAATCTGTTCATTTTTAATTATTAATAAAGAAGATTTTTCAGCTTTACAACTTATTTTGACAATGTCCTGCAAATGTTTATGATTTTAAATTTCAGGGGAAAAAAACCTCTATTATATTTTCTGCCTTAGTTGTTACAGAGACACTCAGAGTTTATGGTACTATCAATGGTTTGTGCCCTACAAGCATCAGGACTCTGATAAATTCAGTTTCCTGTGGTTCCAATTTACAAAAAAAGGTTGGCGAATTAATAATTGCATACATTGAAATATTATGTTTTCTTTTCTAAAAAATTAAAAAAAATTTTTTTTAGTTTTTATTCTTGAAAGAGAGACAGAGTGTGAGCAGGGGAGGGGCAGAAGAGAGGGAGACACTGAATCTGAAGCAGGCTCCAGGCTCCAAGCTGTCAGCACAGAGCCCAATGCGGGGCTCAAACTCACGAACCACAGGATCATACAGTGAGCTGAAGTCAGATGTTGAACTGACCCAGCTACCCAGGAGCCCCTGTATTCTTGACAGAATAGAATTTCCATTGTGACTAGACATCAATGGAACTAAGTCCTCTGGTCACAATTCCACACGTCTGATGCCTGGTAGAATTTTCCACATGCTAGTTTCTGGCTCCTACCATTTCAAAACTTGTCCTGTCACGGCTCACATCCCACTGGTGCTTGGCACACCGGGACACATTCATTCATAATACAATCTCTGGCCCTGCACCTTCCTGACATGATGCCATGTGAGTCAGCACAGTGGGTTTTGGCATATTTCTGGAAGCCTTTCCTACTCTGGGACACCTTGCACTTTAGTAGACATCCCACTAAAGCACCAAATAAATGTATCTTTCAACTCAACTTTTCCTGAGTTGGATTCCAAAATGCCCAGGGCCCTCCCAACTCTACCCACACAGGAGGAATATTTTAGAGGGAACGTCAACATGGAAAGAGACTTTGGTCTTAAATTGATTGTAATTTAATTGTATTATCTTGTAAATTTTATACAAATGTATAAGCTTCTGAATGCATGGCTAGGAACCCCAACGGGAGTCTTGGAAAAGGTCATGGAAAGAAGGGCTCTTCTGTTGGGGCTTCATTAGCTCCAGGGTAAATCCTCAAAGTCCAAGGGCCTCTCAAAGAAATGGTGTTTTTGTTTGTTTGTTTGTTTGTAGAGTTATCTGTGATAGGCCAATATGAATCAATGCATAGGAATATAAAAATTTTTGAAAATTAAAAACGTATACTAATAACTAATTGTCAAAAGATTGACAAACTAAGATCAATCTGCATATGTGATGATTTTCCATCTAAACATCAACCAGTTTTAAAGGGTGAATGAATCATCATAGCAGAGTTTCCTTATCCAGTTACATACCCTTTTCCATCTCTCTTTTAAAGTTTATTTAGTTTTGAGAGGCAGAGAGAAAGAGAGCATGAGCAGGGGAGGGGCAGAGAGAGAAGGAGACACAGAATCCAAAGCAGGCTCCAGGCTCTGAGCTGTCAGCACAGAGCCCAACACAGAGCTTGAACCCATGAATGGCGAGATCATGACCTGAGCTGAGTCGGACGCTCATCCAACTGAGCCACCCAGGCACCTCCCTATCTCTTATTTAGTCTTCATAAAACACTACAAGGTGAGTGTTATTATCTGTATTTTACAAATAATGAAACTGAGGACCTTAGGGGCTTACGTAGGATCATCCTGTTTGTAAATATCTTAATTATCCACCCACCAGTCTCTCTAGTGGGTCAAAATTGTGAAGAGAGCTGTTTACCCTCTTGAAATCCTGCATCACTGGTTCCTTCTGGCTATTTAGAAACAAAACAAAAGAAATCCCACCTAACCCCTGCCCTCTGTCCCAATGATTTCTTAGATTTTGTGACAATAAATTATTCTAATATTGTCTCTCTCTCTCTCTCTCTCTCTCCTTTTAAACAAGGATGGAGAGGCTCCCTTTCACTTGATCTTTAATGGTTGGATCTCAAGTTTCTGTCCTCAGTGGTCTTCTAGCCTGAAATGCTCTCCCTGGGTGACTTCATAATTTCTCAAGACTTTAAAAACCATCTATATATTGATATCTCCCAAACTGTACCTCTACTCTAGATCTCTGCAATGCTCTGCAGCTACTGGTTCACATCTTTAAGATGGTCTCTGCAAAATGGAGCATCTATAAGATTTTCCAGAATTATCTCCTGCCATGTTCTTAATCCACTCAGATCTTCACATGGTATTCCTTCTTTTTAAAACACTTTCCCATACCTTCCTTTTTCATTTATCCCTTAAGTTTCCATTTACATGTGACTCCTAGGGGTGCCTAGGTGGCTCAGTCATTTGAGCATCGAACTCTTGATTTCATCTTCTCAGGTCTTGATTTCACAGCCCCACATTAGGCTCTGCTCTGACAGCACAGAGCCTGCTTGGGATTCATTCTCTCTCTCTCTCTCTCTCTCTCTCTCTCCCTGCCCCTCCCCTGCTCATTGTCATTCTCTCTCTCTCTCAAAATAAATAAATAAACATTTAAAAAATAAAATAAATGTGACTTCTACAGGAACACCATCTCTGACGTCTCCCCAGGAACAGAGTGGGGAGCCACTCCCATGTTTTTCTCTAAGTGCCATCCTATCAGTATTATTTTTGCCTGTAACGGTCAGAGATCCAATTACAGTGGCTTAAATACACAAAGTCTAATTCTCTCATGTAAAAGAAGTAAGTCAGCAAAGCAGCTTCCTGGGGCTCACATGGTGGTTCTACAAAGTTACTAGAATCCTAACCCCCTGGTATTCTCCAGGTTACTTTATAGTCCAGGATTACTGCTGTAGCTCCCACTCTCTCAACTGCTTCATGAGCCTTCTAGGGGGGGAAGGAAAGCTAAAAGGACCCTTCTTCTGGCTTATTCATCTCAGAGAAGGCTGGCTAGGAGAATCGGTCTTTTAACTGGGTACAATTAAAGGGTTCTGTTTCTAATGAAAATCGGGAAAATTTTGTGCTAGGGTAGGCATCTGGCAGTGTGCCACACTTTTCTGTGTACGTATCACACCATCTTTTCAAATTATCTGTTGAATTCTCTGAGTTCCCCACTAGGCTGAAAGCTCCAAGGAAGGGAATGTGTCTTATTCAGTTTTCTATTCCCAACACCTGGCACAGTGGCTCCCAACTAATAGGTCCTTAATAACAATTTAGCAAACAGATGAATTAGTTGTTGTGGGAAAACCATTATTGCGATTAAGCAAATTAGCATATTTTATAAAGCTCCAGGAAAAAAGAGACTTTCTACTTTGCAGAAAGGAGGAGGAGGAGGAGGGGCACAAATGGCCACACAATTACGTAATTGTGTCAAATTAGATCTTGGTTTATAAAAGCAGGACATACTGAAAAAAAAACAACTTTTGTTGAGTGAGCTCAATAAAAGGGAAATGAATCTTCAGACATACCTTAAGTCATGTCTATTTATGGTGAAGGCAACAAGAAGATACATTACGTACATTCTTGAACGTTTATCACTGTTTGAAACGTTAGCCTTTCATTTTCAGCTAATGTTGTCTCTTCTCTTGCTATCCTAAATGGTTCTAACTACTTTCTTGTGCTAATAGGTTATGAGTTTCTCAGGAGCTTTAAAGAGCATTCTTTTCTTTCTCACTTATTTTTTTCTCTTCTGACAACTTGTAACTAATGCTCTGGTCAAGGACACAGAGCAATAAAATTTCTACCCTGTGGCTTCACTAAAGAGCAAGTTCATAAGGCTTGGACCGGACCTCAAGCAACTCCAGGGAGCACCATCAACATTGTGCTCCTCCTTCTGCTAAAGCCAGCTTCACGAAACTGAAAGACCATGTAATGATTTTAAGCCACAGTCATAAAACCCAGCATTTAATATTCCTGTGAGATCATCACAGACTCCAAGACTACATATTTACATGTTGACTTAATCCATTAAATGTTACCTCTTTTCAACAACAGAACTCCCCTTGCAATTTAAAGGCCTCCTAATGTCTAATAGTTCTGTCTTCAGAAAACAAAACAAAACATTTCCTTAGATGTTGAAAGTGTACGCTCCTGCGAAGGTTGTAATCTCTTCATTCTAGAATGTGTTTTGCCCCATGATGATATGGAGGAAACGGCTTTACTATCTACAGATCTTCCTCAGCTCATGATGGGGTTATGTCCTGATAAACCTGCCACGAGTTGAAAACATCATAAGTTGACAATGCGTTTAATACATCTAACCTATGAACATCACAGTTTAACAGCCTAGCCTATTTTAACTGTGCTCAGAATGCTTACATTAGCCTATAGTTGGATGAAATCATCTAACACAGAGCCTTTTTTTTTTTTTATAATTAAGTGTTGAATATTTCCTGTAATTTATTGAGCCCTGTATTGGAACTGAAAAACGGAATGGTTGTATGGGTACAGAATGATTGTACATATATTGGTTGTTTACCTTCAAATGACAGACCAGGAGCTGCGGCTGCCCTTGACCAGCACTGAGAGAGACAACTGTGCTACATGTCACTAGCCTGGGAAAAGATTAAAACTAAAAGTTTGAAGTTCTGGTTCTACTGAATGTGTGTTGCTTTCACATCATGGTAAAGTCAAACCATGGTAAGTTAGGAATCATCTGCGATTATTTCCTGAGAGGTTTATCTTCCTAGCTAGACTCTAAATTCCTTAAGATCAGGATGATGTTGCAGGACTTTATGTAGCCTGGTAATAATGTTGACTCCATAGTCAAGGTCCAGTTACCACATATGTTTTGAACCAAGGGTTGAAAAATGAGAATTATGAGTAAAGGTTAAAGGAAATGGAGCTTATGATGAACACTGTAATATATTTGAATGTAATATACAATCTTCCCCTTAATATCTTTCACCACTGGTTAGGAAGCATCTCTGAAGTGTCCACACTTCAAGACTCTCTGAAGCATCGTAGTTGGACAGTTAGGGTTCACACAGGAGTGAGGCACTACCTCTGTCTTCCAGTGACAAGACTGTGTTCCACTTCTAAGGCTTTGATTTCTCCTGCTAATTATACTCTCAGCATCCATCTGTCTGTCAATCTCTCTCTCTGTCTCTCTGTCTCTGTCTCTCTCTCTCTCACACACACACGCACGCACACGCATGCACACACACTCTTTATCTTTGTCTTCAGTTGGACAAGCCTATATTCCACACCTCCTTCATCTGGAAGATTATTAAACACTTTGCTGAGCTCAATGATCCTCTCTACTCTCTAGATTATTTTTGCGATTACCCAGGTACAACATTACAAGTACATTGTAGGAACTATAAAAATATAGAAAAACACAATGACAAAAGTAAAACAACCTAATAAAGATACCACCAAGATGGGGGAAATCTCTCTTTTTTTTTTTTTTTTTGCTAAGAACTTTATTTTCTTTCTTCCCTTATTTTCCTTTTTCCATTCCCTTCCTTTTCCTCTCTTCCCCTCTCACTCTTTTACTTTTTGGAGGGAGATGAAACTTGTTTTTATGATTTGCCCTTTTTAAAATAGGGATGTTCATTTAAGTCATTACTGTTTTATAAGATCTTTATATATATATATATCAAGGATATAATATTTTCTCTTAGATTCATGACACATAATACCCTTTTCACTATATGACTTAATTTTATATTTATTTTAATGTAAACTATGAAAAATTTTTCAGGATATCAAATCAACCATCCTTTTACTTTAAAATTTTTGTCTTTGCATTATGCTTAAAAAATTTATATTTATTCAAGGTCAGATAAATAATTGCATAGTTTTCTACAGTTTCTTTCATCTCTTAAATTGTTAAATTAAATCAACTTGGAATTTATATTGCTAATGGTATGAAGTAAGAATCTAATTTAATTCCAGATGGCTAGCCAATTTTCTCTAATATTGTTTTCTCACAGATTTGAGAAGCTACCTTTAATATCTGGTGTTCTGGACTTTGACACTTTTCCACTGGTCTTTTTATGCCACATCACACTTTAAAAAACAGCTTTATTGAGTATAACTGATATATAAAAAACTGTACATACTTAACATATACAATTTGATGAATTTTGACATATGTATATAGAGGTAAAACCATCACCACAATCAAGGTAATAAAGATCCATCATTTCCAAAAGTATCCACCTGCCCCTTTGTAATCCCACCCTCAGTTTCCAGGCAACAACTGAGGCAGCTTGCTCAATAGATTAGTTTGCACTTTGTAGAGTTTTATATAAATGAATTGCATAGTGAATTTTTTTTTTTTTTTAGTTTGGCTTCTTTCAACTCGGCGTAATTATTTTGTATCATTCATGTTGTATAGCAGGTGTCCATTTCACTCCTTTTTTATTACTAAGTACTATTCTATCCTATGTACATGTCACAATTTGTTCATACATTCATCTTTTGATGGACATTTGGGTTGCTTCCAATTTTTGACTGTTACAAAGAAAGCTGTTTATGAATATTTATGCACAGCTCTTTGAATGGATGTGTGCTTTCCTTTCTCTTGAGTAAATACTTAGGAGTGAAGTAGCTGGATCATATCGAAGACGTGCGTTTAACCTATTATGAAGGCTGCCAAAATATTGTCCAAAGGGGTTGTATCATTTCACATTCTCACCAGCAGTGTATGAGAATTCCATTTCCTCTTCATCCTTTCTATAGTCAGTCTTACTAATTTTAGACATTCTAGTAGGAATTTATGATAATCTCATTTTGATTGCAATTTTAATTTCCCTAATCACTAATGCTGTTTGCCATATTTTTATGCGTTCTTTGGCTATCCATATATCTTAGATGAAGTGCATATGTTCAAATATTTTGCCCGTTTTTTGTTGGGCTGCTTGTTTTATTAATTATTATAACAACTAAATTATTACTTTATTATAATACATTATCACAATTATCAAATAAGGTTGTAATTGTAAAATTATTATAGATTTATAATTATAGGATTATTGTCATTTTATTATATAAAATTGTTAGATTTAAAATCATTATTTTATTTTGTTGTTTTCTTACCTGTTATTTTTTTATATAAATGGTTTTCTTTTTTTCAATGTTTACTTATTTATTTTGAGAGAGAGAGAGAGAGAGAGAGCGAGAGAAGTGGGGGAGGCATAGAGAGAAAGGGAGAGAGACTCCCAAGCAGGCTCCATACCTTCAGCACAGAGCCTGACATGGGGCTCAATCTCATGAACTGTGATATCATGACCTGAGCCAAAATCAGGAGTCAGACACGTAACCACCCGAGACACCCAGGCATCCTAATTCTTACTTGTTGTTTTAAAAATGGTAAAGACCAAATTAGTATAGTTTTATTATTATAATTATTATTAATGATTGGTATTTTGGACTGGTAGTTGGATTTTTGAATCTATTTCATTGACCTACTTCATGCTATTGTCATGCTATTTTAATTTTGTTGCTTTATATTATTTTTTCATAAATAGCACTGCAACTTTTAATTATTCTTAATCAGCATAATTTGGTGAGAGGAAGCAGAGGCTATTCTCATCCGTTTATTTCAGAATTTGTAAAACTTTATGAAACTCATTTTAATAAAAAATCAGAACTGAGTTATATTTTTTATAATTTTGGAAGAAATAAGACCTTTACAATATTAAGTATCCTTGTCCATTAAATTGACTCCTTTCTTCATACGTTCAGTATTTTGGATTTGTTGAATTTCCTATCTATTTCCTCTTAAGCTAGAAAATGTGGGCCTTTAAGGTTCTAGATCCTTCCCTTAACTTGTCCAATCGTAGTCAACCAGAATCAAAATTATACAGATTGAAACTGAAAGACACTGTAGATTATCCTGTCCAGTATCTGTACTAGTCTATGAGAAAATAAAGCCCAAAGAGCTGAAGCACTTCCTTAATGTCTAGAGTATGTTAATAGCAGTCTCAAGAGTGACCCCTTACTATCATTTAGTGTCTCTTCTGTTACATCACTGTAACTGTCCTTATTTCCTATTATTTCCCCAAATGGGTCTCTACTTTCTCTTTTTCTTTACTTATTTATTTTTTTCGGGGGGGGGGGGGAGAGGGAGAAAGAGAAAGAGAGAGAAGAGGGGACAGAAGATCCAAAGTGGGCTCTGTACTGACAGCTCCAGAGAGCCCAATGTGGGGCTCAAACTCACGAACCGTGAGATCATGACCTAAGTGGAAGTTGGTCACTTAACCAACTGAGCCACCCAGGGCTCCCAAATGGGTCTCTACTTTTGTAAGGCTGGTGTCCTTGACATGCATCGCATGCCCAAAATCATTGAAATGAAAATACCACCTTTTCACAAGTCATGGTATATGTGAAGGCAATTTACTTGCCCAGTGTCAGGGTAATGAGACATATTAGCACAGGTAAATGCAGAGGATGTTGCCTAGTTATATGAGTTATGGGCTTCCTGGCTTGGGTGGGTTGAGAATGGAGACTCCTCAGATGGAGAGATGGAAACTTTATGGCACATCCTTAAGCTGGTCTTGCTATAGGGTGGAATTATAAGATGTAAAGTGAGTTTCTTTATGATCTTATAAAAGATTTTTAAAGAAATTGAGGCAATCACAAAGGAGAAAGTGCAGGATTTTCTAAATGACTAAACATTACTCATTTGAGTAGAGTGGATCTTAACCTTTTATGGGTCAAAGTACACTTAGAGCATCTGATAACATAAATTCAACCCTCTTTCCATAAAAAGGCATACACGGTTCATACAATATGAGGGTTTATGGATTCTGTGAAAGTTGTCTATTGGTTTCACAAGTCCTGCCACAAATCTTCCCAGAGTTCCATGGACATAGGAGTTCAGAATTCCTTGAAGAAGAAGTAAGTAGTCTGCCTACTACAATAGCTCATGAAGGAAAGAAAGAGAGAACAAAGATTATGTGTACGTATGCAGGGATATGGAGACAGGGAGTCTAATATGGGTCATGCTAATCAATATGAAATCTTTTCTATGAAAAACTGCACTGCATTTCCCTATATCAAAAGAGAAACTTTTTTCAGATTCCTGGAAACAGCCCAGAGTACGTCAATATACTAATAGTAAACACAAGACCAAACAAGGGGAGGTGGGAACTGAGACAGTAAGAGGTTAAACATTCCCTTTGAACACAAACAATTACTTGATAAATATTTACTGAGCATCTGCTATGGAAAATGCACAGTGCTGAGTGGTGGGGACACAGTGCTTATCTAGAGAGTCACTGAATCAATATGTCATAAAATCAAAAAGGCTCTAATATGTACTATATTATTATATTAGTTATTAAACAGCATAATACATAATATTGTTTATTATTTTATAGATGAGGAAACAGTAGCCTAGAAGGGGTGAATAGACTTCTTAAAAAAATTTAGTGTTTATTTTCTTGTTGAGAGAGAGAGAGAGTGACAGAACACAAGCAGGGGAGAGGCAGAGAGAGGGGAAGACACAGAATCTGAAGCAGACTCCAGACTCTGAGCCGTCAGCACAGAGCCTGATGCGGGGCTGGAACCCACAAACCATGAGGTCATGACCTGAGCCAAAGTTGGACACTAAATGACTGAGCCACCCAGGCGTCCCAGAAAGGGTAATAGTCTTACATACAGGATTAGAACCCAAGTCTCCTGATCAGACTTTTTTTTTTTAACGTTTATTTTTGAGACAGAGAGAGACAGAGCATGAATGGGGGAGGCGCAGAGAGAGAGGGAGACACAGAATCGGAAGCAGACTCCAGGCTCTGAGCCATCAGCCCAGAGCCCGACGCAGGGCTCGAACTCACAGACTGTGAGATCATGACCTAAGCTGAAGTCGGACGCTTAACCGACTGAGCCACCCAGGCACCCCTGATCAGACTTTTAATGAGTACCTACTCTGTGCCAGGCCTGGTGCTAGACACTGTCAAGTAAATTTTCACTCTTTTACAGAAATTCCACATCTTCAGTAGCTACACGTAAACAGGTATTCTTGCACCTTTCTGACTTTGTTTGTTGCGAAGAAGGTAAGTCATCATTTATTTGGGTAAGAAGTGAAGAATTGAAAAATTTTTTTCCAAATATTCCTGACAGGAATTGTGAACTTCTAGAGAAAGGATTTGTATGCATCTCATAAGTCCAAAAAACAAAAATCTTTAATACTTGGGAGGTTTGGAAGAAGAGAAGGAGTACATTTGGACCTAAGGATTCAAAGTTCAAGAAAAATAACATTCTCTGCTACATTCTTACAATCTATTGTTCTCTGTGGCAGTGTTTAGTGTTTGTTTCTTCTGCAACCACCAGGCAGGATTGAGAAAGGAGACAGGATGGCACATAGGGACCACTTAGGGTGCATTTTGAAATCCTTTAAAAGCTGGTCTCCCCCAAGGAAGGGAAGAGATCCAGGAGAGCTACTGCCCACACCCTCCACTCTTCTCTGCTGCGATGCTTCACCCCATTTCCTCCAAACCCTGGAGGAAGATTTGTTCATTCAGGTAGACTCCTACAGAAAAGAAGAGGACATCCGCTTATCACATCCATTTTGAAATCAAATGTGCATCTTGACAACTGCAATCTTGTCACTACAAGTAGTCAGATGATGGGAAGGCAGAGCATTAGAAAGGAGAAAGCTAATGAGGAAAGTCAACCTGGGCCCGGTAGCCCATCCTGGAGTCAGTTTCGGGTCAGGAAAGGGCACTAATCTGGGCTTCATGTGGATGTACGTTCCCGTAAAAGATGTTATAGATAGTGGTTTGTCTTAGTCTACCTTAACACAGAAACCTATATCACCTATTATATGGCCAAAATCTATACATATACCACATTATAGCAAAAAAGGATACTGATATTACAGTTAGAATTTCAAAACACACTATATAATTTAAGTAACTGGCTACAAAGTAATTTTCTTTTTGTTTTCTGAGTACAAATGTAATTCATTGTGATTTTAGAGTATATAAGATATTTCAGAAACAAAAAATCATCATGCACCATGCAGAAACAGCTGTTAATATAGTTACTGAAAAATAAATATAAGGTATTTGAGATTTCGCTTCAGAGGGATGAAAAGGTGAAGAAAATATCTGAGTAGACCCTAAAGCAAGTGCAAAGAGTGATGGCACTGGTTTCTTCATGCCACTGAAAAATATTTCTAAGGCTATCCAGACACTTTGTTTATAACAAATTTTATTTTATAGTCAAGAGGGAAGGGAGAAGGAATAGATCAGAATGTGGTGTGAGAAAAGATTTTCCTGAAATAACCACAAAACAGATGAAAGTGAGATGAAAACCAAAAGCAAAAACAAGACCCACAAACAAACAGGAGGAGCTTAAAGAGGATGTGTAGGTAGATACCAGAAGGAATGATCTTTGGAGCTATAATTACCTGTGTAGTGATAATTAAAAGGAAAAAGAAAAATTACCTGTGTGAGCCTGAACGTCTGGAATTAATTAGCAAAATGGGGGATCACTGGATTTCAATTAAGTTCCCTGGTGCCATTTTGAATGCCAAATGACTTGGCTAAAGGCTGATGAGCCTAATGCAGCCCTCAGCGTAGGTGTTATCCTGAAAAGCCAAATGCTGTATGTGAAAGAGTGCCCACAGCCTCTCTTTGAAAAGGTCTTCATACAGAGAAAGACAGATATCATATGTTTTCACTCTTATGTAGATCTTGAGAAATGTAAGACCATGGCGGGGGGGGGGGGTGGGGAAGGAAGGAAAAAAAAAGTTAGAGAGGGAGGGAGCCAAACCATAAGAGACTCTTAAAAACAGAATAAACTGAGGGTTTATGGGGGGTGGGAGGGTGGGGAAAGTGGGTGATGGGCATTGAGGAGGGCACCTGTTGGGATGAGCACTGGGGGTTGTATGGAAACCAATTTGACAATAAATTTCATATTGAAAAAAAAGAAAGAAAAGGTCTTCCCATATTCATGCTTGTTGCATTGCAAGTTTCTATGTTCTCTGAGAAAGTGACACTTTAAAAACAACTTTGTAGTCAAGACCACTTCAGACTCATTAATTCCACCCAATTACCCTTATCACTCTCAAAGCACGATATCTTGCCAATCCTGTTTTGTCTAACCTTCCTCAATTTATTTAATGCAGAACATTAAACAATTTCTTATTTATTACAATTCTTGGCTATAGATCTCTGTTTTTTAATCTCTCGGTTGTAGATCTCGTGTAAAAGTACATGAAAAAGCAACAAGTATATCAAACTAATGAGTGTTTCAGTGGCATGAATTTACCATGATTTCATTACCACATGAGGTGTCAATGAAAAGAGCTCAGGAATCTGGGCTGTGTGAATTCATTTGTTATATGAGGTGCATGTGAGTTGGCAATGAACTTGTATTAATATGTATTGAAAAATCGGGGCACCTGGGGATCATATTCAAGGCCCTGCAGGGTTCCTGTCATTAATGAGCTTATCATCAAAACAGGGACTTTCAGAAAGAGAGATAGGCACACCTACATTAACACTAAGCTATAGACAGATCATTCGTTTATTGGAAGGAGAAAGGCTTTGAGCTAAATATGATTTCCCCCCCAGAGTTGCCCCCCTAATGTTTGCTTGAAGAGATGCCTTTTGAAAAAATGTTTTATTTCAAGGGCTCTAGTGAACTGGCTATCTAGGTATAGCTATAAATCCACATAAATATATGTGCTTGTGTCTACCCAAAACATTGTTGGACTCACACATAACAGATGATAACAGTGCTTTGTTCAGGACAGTAGGATGAAAAGGAAGGAATAAAGTGTAAAACAATGAGGGAGATTTTAGTTTTTCATGTCATATATATACTTCCAATACTGTTTGAGTTTGTCATGTGAATATGTTACTTTCAATTTAATTCTAATGTAAATGTAAAAACACCCATGTTTTGTGCTGCAGTGAAAATATGAAGTATTTGGGCCCCTGGGCTGGCTTAGGGAGGGATCCCTTTTAGGACGCTGACCCCACCTACCCATGTAGGACCAACAGAGGCACTCAAACTGTCTTACATGTTTTGAGCAGTAGCTATGGCAGTCTGGATTTTCCTCAAACACTTGGGACCTTGAAACTACTGAAACAGAACCACTATGGGGCCACCACTCATGTATAAAGCACTCAATATCACATTCAAAAAGATGGAGTCCTCTTTGGATCGATTTGCATGGCTAGTGTCTAGGATATAAGAATCATGCCTTTCTTCAACAGGTGCTTCTAGCCAATGAAACGAATATACTCTAACCATTCCTTCAAAGTATAAAGTGTTTGCACCACCCCAGAGTAAAAAAAAAATACTCTGTAACTAAATGGATATTTTCCGCCTTTACCATCAATTTTCCTGTTCAGTGTAGTCAGAATGCAGATAACTCTGGACTGTCATCAACATGGATGTCCCAGAGTTAATGTGTATGTTGCCAGCAGAGGAAAAAACAGAGAGGCCAAATCTTAGGCCTGGCCACTTAAATACATAGCTACTAAAATACTGACATTTTTGTGAGCTAGCTCCTTACATAGGAAACTAAGCTAGAAGGGTATCCCCTGGCAGACCTTAAGCAGAAACAGGGTCTCAGTGAGTTTCTTCTTTGAAATCAGCAGATCTTACCCTTTCCTAAGCAGAATATATAACTCACGAGTTGTCTAATATACTTAAATGTCTACTAAATTAACATCTACCAACAAACTAGGTGGCTTTTATGTGTTGAATTTCCAGATGAAACCTGTGGGGTTTTCTACAGACCTAAGATGTGGCTTTTTGCTAATATAATTTTAAAGTGGATACAACTGTGTTGCCCTGGTAAGAAGGAGACACCCCAAACACTTGCCACTTCCAAGAACCCAGAAGCGGTACAGTTAAAGTGGATGAAATTCCATTGCATAAGCCCCACCCTCCTATGTTTTCAGGAGGGGCCCTGACATATATACTTTTAAGTGCCATTAGTAATCTGGACGTTTTCTCAGGCTTCAGATACAAAGCTGCCTTGCATTAGAGGGATTCCTAGACAGTACGGTGACCTTTCCATACAGGTCTCCACCGTCAGGTAGTCATCTACATGGGAAGACTGAGCATATTTGAGCCACAATTTCATATATTGCAGATGCCCTCTAATGGGTCCTTCTGACCAGGAACTATTTGCTTAAATCACATTTTATAGAATCTGAGGACATTGGAAAAGTGAACACAGAACAACAGTGTGCATGTCTGACATAGCATAAGATGACTGTTAAACTTCCCAACAATTTCTTATGTATACACAATGAAGGTCTAAACAAATTTTCTAATAGAGCAGAAATCTGTACATCTGTGGCAAGCAAGTTTTTCAGGGGATGGCTAAAAATTTCTTATAAAAGCGTCTGACTCATTATGATTAAGCATCAAGTAATAAAAACAGATTCACCATTACCACCTCCCCTTTTACTGCAGGCTGACATTAGCTGGCAAGGTTATTGCTCTGCAAACCCGCATGTTAGGTCATTAAGGCTGTGTGTATGTCATGACTAAACGGACATTAAATGTTTCTCAAGTTCATAGCAGGGAAAGCCATTAACAAATGCATAAACAAAACTAGAGCACTCTTTAAATTTCTATTATGAAAGGCAAACATTTGCTAGTATATGTAAGGCTTTATACTAGGTTTCTAAATTTGAAGATGTAAAAATATTGACCAATCCTGACCCTGACCTTCACATATAATTGGAAAATTAAAATACGATATTATTCTCTAGTAAGCATCAATGAGCACAAAGAAGGTTTAACAAGTTGGATTAAATATGTAAAATAAAAGCTGACAATAAATTAAACCAAATACTAATTATATACCTTTCTTTCCTTTGAGATATTTTCTGAAGTTTTTAGTTGGGAGATGTATTTACAGACAGCCAAAGCAAGCTGTCAAAAAAAGAAAAAAGAAAAACAAAACAAAACCAAACCCAAAGCAAGCTGTCAAAATAGTTTCCAAGTCCTTTGTGACTGACTGTTCAGCATAATGC
Source organism: Lynx rufus (assembly GCF_022079265.1). Classification (NCBI taxonomy): domain Eukaryota; kingdom Metazoa; phylum Chordata; class Mammalia; order Carnivora; family Felidae; genus Lynx; species Lynx rufus. The sequence continues at coordinate 172,693,475 of NW_025814845.1, forward strand.
AGTCTAAATGGTTGACTGAATTTTTTCTCTGCAAATCAGATTATTTTGGCATTGTAAAACCATCATGCCTATCCACAGCCCCAAAATGGGGAGAATTCCAGAAACACTTCCAGAAGACAGCTTATTATTTTTTTTATTATTCTTAAAGATCTCATCACCATCAATTAGTATTCATTAATCATCCAAGTCTGTGCTGTGTAACTGAATGGTAACACCTCATTTATTTTGCATTGCTATAGAACAAAATGATGCATGTCAGTAAATTTTCTAGAAAACAGGAGCCTGTTGGTTTTTTTTGTTTTGTTTTGTTTTGTTTTTAATAAATCTACTTTTATCCAACCATATTTAAGTGAATCTTTCTGACAGGCTCCAATATTCACCTATATTCTTAAATGTGGTATAGGAAACAAAAGCCAAACTTCTAAGGTCATCATTAGGCACATCAGCAATTAACAATATTATCAAAAGGAAGCTGAGGGGGAAGTGGTATTTCCAGGGAAGCAACAGACCACTGACATTAAGAATCTAGACTACTTGTGGACTCCAGCTCTGCTTCCTACCAGATGGACAAACTTGAACTTTCTGCATATTGGTTTCTTCTTTAAAAGGAGTAACAACAGTACCAGACATTGGGTCGTTGTAGAGGTGAAATGCTTGCAGAAGACTTACACCAGTGTCCAGCACAGCATAAAAAGTCAACAAATTGTAGCTCTTGTGATGAATAGTTTTGCTTTCATTTTTAATGTCTGATATTCAATCTGCTGTCTTCTGGGAAATGAGACATGTTTATTAAAGTTGAATATAATAGGGGGCTCCTGGGTGGCTCAGTTGGTTAAGCGTGCAACTCTTGATTTCATCTTAGGGCATGATTGCACAGCTCATGAAACGGAGCCTGTGTTGGGCTCTGCAATGGCAGCGTGAATCCTGCTTGGGATTCTCTCTCTCCCTCTCTTTCTTCCCTCATCTGCTCATGTGCATGCTTTCTCCCTCTCTCTCTCTCTCTCAACATAAATAAATAAACCTTGAAAAAAGAAATAAAATTGCATATAATAGAACATGAGCTTTCTTAGGGATATTTTGGCTGCTTCAGAGGGGTTTTTACCTAGAGATTTTTTTTGTGTGTGTGTGTTAAGAATCTCTAACATGAGATCTACCCCCTTAACAGGTTTTTAAATATACAGTAGTACAGTGTTGTTAAGTCTAGGCACAGTGTTGCACAGTAGATCTCTACAACTTACTCCTCTTGCATAACTGAAACTTTGTACTTGTTGAAAAGCTACACCCCATTTTCCGCTGCCCGCAGCCGCTGGGAATCATTGTTCTACTCTGTGCTTCTATAAATTTGACTATTTTAGATATCTCATATAAGTGGCATCATGCAGTATTTGTCTCTCTGTGACTGGCTTATTTCACTTAGCACAATGTCTACAAGGGTCACACATGTTGCCACGTACGGCAGAATTTCCACTTCTTCCAAGGCTGCGTAATAGTCCATTATATGTATGATACCACATTTTCTTCATCTGCTCATTTGCTGGTGTAGATTAGGCTTGCTTCCACATCTTGGCTATCGTGAATAATGCTGCAATAGACATGGGAGTACACCTATCTCTTTAAGAACTTGACTGTAATTCTTTGGGTAAACACTCAGAAATGAGATTGGTACATCATATAGCAGTTCTCTTTTTGATTTTTTTTTTGAGGAATTTCCTTACTGTTGTCCACAATGGATGACTAATTTACATTTCTATCCACCATTTTACCGTCCCACCAACAGTGTACAATAGTTCCATTTTCACTCCATTCTTGTCAGAATTTTTTTTTGTTTTCTGGATAACAGCCATCCTAACAGGTGTGAGATGATATTTCACTGAGGTTTTGATTTGCATTTCTCTGAGGCTCACTGGTATTGAGCATCTTTGCATGTACCTGTTGGCCTTTTACATGTCTTCTTTAGAGAAACATCTCTTAAAATCCTTTACCTATTTTTAAGTCTGGCTATTTTTTGTTTTGATTTGCCATTTTATTTGTTTTGTTGCTTGCTGATTTTGCTATTAAGTTATAGGAGTTCCTTTTACGTTTTGGATATTAACTGTTTATGAGACATATGGTTTACAGATAGTTTCTCACATCCTGTCAACTTAGAGATGTTTGACTCTTCCCCAGCAAATGCAATATGCTGAATACCTAACCCACAGAAACACACCCATATATAAATATGAACTCAAGCAACTTGGAGATGGACTTGACTGAAATAAATTTTGATATCATTAGTAAAAAAAAATAAAAATAAAAACAAACCCCAAAAACAAAGGGAAGAATTATGAGAAAATAAATGGTATTAAAAATCACAAAGCAGGGGCACCTGGGTGCTCAGTCAAACGTTGGACTTCCCCTCAGGTTATGATCTCATGGTTTGTGAGTTCAAGTCCTGCACTGGGCTCTGTGCTGACAGCTTAGGGCCTGGAGCCTGCTTCAGATTCTGGGTCTCCCCCTCTCTCTGCCCCTCCCCTGCTTGTGCTCTGTCTCTCTCTCTCCCTCTCTCTCAAAAATAAAATGAAAACATTAAAAATTTTTTAAAAATTAAAAAAATTGCAAAGCTGACATCCATATGGGATACATTCCTTTATTTTTAACATTTTTGTAAATACTTACTTTTGACAAAGAGCATGTGTCCATATGTGAGTGGGGGAGGGGCAAAGGGAGAGGGAGACATAGGATCCAAAGCAGGCTCTGTGCTGACAGTGCTGAGCCAGATGTGGGACTCCAACTCACGAACCATGAGATCATGACCTGAGTGGAAGTCAGACGCTCAACCGACTGAGCCACCTAGATGCCCTGGAATACATTCCATTTTAATATTAGATTTTTTTTAACGTTTATTTATTTGTGAGACAGAGAGAGACAGAGCATGAACGGGGGAGGGTCAGAGAGAGAGGGAGACACAGAATCGGAAACAGGCTCCAGGCTCCGAGCGGTCAGCACAGAGCCCGACGCGGGGCTCGAACTCACGGACCGCGAGATCATGACCTGAGCCGAAGTCGGCCGCTTAACCAACTGAGCCACCCAGGTGCCCCATCAATATTAGATATTTTAAAGTTGATATACAAATTAGTGTTTTATGCATTCACTCAAGTAGGCCCTTACTTTTACATAGTAGAAATTACTTCAGTTGGAATTCTATGTGTTACTATGGCATTTAAAAAAATATTTTGTAATAGTTTATTCAGTAATTCAGAAATACTTCTACATTTGTACCATGGAAGTCATAACATTCCCTTAAAAAATGTCTGCACCTCTCCTTTATCTATTTTCTAACACTGCCATCTGGTTTCCCTTAAAAACTGAGATGATAGCATGTCTATTACCACCTGAGAACGGACACAGACAATAAACAAATGAGATCAGCCCACTCACCCTGCCTAGGTCTGTGTGGTCAGGGCAATCAGGCAGCAGTTAAAGCAGCTCTAATTGCATTGCCACTCTTGGTTTTATCCTCAGGCCTCAAAGACCACAGGATATGCAGAACCTCAAACTTGCCTCAGAAATCTAAGATTTCGAAGACCCTGACGGCCAAAGACTTCATTCCTATGACCTTACACTCAATGTAGAGCCGGTGGATGACATAATGTGGGTTTCATCCATAAACTGACTGGTGTCTCACTTTTCCTGAGTGAATAACTACTCTCTCCCCTTTGCCAAAGGAGGCTAGTTTTCCAGATGCCTGACAAATGAATGGGTTTTAGAAAATACTTTGATTTCTATAAAAGAAACATGTTCTAGAAATACAGAGTGGAATACAGCCTCTTAAAATATGACTCATTATTAGAGATTTGTCTAGAATTCAGGTTTCTTCATGCCTTGTGGAAGAAAACTTACGTATATAGAGGAAACTGGGATTAAGACAGGAAGTCAATAGATCTATACCCACTGGATTTCAGAAAGACATGTAAAAATGTAGATACCCTGACATACGTGATATGAGCTGAATCTATCATGTTTTGGGATTGTCCAGGATCTGGCAAACTTCTTCGGTAAAGGGCCACTCAATATTTTAGGCTTTGCAGGCCAGAAGGCCTCAACTACAACAATTCAGTTAGGCTGTTGTAACACAAAAGCAGCCATAGATGGAATATAAAAGAATGAGCATGGCTCTGTTCCAATAATACTTTATTTACAAAACCAGGCAGCATGTCCGATTTGGCACATTGGCTGAAATTTGCTGACCCCAAGTACAGCAGAATAATTACAGGGTGTATTGTGTAAGAGACTGAGGTAGAATCCCAGCTGTGACATTCTCTAAATGACCTTGCCATATTCTGAAACTTCTCTGAAGGCTTCTCTGAGTCTCTCACTCTTTATGATAAGGCGATGATACCCAATTCAGATGATACCCAATTGGCACATCCGGCCAATTTTAATGGTACCTAAGTTCCTGTAACTAAGTCCATTCCTGCTCCCTTGGGACTTCCTTCACTAGAAGGAAGTATATCTTAGAACCAATTTTACAGCACTCTAGCCACACCAAAATCAAGGAGGTTATCAAAGGGATATAGGCAAAAAATGGCACTCTTATAATTATGACAGTCATGAAGAGATAAGCACAGAAAGAGGCTTTTTTTTTCTTCAGGATTAGACAGATACTGAAGGTTCTAATACTTTTCAACATCAGAATGGTTGAATGAGGTCAGAATTGGCCCTGTCATTCAGCCTCCATAAGCAGACCACAGCCCAACGTAGGACAGAAGGGGGGTGTGTGTGTGTGTGTGTGCACATGCACGTGCATTCACGTGTAGGAGTGCATGTGTGTGTATTGTTTAAATGTTGCACACTATGAAATAACATGGCATGGACTATTAAATGACAATCTATTAGCACTGTGCAGCAGGGCTGTATTTTCCCATTTCTTGCCACTAATATATCTAGTTCTATGGCAGAAGTCCTAGAACCACCCCCATCTGAACCCCCAGCAGCAGAGGGAAAGGAGAAAGTAAAGTTCTTCTGAAATCATTTCTGCCTGACTTCAAAAAGCCACTCCCTCAGGTTGCTAGAGGGGTTTTGGGTGGGGGTATGGGCTAAATGGGCAAGGGGCATTAAGGAAAACACCTGTTGGTATGAGCATTGGGTATTATATGTAGGGGATGGATCCCTGGATTCTATTCCTGAAATCATTATTGCACTATATGCTAACTAAGTTGGATGTAAATTTAAAAAAATAAAAATAAAAACATTTTAAAAATCCACTCCCTCAGACCTCACCAAGCACATTTTTTTGATAACATGACCCATATTGAGATTACAACGTATTTTGAAAAATAGAAATGATAAATAAAACCTTTCTTATCTAGTTTATTTTTTATTTCCAAGCTTATGCACAGTTTCACTCAACCTCCTGTGACCGGATGAGGAGGACAGTGGGATGACTCCACAGTCAGACTGCTGGATTGGAATCCTCCCTCCACTACTGGCTGGAACCACAGGCAAATGACTAAACCTGGAAATGCCCATCTCATAAATTGGTTGTGAAGATTAAAAAAATGCACATAAAGCTCTTAGCACAGTATCTGCCACATGAAAAGTCCTCCTGGATGTCATTTACTGTCACTGTTAGTATCCCCGTTTAACAGACATAAAGCACAAAATGCTAAGAGTTGTGTGACTTTCTGGATGTATGCCTGGTAAGGTCCTTATAGGATCAGAGCTAGTACCACACAAGAACTTCTTTTACAGGTGGTCCAGCCTACTTCCTTACCTTCTTAAGTATACACCAGACTTGTCTTGATGAAGATGCTTATTCTCATTAGTTCCTAATTCTCCTTGGAGAAGTCAGAGAGGTAAAGTCAGCACTCGGGGCTGAGGGATGCAGGGAAGGAAATGACGAATTAGGTTTCGTGGTTGCTGTTAGAATACTTTTGAATGGTTTCTGTCCTTTTTATTAACAGTATGCCACCAGGATGCACATTCAACTTTCCTTTTGCTTTCAAACTTGACAAATCCAGCTAGGGCAGGAGAACAGAGCACATGGAAATAATTGCAAGAGGAAAAGAAGGATTCTATTCTCTTTGAAACACCACAAGTCTATAAAATGGAAGCTATCTGGCTGCCACCTCTCCTTGCCAGTCTTTCAAAGTGATGGATTCGACTTTTTCATCTACTTTATCAGGGATTTAGTCCTTATCTTGTTTCTCCTTTCCTTGGTGGATCTGAGCTCTGAACTCGCCTTGAAGCTCCTCTGGCATATTTGAGCTCCCAAGGACTCACCGGGGACTTGATGTCAGATGGAGAACTAGTACGAGATGCTAAATTATTGAGATGCTAATAAGCTTAGAAAGGAACATTCTCCGCAGTGCGGAGTGGGCAACCTAGGCAGGTTGGTACTTATCAGAGTGTTATTTCATCAGGTGATAAAGATTTCATTGAAGAGTGACAGCAACTGTATATTTATAAAGTACCTTTGAATTTAAGGGCATAAACATGTCTCTTAAAATATCAGTCTTTTTTTCTGCTTTACTGAAAAGTTTGGGGCTTGCTGAGAATGAAAATTTCCCAAGGTCTCATAAAATCAGTACCAGAGAGGAGAGTCCATGTTATTGGAGAAGAGAATTCAGTGAGATCCACCTGTCTGCTTGATTTTCAACCATTGTCTTAGTGTGCGTATAAATGTTTCAAAGGCTCTTTCATGATGAGCATGAGCGCTTAGCACAGACCAAGCAAACTGTGTGGCTATAGAATATGGTATGACTATGACATACATCAAGTCAGGACTGTAGGGCTATCCATCTCAACCAAAATAAGGAATGTAGACAGAGTTACATCAAGGAGAAAGGTACCAGGCTACCATTTTTGTCCACATTGTCAACAAAAATGAAAAAGACAATATGATTAACAGCTACATGTAGCTGAGTCTAAGGTAAAGATATTATTAACTCTTTCCAGAAGTGTTCCTTCCCCACATTCCTCCATGCCCTTGTCTACTTCACTCCCCTGTCCTCCCCTCTTCTCTTGAAGAGAGACTCTGCCATGTGATAGCTCATGTTAAAGGGATAGAACAAGTGACAGTAATTTTATTTATTTAATAAAGTTTATTTATTTTTGAGGGAGACAGAAACAATGTGAGTGGAGTAGGGGCAGAGAGAGAGAATCCCAAGCAGGTTCCATGCCTCCAGTACAGAGCCCGATGTGGGGCTTGAACTCACAAAACTGTGAGATCATGACCTGAGCCGAAACCAAGAGTTCGATGCTTAACTGACTGAGCCACCCAGACGCCCCATAAGTGAGAGTAATTCTAATGATGTGTTACACTTGTCCTAAAATTTCAACTGACGCATTTGCTGCCTTATGGCAAACAGTGAGTAATCTTTAAATTTCAGGCACTGTGTATTACAAGCCTATTAGGAACAAATCAGGTTATATATTAAAAAGTAATAACAAAGCATAGTACTGAGAGCTAGGAGACATGTGCTCTAAGTTTGGTCGTACCAGCGACTAGATCCGTGACCCTAGGTGAGGCATGTCAATCTCCTCTGCTATGTCTTCTCATTTCTGAGATGGTAATTGGCCTGCATGATACCTATAGATCTTTTCAGCGCTGACATTGTCACAAGAAATAGACTTCATAGATTGCACAGATATGTAGGCTTGGCCCCTAGTACTGCTATGCAAATAGGCTTCCTTTTCTTTATTGTATCAACTTTCTTTCTTTCTTTTTCTTTCTTTCTTTCTTTCTTTCTTTCTTTCTTTCTTTCTTTCTTTCTTTTCTTTCTTTTCTTTCTTTCCTTCTTTCTCTCTCTCTTTTTTCTTTTTTTTTGTAGTAACCCCCTTTGTTTCTTCAAGGACTCAGGGTCCTTCTCTCAATCAGAATTTGATTCTGGGAAGGGCAGGGCTAATCAATAACATGTTCATGTAAAGTTAAGTCCATGTAGTCCTTATTCAAAGCCATGTGAACCTTTAGTCTGAAATCTCCCTGAGTCCTGTGGCTTCTACCTCCAGAACAGATCACAAATCAAGACCTGTCAGTTCACGATTTAAGCACCTTCGTTTTGCTGTCATCATCTCTACCTGGACACTGCTGCAGACTCACAATAGTTCTCCCTGCCACCACCCTTGGTCACATGGCAGCCTTGGTGCCCATTATTATTATTGTATTTTTATGTTTATTTATTTATTTTGAAAGAGAGAGAGAAAGAGAGAGAGAGAGAGAGAGAGAGTGCACCAATGGTGAAGAGGAAGAGACAGAGGGGGACAGAGGATCTGAAGTGAGCTCTGCAATGACATCAGAGAGCCCAACGTGGGGCTCAAGTTCACGAGCTATGAGATCATGACCTGAGTTGATGTTGGATGCTTAATTGGCTGAGCCACCCAGGCACCCCAGCCTGATGCCCTTTGAAACATCCATGTGGATCATGTAAGTCCCTTGCTTAAATGCCTCCAATGACTTCCCATTGTAATTAGAACAACACTTCAACCGTGGCCTACAAACTGTGACCATGGCACCTTGATCATCTCTTCAATCTCTTCCCTCTGTTCCTTGGGTCACAAAGACTTTTTTTTATTTATTTAATTTTTTAGAACACCCCAGGCTCATTCCTGCCTCAGGGAGTTTTCACTTTTTTTCCTCCTCTGCCTAGACCTCTCTTTTGCTTTCATCCTCAGACTGACCTGAGAGGACTTCTGTAACAGCCTCCTTTAGAGACCCCTCGACTGGATCTGGTTAGTCTCTCTCTGCTCTCATTGCAGCTTTGTTTGCTCTCACTAATCACTGCTTTAAATTATCCTATTTATTATTTATTATCTGCCCCACTCGCTAGAATATAAGCCCAAAGATCTTGCTTCTCTTGACCATCACCCTATTTCTGGTGCATATGTAAGTGGCCAGTATGAAGTATGTATTCAATAAATGTGTGATGAAAGAGGAAGGAAGGGATCATAGAAGAGCAAAGATAAAGGGGGGGGGTGCATGGATGGCTCATTTGGTTGAGCATCCCACTCTTGATTTTGGCTCAGGTCATGATCCCGAGGTGATGGGATCAAGCCCCACTCTTGATTTTGGCTCAGGTCACGATCCCAAGGTCGTAGGATAGAGCCCTGTGTTGGGCTCGGGACTGAGCATGAAGCCAACTTAAGATTCTCTCTTCCCTTCCCTCTGCTCCTCTCCCCAGGTGCTTGTTCTTGTTCTCTCTCACTCTAAAATTAAAAAAAAAAAAGAAAAGAAAAAAGAAAACAAGTTTTGTTAGTTTGGATTAAATGAAGAGAGTACTCTGGATTAAAAGATCTCTCCTAAATGTGGGCTATTGATCACCTTCTATGGGCAAACCATGGTGCCACTTGCTTTATACTTAGTAATGGCACCCTTTGGATACACTTGTAGGTGAGAGAGAGAAAGAGACAGAGAGTGTGAATGTGTGTGTGTAAGTGCGTGTGAGTGTGTGTATGTGTGTGTGAGTGTGTGTGTGTGTGTGTGTGTGTGTGTGTGTGTGTGGCAGGGGTAGGAGGTGAAGGGTAGACATCAACATTGCCCTTGTCTTCTCAGCTTGGCATTTTATCAGACGCTCAGAGCCATGCTCTGGCTGTGTGTGCTTCTTTATGAGGCCCATAGCCCTCTCATCATGAAGAGATCACTCCTCTTGAGCTACATTCCTTTCAGATGTGGTGCTGAGAAGACGTGCTGTGATCAAGATCCAAAACAAGTTAGTACCAAAGCTGGAACCATAAACTGGGGCTCCATTTGCCAGTCCATCTAACATGAGCTTATTTGTGGAATACGTTTATGGAATACCTAGTAGGTGCAAGGCATGGAGGTCTTTATTCCTTCTGTCGTATAATTTATTTCCTAGTACTGGAGTGTTTCAGTGTGGGCACTTTTAGAAGAGCCTCCTTGGGCCTTCAAACATTACAGATATTTTACCAAATAGGAATGTTATATCCTTTTGGTCTAAGGCTGAAAGGCTGGCTCCAGATTAACAATGGGTTGGTGAAGGACTCCCCCCAGAGCTCAAAGGACACTGCAAGACTGAAGATAGGGAAGAATAACAGAATAACTGTGTACACTCCTTAATCACAGCTGTTTCCTAGAAAGGATGCGATAAGCTCATCCATGTTGAAATAGAGATGGATTGCAAGATTTGGGGAGGATTTGCAATAACAATGTAGGGAGACTCCATTGCCTTAAACCATAAGAATAAAGCTCTAATTTCAAATTTTCGGGTAATAAGAAAATATATTTATATGTCTTAAGGCTGAGGTGTCTACACAACATTTCTGAAATGATTCTCTGCAGACTGCCATTTCCCTACCAGCTGGATTCAAATCCTGATAATATCACTTATTGATCGTTACTTTTCTTAACCTCCATTTCCTTATCTGTGAAATGGAAATATTATCCGTGAAGTGGAAATGATCACACAGAATTGTTGGAAGAGAAATACATTTAAGGCACCCACAAAAGACAATGGGGAAGACTCTGAACTCAAATAAGTGCCCTGACTGTTGGTGTTGGAGGACCGTGAGCTCAGCCCATAGTGGGGATTTGGGGAAATAAGTTATTTGTATTTTGCCCTTCTTTATTAACAATGTTTACCACACTTCGTCAGCCTTCTAACTGATTCTAGAGGACAACAACAACCCCCCCCCCCCCGGAAATGTCAAAGTATGAGAACAATAACAGTCAATTTTAACAATTACTTTGTTGGCCTTGATATACTCTCTAAATTCTGAGCAGATAGCTATTGTACTTTCTTACCAATTTACATGGCTTTGCTTTTATGAAATGGGGCCTCTTCAGTTACCAGTTGCTAAGGAGAAATAACTGGGAAAGTCCCTAGATCTTATATGCCTAAAGGCTCTGGAATGTTGTGGCTTTTGTTTTTCTTAGCCAGAGGGTATGCAAATATTTAACTATGAATCATATGAGCTAGGACTTCCTTATAGTAATAGTGGCAGGCCATGGAGAGCCTTTCTTTTGTCAAAGTCCGGATAATCAGGGGCCTCAGAGGATATTTACTCAACTTCTGATCAGAGTACTTGCTCCTCCTTTTCCGTGGAAGTGCCCTCTGGAAAGTCTCAGCCTCCAGGTTATTTTTTTCTAAGATGCCACTGAGTTTTTTTTAATATTAGAGATTGCTGGGCAGTTTTGGTGATTCCAATCCAGGACATTTTTATTTTTTCTATTCTCATTCATTCAACACATTTTTTGAGTACCTTGTCTATGAAGAGAGCTGGAGGAAAAGGTGAAAAAAGACAAACTCCAAACCCTAAAAAGATAAGTCTTTGAGGTCATACAGATGAGTTAAAATAGAAGATTTAAGTACTGTTCTGAAGTATGGGACAGATTCCATGGGCTCAAATGAATAAACGTTAGCTGAGCAGGAACATGATCAGGAGAGGAGATTTAAGAAAGTTCTGGAGAGCAAGTGGCATTTCAGCACAGGAAAGGATGAGCAGAAATCACCAGTGGCACTGTGGTGATAAAAATGTGATTCCAAGCGGAGGGTTGACATAGCTGTATCAAAAAACCAATGGGCTTGTGCACCTGGAAACACCTTAGGATGGGCAGAACATACATTTTGGCCACAAAAGTAGTAGAAAAGCAGGCTGAAAATACAGAGACCAGATCACAAAGCACCCGGTATTTGAGCAATGAACTGTGAAAATACAGAGAGGTGTTTTAGTGATGCTCTAAGGGAGGTCACTTAAAGCAAACATTCCACATGAAAAAAGTGATATTTTCACCAGTTAAAAAACTAAGGACAATTACATAGCTATGAAAGCATTTATCACACAAGTCTTTTAAATAGTAAGCTCTCCTCATTCATTTAAATCATAATCCCCTTACTAAAATTGTATTTATATAATACTGATTCAGAATCAGACCCATCTTGTAAGTTAAGGAAAACTAGTTTGTTTTTTCTGAAGTCTGACTACTATGCTATCCATATTTTTAAATCCAATAAATATTTATTCAGGAGATCGCACTGTGCCCGGCACAATGTCAGACACACAATGGCTAAAGCAGCAGCCCCTGCATTATTTGCAATGGTCCAGGGCTGAAAACCAAGTTCATGTCACTGGGAATAGCTGAATAATGTTGGTACATCCACACAGAGAGATGAATGTCATGTGGGTGGTGAGAAGAATGAGCTGGGGCTTTGCCAAGTGACTTGGAGAGGTTGCGAAGCGAGAACAGTAACTTACAAAAAATTATGTTTAATATGATCCCATTGTTGAAAAAAATTTTCCATTAACATAGGTGAAACACGAGGCCATGAGAGAAGAAAATACATGGGTATTTTTCTTATATTGATTTTTAACAAGTCTTACTGGGACTGGCAACTCTTGGAGGAGAAGGGCAGATAACATCCATGATTAAAAAAAAAAAGAAAAAGAAAAAAAAGATGACATGATCTCACTTAATTATATGTCTATGGGTGTGGGCGGGTGGTTCATTAAACAAATGCATGAAAGGATAAAAACCAAAATTCTAATGATGATTGTTTCAGGTTCAGCCTAATGGGACTCCAGGTAACCTTTCTTTACTTCAGTATGTTTTAGGGATTTATTTAATGTTTACAATGGGCAAGTATTATTTATATAATAAAAAAAGTTGTTTTTCCCATGAGATGTAAGGGGTGTTCAGAGATGTTCTGAACAGAGATGTTCAGAGTCTAATGAGCCTAACAGAAAAATTAGCAGAAGACAGAAAGGCTGTGTGGCACAGTGGCTAATTGCAAATACTGTGGAGCCAGACCTCCTGAGCTAGAATCCCAGTTCTTCCTAGCTATGAGATCACAGGAAATGTGTTCAACTCTCTATGCGTCGGTTTCCTTATCTGTAAATTAGTCAAAATAACAGTACAACCTTCATAGAGTTGTAATGAGGACGAGACAAATTATCACTTAGATTAGTACCTGGCACATAATAGAAACTAAACAGGTGTTTTTGTTATATGAAATAATAACTGTAATAGAGTAACCCGAGTGCCATGATAAAGTTTCCAAGGGAGATTGTGGACGACTATCAGTCACAGAGAAGTGACTGATTGCATCTGGCGTTGTCAAGCAGGCACTTGGGGAAGTTCTCTAGTTAGGATAAATGTGGACCAATGAGGAAGACATTCAACATTGTACTCAGAGAGAGAAAATGGGAAAGGAGGTATCTTGGGAAGAAAAGAAGGCAAATCAATGCCTAACATGAACAAGGGGCTCTTGTGTCTATTTGGGTTTTTTGTTTGTTTGTTTTACCAATAGGATGAAAGACAGCAAGTTGTTCAAATCTAAAGAATGGAATCTAAATGTGTTGGTTGCTCCTTTGTGAGTTATCATGCCTCCCTTCTTTACCCTTTACGGGATTTTTTTTTACTTCCATCATCCTCCTGTCTTATATTTTCATTCCATTTGGCACTATCGTCATTCACTGAATAAGCTGATCTAAGATACTGATCGAGGGCATGAACACTCTCTGAGAAGCCCAAATACCTGTGTAACTTCCTAAGTCCAATATTCAAGGCTAGGTCATCATGCTTCCATAAGCATACAACATGGACTTGTCCATGATGATTATCTCTTAATCATATACCACCTTCCCTACCCACCTTCCCAATCCACTCCCTAACTCACTACTCACACTTCCTTCCATTACCTCAAAACTTATTCTCATTTTCATGAAAAGATCCCTGGGGCATTTGATTTTGAATAAAGATAAAATCCTTCTTTTTGGAGAGAAATGTGATTATGAATATTAAATTGTAAAGGGACTTGCAATTTAATAACAAATATTTAATAACAACTTATTGGCTACAGGTTGGTTGGAAAGATGATGAACAATGGATAGAAAGTAGGAAGAAGAAACGTCTCCCAATGGAGAGATGAAAAGTGGGAAACAGTAGCAACAGAAACTAAAGGGGGAAACTCTCCCACAGAGACTCCTGTAATGACCCAGTTTATGTTTTATTTTTTTTAATATGCCACAAAAAATGCAAAAGAAACTATCATGAAGTGCTCATCTGCCTGAAAAGGAGGACTAACTGAAACTATAAAACTAGAAGAATAAAAGCCTTTTTCCTCAATGGACATGAAAGTGTAGAAAATCTATCTGGATCTCTAGATGAAGGGAGAAATAGTATACCCAGAGCGAATGTATTTCAGGGGTAGTTGGATATAAAAACACCCTGATTTTAGTGACTGTACAATACGTTAACATCACAGAATGTAACGCTGAAAATAATGCTGGTTATCATAGTGGGTGCCAGGGTACGCGGCTCCGATCTGGCCTTCAGAGGCTCTCATTTCCTAAACTGCTGGAAATGTTCCCTGATGACAACTCATAGCTGACTCCTTCCCCAGGACCTGCCCTCTGTTGAAAAGAGTCTTCTTGCCACACCTTTTCCTGAGGGACAGCCTCAAAGACTTGACAAAGTGACATACGGATATCTAAAGACTAACACTATAAGCTCCCCACGGTGTAGCTCTCCACAACTCCAAAGACCATCCCAACTCTGGAGCTGGTAGGGCAGCTGAGAACTCTCTTGCAAATGAATTCATCTTCCCTCTACCACCTCCACTCCCTCCCAGGTGTTCCTCGGAGCACCCCAATAAACTCACTCACCTCAGATCTCTTTCCCTCAGAGTCTGTCTCCAAAACAACCTGATATAAGGCAACTGTCTAGACCCTATCATTGTTTATTCACAAAAACTCAAGTCTCTGAAAGGCTCAGTGATTTGTCCAAGGTAGAGCAGCTGTTAAGTAATGGATTTGGGAGTAGAATATTGACTCCTGGTCCAGTTAAGGGCTCTGTCCACCTGGAATATTGACCCTAACAGCAAAGACCTAGAAAATAATCCCTAAAGGCTGTAGCTTTGTCCTATGTCACCCATTTTATTTCCATAAAGTGTAGTTCTAAATCGACCTGAAATATTTTAGTGTCTTTCATACTACTTACCTGAAATTTTGTTTTTTTGTTTTTTGTTTTTTGTTTTTGTTTTCTGTTTCCTTTTAATTGGAAATGTGAAAGATGGGGAGGCTCATCTAAGCAGGGTTATGCTCCTAAGATAATAATTCCCAGGAGGGACTCCACAACAGCAGCGGCAAACCAGAAATGAGTGCCATCATCTAGAGTTGTTTGTTTACTGCACCAATGGGTCAATGACTCATTCAAGTCATGTGTTTTCCATTATTTTTAGTGTTTTGTTTTTGTTTTTTTGTTTTGTTTTGTTTTGTTTTGTTTGTTTGTTTGTTTGAGAGCACAAACTGGGGAGGGGCAGAGAGAGGGTGAGAGAGAGAGAATCCCAAGCAGGCTCTGCACTGTCAGCTCAGAGCCCGATGTGGGGCTTGAACCCAAGAACTGTGAGATCATGACCTGAGCTGAAACCAAGAGTTAGATACCCAACTGACTGAGCCACCCAGGCACACTTTCCATTTTTTAAAAATACTTTTGTATTTTAAAATACTTTTATATTAGTATCCATGCTTCTGCATGGATACTAACATATACCCAGACCTGTGACAGAACTATTATCTAGGATATGATTCATATTTTTGAATCTCATCCCTCAAGGTCTCAGTTTTATTACAAAATCATTTTGATATTGAGGCAGATCAGTGTGAGAATAATCAGTGACAATCTGCAGATGCCAAGGATTTCACCAAGTCATAAGCTGCTTCTTCTATGTCACAGTAAACACATTCAATCTTCCTCCAAGTTCAGCAACAGGCAGTGAACCCAAAGCCAAACAACCAAGACGAATTCATCATTCCATGATGATTGACTGGACTTTTCCCATTGCTTGGACCTTTACTGTATTCAGTGCACTGTGTAGATCTAGGCTTGCCTCACCTCTCCTCCAGAACCCAACGAAGGAGTCACTCCAGGAACCCTGCTGACACTCCTCTAGGACATCACATTACACTAAAAAGTCCTGGCGGTTTTGCACATTCAGCTTTTGTGATGGTTCTGCTTTTGCTGTCCATACTCTCCAGGGATGGGGGGCTTTTTACAAAATGTATTTAAGATGGAACAACCTGAGGGGTGCCTGGGTGGCTCAGTCGGTTAAGTGTGCAACTTCAGCTCAGGTCATGATCTCATGGTTCATGGGTTTGAGCCCCGTGTCGGGCTTTGTGCTGACAGCTCGGGTCTGGAGCCTGGAGCCTGCTTCCGAATCTGTGTCTCCCTCTCTCTCTGCCCCTCCCCTGCTCATGCTCTGTCTGTCTCTGTCTCTCAAAAATAAATAAAAATATTAGAAAAATAAAAAAAATAAAATGAAACAACCTTACATCATTGTAAATAACCTGTGGCTGGATGCCACATAGACATTTGTATCGATAAAAAGTAAAGTAATTTGGACCTAAGTGTAGGCACAGTTTTCTTTTTCCAGAAAACCAAGTGACTTTAAATTAGGACATAAAACAGTATTTTCTTTATTATACTACATATTATTATTATTTTTAAATATTTGACAAGACATAACAAATTCGAACTACAATATCCTCCTCAAGTGACTCATGAAGGCAGCCTGCTGACTCTGAGTGACATTCTGATCCAAATAATTGCCTTGCAAAAGCATTTGCAGGGACACATTCACCACAGCAGCCATTCAAAGCCCTTCAAAAAACACCAAGTCACAGACTTACACAAACCTCGGTAAGGTAAATGGGTGGCCAATACTATTATCTCCACTCTACCTAAGGGGACAACATGTTCTCAATCTGGAACATTCTATTTTTATGCAATACTCCTTTCTGCTGACAAGTCATTTTGTGCTCAAGTAGGTCTACAACAATAGCTTTATCCTTTTACATTAGAGATTTGAAGAGAGGTAATTGATTCCAAATACCCCACATATTTCAGGGGTGCCTGGGTGGCTCAGTCAGCTAAGCATCCAACTTTGGCTCAGGTCACTGTCTCAGGGTCCATGAATTTGAGCCCTGCATGAGGCTCTGTGACAACAGCTCGGAGCCTGGAGCCTGCGTTGTTCTGTGTCTCCCTCTCTCTCTCTGCCCCTCCCCTGCTCACAATCTGTCTCTCTCTCTCTCAAAAAAAATCCCACATATTTTACCCTCAATTCAGGTTTCTAATCACAAGAGATTGAGGCCTTTTTTTTTTCTTCCAAATTCCCAGGCAGACTGGAAGCCCTGCCTACTGCATTACTGACACTTGCCTGGCTTCTGTCGGCTTCCCATCCATAACAGGGGGCTCATCGCCTCATAAGGCTGTTTGCCCCATCTCTACGATGCTTTTAACTGTCAGAAAGGGCTTCACTACAGTGACCTGAAATCTGTCTTTCAGATTTATTTCACTTGTTTTGCCTTCTAGAAAGACAGATTTTGAGGAAGCTCTTCACATATTTGAAAGCATTTCTCTACTCCTCTATCCAAGTTCAACTTCCTTGGAAGATCCAACTATAACATATAGGGATGGTTTCCAGACCCTCGGTAACCTACTCATCCCTTCTGAGTGGGATACTAAGTGTCAGGCTTTCCCTGAATATACGTTACCCTATATTGAAACCAGTATTTATGACACAGTCAAAGCAGAAAAGAACACAGAGAGACTATCACCCGCCCCGGCAGAAACATGCCAAGAACGGAGATGTTAAAGCAATGTGACTGCTTTCTTTTTTCTTTGCTGTCTTTAAAACAAAACAAAACAAAACAAAAACAAATAAACAAACAAACAGAAAATATATTCAGTTCTAGAAGTCAGAAACTTCTGCCCTGTTACTATATAGCATCTGGGCATAATGATGCCGTACAAGTCAATGCTGTTAGCATCTGGAAGAAAACTTGGATCACCGCCTCGCAGCTCCTAGGTTGCATCACTTTCTTTCCTCTCTGGTCTGACTCAGGTTCAAAGGAGCAGGAACCGGGAGGAACCCTTTGTCTTTCATCTCTGTGCCAGCACCGTACTGCTCTCAGGAGCCGAGTCCTCCGGAATAGGACAGGCAGTCAGGGACGTTTCGGTCCAGCGCATAGCTGGAGGACTTCTATCTGACTCATTATTTTATTCCATTGACTAGCAGAATACCCAAGACCTCTTTATGAGGCTCTCCATCTATTGAAAGCAAAATCTTAGCACATTTTAGGGCTGTTGAGATTTCAAATATTTGTCTCATTGCCAGAGTTGTCTTGAAATCAATAATATTGCTTGAACATGATTTTTTTAAAATTTTAAACAATTTCTGATTTATGTGCAGAGTTCCCTATAACGCGGTGATACGACTTTACCACTTATCTCTGCAGAGCTTTAAGAGTATAATCTTCATTTTAACTCTGTTTCTTACATACTTTTTAAAGTCCAATTTTAGGACTCACGGGTCTGACTTGGCTATAGTAAAAAGCATACATCAGGGCAAGTAGTCCCTCACTGTTTTATCTAAATCTCTGATACCTTAAGAGCAGAGAAAACACCAGTTGGACAAAATCATTCCTGGACTTAATAGAGACCTATGGATGGATTACGTACGAGTGACCAGAATCTCAGCTGGAACAGGAATATGGCACAGGCTTGGGCTATCAGTGATATCTTGTGGAAATAGATGCTGTGAATAGAGTAGGTATTGAGTAATGTTTAAGATCATAGAGGTGAAAGAAACCTTTGATGTCACCTAATTCAGCTCCTTTATTGATTATTTTTAAAAATATTTTCTTTGGGGTGCCTGGGTGTCTCAGTTGGTTGAGCACCTGACTCTTGATTTATACTTAGGTCATGATCCCAGGGTGGTAGGGTCGAGCCCCAAATCGGGCTCCACACTGAGCATAGAGCCTGCTTAAGATTTCTCTCCCTTTCTCCCTCCACCCCTTTCCCCTACTCACACTCGTTCTTTCTCTAAAACTAAAAAGCAAATAAATAAATACACAAATAAAATATTTTCCTTAAATTGAGGCGCAGTGAAATTAAATAACTTATTCAAAGTTATACATCTAGGTGATAGCTGGTTGAGGACTATAATCTACATCTCCTGATATCTATACCATCACTCTCTTTCCTTTAACAGCTGCTGCTGATTATGGCTTTATTTACCTGACCTTTTACAAGTGTAAAAAGCCTGGCAGAACTTTGCAATAAAGGCTTAGTCTTGCTTGGCTCCCTAGAAGATGATTCAAGTCCTTAAGCCTCCTTTTTAAGTCTTGAATTTCCTTCTTTGTGGAATCAAAGTTGTCCATGGCTCCTTATACCACAACATACCAAATAATAATGGGGATTGATGTAATGATGATGACAATAAAAAGAATATTTAAAAAGCATTTAGAACAATGTTTGGCTTCAAAGCCGTCAATTAATATTAAGTATTATAATCTGGTTTAAACATTGAGACAACCTTATGAAATACATAATATTATCATCCCCCACTTTACCAGTTGGCATTCGTGAGGCACAGAGAGATTTATGTAGCTTTCTCAAGGGCTTACAACTCATAAGAAGCAGCTTTCTCACTGAACCAAGGGGCTGCATTCTTAGCTGCTACATTAGCACTACCAAAAACAAGACAGTATTCTGAAAATTTTAATAAAGCATGACTAGGAAGAAATAAGTGTCCTTGGGATGGAGAAGTATTTACAGATAATTTTTCAGATTTTTTATTTGCCTTTTCTGGCTCATTCAATTGCAAGGTAGAGTCCCCAGAGTGAATCATATTTACACTGCAACCACAGATATCAAAGTACCCTCCCATCAAATTTTGGTGCTGGGAAGAAATATTTGCTTCCCAGAATCCCAGCTCCACATCTCAGCTTGTTTCGAAGATGCCTTCCCCATTAGTGGGAAGCCTCCACCCATTCCCTCTGCTACACACCTACATCCCAACGCGGGCTTCCAAGGCAGAAAAGCTGAATTCCCGGTACTCAAAAGCAAGCCCAAGCAAGACACCTCTCCACTCAACACTTAAAATTCTCTATCAAGCAAGATGGTTTCAAGGAATAGAGGAAGCAAATCCCTAACCAGTGACTTGCCTCCTGCACCGTTTGGAAACCCCCCTGCTTACGGGGCATAAGCCTGCTTTCGGCAGTAAGGACCATCAGAGATGAGGCAGTGTGCTTTCCCTGCCATCCGTCACAGAGGTCTGAAGACAACTCGACAGTAAATATGGGTGGACTTTGCATTCAGGGTGCCTGAACGTGCCAGAGCCTGGCTGAATAACAACAGGAACAGTTTAGGTTGGAAGATTCGCTAGGGACCTTTGACAAAACCTCCTGAAGAGTGATGTTTCAGGGTGTTCATCCTGTCATTGCCCGACACTTGGCCGCTTTACCTTTTGATTAGCTTTCCCCTTACACCGTTGCTGCGAGAGGCAGATGGAGAAGAAAGTGGTAAAGACTGGCCACGCAAACACCTTGAGAATCAGCAACAACTGAAATGATGACAACATTATTCTAAGGTGGGCTTTGTTTCTGATCTCACTCTGGGCTTCTTAAAGCCCAGCCACTTAGCTCATTTGGAGGTATCTCTATAATAGAAATCATCCACCAACCATCTGCGCTCGTAGCTATGACAGCAGTCTTAGGCTCCTCAGGATCAGCCCAGATCTGGAACCCCTCCTCTAGATAAAGTCAAAATCCTAGAGTTGAGAGCCAAAGAGGGGGAAAAAAAGACAAAATGAATCAAATTCCAAAAACTTAGTAAAAAAGAGGGGAAAAAATGGCTTTATTGCCTTCAAGGCAGAGGCAAAGGAGCAATCTGCCCGTTGATAACCTATGACTCAGCCTTTTATCACTCAGAGCTCACAATTCTCAAATCCCTGTGGGATGGATGCTGCTTCTGTTCCAAAGGAATGCCCTCCCAGGGACGTGGCTTCTGGAAGGGATGGGTGGGCCAGTCCTGTCTCTGCACCGCTGCATACTATGGCTGCCTTTTCCTGACTATCATTTTCCATCCTATAGGTTCTAAATTCAACTCTTTTCTTTCTTTTTTTTCCAAAAGAAGCAAAGGGAAGCCCTTTGATACCCACGTTGGTATCAACAGGAAACCTGGAGGAAAAAAAAGGGGGGGGGGAAGGAATCAAAGAGGAAAGCAAAATACACATGACTAAGAATAGGAATTTCAAGTACATAGCCTTTGGAAAGGAAAATTAAACTTCTGTGAGTTACTAGGATTGGAGAGAAGGTGGGGTTCAGGGTAGGGTGTGGAGTAGAAAGAGGGAAGGGAGGAGGGACCCTCTCTGCATAGGAACCAGAGGTGACCTCATATACTATTTTATGTGGCTTTTTAAAAAGCACTTGGCAAAACCCAACACATCTCATAATTACCTTACTCTCACGAAAGGTTTTTAAGGAAAATGACTGTACTGAAGGGCTCTGCTTAGCTGGAGTTTGGTATGGCACTCGTTCTCAGGCTTCTCGTCTCTATGCTTTAGTCCTGCTTGGATACTGAGGTGGTGCCCAAACCCAGCAGTGTCTTCAGTGTCTAAGAATAGTACACATTCCTGCAAAGTCCTTCATCCACTACTGCTATGTAGATATATGAAAACAGTGAGAACGGGTACCATAGAGCAAAATATCTGTTATATAGGAAAAAATGTACTCTGAATGCATCAAATGAGGCTCCAGTTGACCATCTGCTCCGTCTTCTATAACCTAAAACTGTTTACTAAAGGAAACGTATCATTCAGGATATTCCTTCTTTCCTGAGCTGCCCTAGGATCGGGCCCAACAACCAGAAGAGCCTAGACAGAAGGAGCCAGCAGCATACATGATGCCAGGACTCTACTGGAGAAGACATGGGGATCACATCTCTCATGTCTAAAGTTAATTATTCGTAGGATATAACTTTAGGAATAAGTCCTAAACCAAGATATGGAATGAAAGGGTGAAGGAAAAGGTGAATACTTAGAATTTTTTTCTTGTAATTGCTCTATCCTAATATATTTACAAATTATAATTTGTGATCTCTCCATGTCCATGACTACATTTTAAAAAATCAAACAGATGGATATGCATATACTTAAATGAGTAGTATCCTTATTCAGTGCCAACAGAACTACACAGTACATGTTACAATTGTAAAGCCCATTATTTTATAATAACGTGCGTATTCTGTGCTGAAAACCTCTACAAGGAAAGGAAATATTTTCATTGTTATTTTAAAACTGGAAATGAGATATGCACTCACTAATTGAGCTAAGGATTAAAGAAAGACCTTTGGGCACCTGGACCATCCTTCCAATCACGGCAGCAACCTCCTTCCACATAGGATAAAATGTCTCAGAGAGCAAGGCCTAACTGATCTAATGGGGGAAAAAAAATCAAACAAACAAACAAAAAAACACAACAGTTAGAACCAAACTCAATACCTCCCTAAAGAAATCCATAATTTTAAAAGGTACATCAAAAGCAAACTACTTAGTGATAGAAGAAGATTTAAATATGGATTTATTTGTGAAGGTTTTAAACATTGTATTTACTATATTTAGCATCCTCAATGATTACTCAGTTTGTAAAGTGCTTTGAGGTTATGAGATCACTAGTGAAGCTATCAGTTTCATTTAAAATAAATTCAACGAAATATTTCTTTCTTCACAGTGTTTCTAGCCCATGGAAATCATTATCAGAGGATGTGGTAGGGAAGGAAAAAAAAAAACCAAAAAACAAAATAGCACTGCCATCAGATTTTTTTCACTTATGGTAAACATGATTCTAATATCTGTAACTTTACAAAGGTAGAAAGATGGTGATTAGGAACCATAAGGTTCAATTAATTTGATAGAGGGACATAAAAAGAGTTGACATGTCTCACATAATATGGAACTGCTTTTGATTTCACAGAAATATTATCAATAAGCTATAAAATCATATATTCCCAAATTTTGGGGAAAAGATAAGTCAAGGTAAGGCTTCCCTTCCTATTGTCTTGGCGATTCATGAGATAATTTTGAAATTGACTAGTAGTTTGAGCTCAACCAATCAAAGGTTGTGTGTAACAACTGATCATTTACTTGACAACAGATCTTGTGGGGGTTGTATTTTTCCTGGGTATCATCCAGTGCCACAGTGCTTGGATCATCAGGTAACTGAGCACATTCCTAAGAAGACTCATACTCCCAAGAAACAATATTATGTGAATGATTCTTCCCTTACCACCACTACCAAAAAAAAGTAATAATAAAATTAAGATTATGAAAATTCTAGGAAGGAAACTACTTTTCTCAGAGAACCTTGGCAAACATCACAAATCCAACCTGCCTTTAAGTTGATGTTGTTGATGGACAATAGCAGAATCAACCAATCGGATTACCCAAGAAATGAAGAACAAGACTATACATGTGTGCCAGATAAATGTAATGATGATCTGCCTTTTGAAGTCTTGGTGAGCAATCTGTTGCAGCACAAACATATTCAGGGACTAAAGCTTCCTAACAAGAAACTGAAAGGGTAAGTCTAGAAACATTTTCTGAAGACAATAAAAACTAATAATTATAATAAGATAATGCCAGAATTCTTTCTGCCCATGGAGGGAAGAGGCAAAGATCCATGAAGTATCTATAGTCTGATAATCATTGGCTGGGTTCATGCAATCATATTTTTAATTTAAAAATTATAACAATAACATGAGGTGGATATTTTTATTTTATTAATGAGAAAGACAGGATTTAACAATTTAAGATAACTTGCTCACCATCATACAGTTCTTAACTAGCAGAGCTGGGGTTAGGCCAGGCCTGCCCGGCTCCAAAATCTTACATTATTTCACATATACCATCCTCCCTCCTGGGTCTGTGAGCAGGTATTATACTCTGTAACTGACATGTACATTAATGGGTAATCTGTCAGAGAATATTATTATCTATTAATATTTATATTCATAATATGTATTTTATATACAGAAACCTCTACAAGTCCAGGGTATAGTAAAAAAATAGGGATCATGTCAAAATTAGTACTAATTTCCTTCATTATTCCCTTGGGGAGCTATATATCTATATCTATATCTATATCTATATCTATATCTATATCTATATCTATCTATATCTATCTATATATATATCTATCTCTATCTATATATAGATATAAAGATAGATATAGATATATCTATATACAGATATCTATATTAACTCCTCCTAAAACCTATTAGCCTATGTTCTTTCTTGGTGTAATTTCCTCATGGATTTTTACTTGTTAAATAAAGTGGTACTCCCTTTAACCAAAAAAAAATTTTTCAGCTTCATGGGAGGCTCCTGGAGTGATAAAATCGTAAACAAGACAGTTTCCTCCATTAACTTTTTCAAAATTGTATAGACATTGATTATCTTATTTAGCTCCCTCATTCTGGGGAACTACCTCAAATTATCCAGGAAAGGCAGACTAGGACTTTGAAATCTATACTTTCATGACATGACCCTGGGTGTGACTGGTCCTGTTTCCATCAATATCCCTGAAAATAGCTGCCTGGACTTCATAAGTGATGGGGCTGACTCTGTCTTTTCATTTAACTATACTGGGGGATGTGTGGTAAGAAAGGTACACAAATGCCGTAAAGAGACTCTAAGCGTCACGATCCCAGCTGTCAGGTAACCTGAGGTGTTCCTCAGGTCTCAGGCTTGACAGAAACATGCAAGGGACTTCTCTGGGCCATTGAACTTTTCACCTTCTGTGAAGCATCCGCAGTGTCGGCTACCCTTTTGTTCATCACGCCATCACTGGTACCGGGGCCTCCCGTGAAGGTGTTACACAACTTCGTTAATCTGGCCAAGGCTCCCTACTCTGAGTCAGCTGAACTTTACTCCACTATTCAGACAAAAAAGCAAAATTGGGAACTAAGCAAGGAGTTTCCAGGTGGGAAAAGTAGGCTAAATAGAAACTTGATTGACTAGGTGCAAATGGTGTCATAGGGTAAACAGAACTACAAACAGATACTTAACATCTCAATTAACCAGTTGTGAAACTGGGCAGACTTTCTTTGAGTAACCTGATGAATGATCTATATTCAAAAGACATTTTGGTACATACGTGTGGGATAATATATGTAAACTGCTTTGAAAACCAAAGCGATCTACAATTATAATATGATATTATGATTATGCACCATCAACATATAAGAGGCTGACATTCAAAGCAGGGCAGCAAAATAGCTTTGGACCAGGGGTAAGGACACTGGGTGTTTGTTCAGGCCTTGCCATTATTAGGCCGGCAGGTTTTTCAAGTCACTTCACCTCTTGGTGCCAACCTCTCTGGATGTTAAGACATTGATATTGGACTTAATGGGCCCAAGGGGTTGACCAGCTCCAAAATGCAGGATTTTAAAAGAAGCATGGCCGAGTCTTCTCCAAATATATGTCAAATCTAGGTTGGTAAAATTTGTCACCAAATACACAAAGTTTTCAAAGAGCCAGAGCAAACAGTAATAAAATGATAGTAATTACTTCACCCTTCACCAAAAGTCTTCTTTAAGTGGATACATCATTCTGCTCCAAATGTTGCCTTCTGCTTTCAGATAGATAAAGTGTGAGTCACCTTATAATTTCTTAAAGCTTGCCATACCCTTGGCTTCTGCCAAATGCTTCAAAACAGTATTTTACAAGAGTTTGAGAAGAATTTGATCATTTCCCATGTTCTCTGAGGACTTACTGTGTTACCTGTGTACTTCAGCATGGCCTTTGTAACTATTTTCCCCCCTCTTCCCAGGTCTTTTGGGGAGGAATAAGTAGCCTGAAGATGGAGAAGGGCCCTAAGTCCCGGCCTCGCACAGAAACTTAGCATCCCAATTATGTCAGCACAGCGCCCTCTACTGCTTCAGGGGCAAAGAAAGCTCAGCAACTGCTAAACACCAGAACTACCCTGAGAGATGTCGCTTTGCCTGGCCACTCAGCAACAGGTAATGACTTCCTTCATCTGTCACCTCAGTAGCATTCCTTACAAAAGAGCCTAGTTATGGTAGAGAAAGAGTTTGTCTTTTTCGCCTTTGTGTTTGTTCTTTGTCTGTTTAATCATGCGACGTTCTGTGATTTCAAGCTAAGGGTTCTTGTGATTTCTATGTCTCAAACATAAACAATCTTAGCAATAACTGGGTAATATGAATAAATATGTCTGCATTGAGTTTCAGTCAAGGAGGGGTGGTGACCGTCGTCAGTGTGCAAAGCGTCTGATATATTTAACAGAAAACTACTGCAGACCATAAGAAAACGCTTCTTCCTTGGCTTTATTTAAATTATACCTATGTTCTGATTGTGATCCCAAAAGAAAGAACAGATTTTTTTTCACGTAGATCTCTGTCTATTCACATGCACTTTCTCCTGAGTGTCTTGTTTTGCAGAGCCAGTAGGTCTTTAAAAATCAAATCAGAACCCTGGGAAATGTAATTTATTTCCTATGGTCTCTTAAGCAGAGATGCTTTAAAAGCAAGATGTTCCCTCTTCCACCCTGGGTCTTTCTATTTTTTTTTCCACTGAGAAAACACTTTTATAGTACTCTGGGCAGGGAAGACTCCTAATCAGTCCCAGAAAAGTCTGCTAAAGAATGGAGAGAAAATCTATGGATAATATTAAAAAATAATATCTAGCCTAGTGCTTTATTTCAGACAGAGTTTACTACTTTGGATGAACAATATATGATTTCCCTAGCCTATGCCAGAGGCCTGTTTTGTACAAACCTTACCACTCCATTTATATAAGGGAAGGAGAAAATACTCCCTCTAGACCTCCTGTTGCCAAAGCCTAGCTTTAGGGTCTTCTGATTTCTCTTTCTGAGCCATTCTGGACGTTCCCGAGGTTTGTCTCCCAGAACACCTGTTCCATACCCCAAGCCCGCAGACTCTCTTTCAGAGTCAACTATATCAGCTGATTCCACTAACTCATTTAAAATTCCTAATGTGTTATTAAAAGGGAGCTCTGCTAAATCGGTGGTGAGTGAAATTTCAAGCTGAGGATCAAAGCGATTACCCTTTAGTAAGGGTAATGTCTGAGCTGCAATTTTATCAGAGAAGCTTTCAATTGTATTACTCTTACAAACAATCGTCTAAAGGAAAAGGAGAAAGGAGCTTCCTGTCTCCTCCGGGTCTGAAAAAGAGTGAAGGTCTGCTTCCCTCCCACCACTGTCCTTTCAAGGAATGTGCACCTGTTAAAAGGCAGGAAACCTTCAGGTCTTTCCAGCTTCAGGTCTAGCATCCTTCATGGGATTTTCAGAATGCAATGAACTTCCTTGTCCTTTCACAGCCTTCATAGTCAATACAAACACAGCTTATCACACACTTGTGTTCTAACTGTTCCATACAAGTCCATTGTCTCCCTTCAGTTGTCTTGAAGACAAGTTTCAAAATTCCTATTCTTTTCTATATACCACAGTGCCTAGCAAAATGCAGAATACATAAAGGATGCTTTGTAAATGCATAAGTGAAATAACATGTACAAAGCTCTTGGCCCAATGGAAGCACATTTTTAAATGTCACATACATGGGCGCCTGGGTGGCTCAGTCGGTTAAGCGTCTGACTTCGGCTCAGGTCATGATCTCACAGTTCGTGAGTTCAAGCCCCATGTCAGGCTCTGTGCTGACAGCTCAGAGCCTGGAGCCTGCTTTGGCTTCTGTGTCTCTCCTGCTCACTCTATGACTGTTGGTCTCTCTCTCTCTCAAAAATAAATAAATATTTTCAAAAAAAGAAATAAATGTCTCACACACACTTTTCCTCCTTATGCTTTTATCAAGTCCTACTGGTTGTCACTGACTTTGTAGAGGGGAGTAGGCGAATAGCATGCAGAGTCACATTATTTAACAAATATTCCTTGGGGGCCTATCAGGGGCCCAGGCCCCATGCTAGGTGCCAGGGATGCAATGGTAAATAAGACAAGTGGGCCTTTTCAAGGCATTTATATTCTAGGAGGGGAAACGGACAGAAAAAATGGACATTTTTGATGAATAGTGATGGAGGTATGGAGAAGGTAAACACTGGGTGTGTGACAGCTTAGAGGAAGATCATGCAACTCAATCTGGAGGAGAAAGGTTGAGAGCTTCTGAGAAGAGGTAACCTTTAAAAGTGAGAACAGAACAAGAGTCAGAGTTGGCAGGTGATGGGAGGAGATGGATTCTTAGCGGGGGTCCAGAAGGGAGAGGACCAAGCGTGACGGAGCGGCAGGTATGGCTGGGCTGGAGAATGGGGGCACAAGTATGGACGGCAAGCTGCAAATGCAGAGTGGACCAAGGCTCTGAGGACAGGGGCCCATGTGGGAGCTGCCTTCCGGCGCTCATGAAGAGATACACCCATTCCTCAGCATGTGAGGAAGAAATCTTCTCCCTTCACTGTCTGTTAGACTTTTGGCCTTTCCATAATGAAGCTCAGGAAGAAGCAGAAAGAAACTAATGAATCTGTTTGCCTGAAGAGACCAACAAGATGATTAATGTTTGACCCGTGGGAAGCACGTGGAAGGAGAGATTGTGTAGAGTAATTGTTTACTTCTGTATTATCGAATGGCTTTACAGAGGTCACTAGGCTTATTGCTTAAGCCAGCCCAGGAAGTTAATTGAACTTCTATCTACTTTTCACGGCAGGAAAACCAATTTTTTAGGTGATTTGGAAAAGCACAATATCAACACACTGCTAACCAAGGGTCAACTTTTCTGGCTGTAAAGAACCTTAGAAATCCACATTTCCATTTTAGGAGTAAGGAAACTTCAAGGCATACAGCTTATCATAATAAGCACAGCTACTGTGCAAAACCAGACCCCTGGACTCCAGGTCCAGTGCTCTTTCTATAAATTCACACTGCCATTATGACCCCAAGAAGGGCATTTTTTTCCATTTAAAAGCTAGTCTACAAGGCATAGTGGTGTAAAAACTAAGGATGCGATTAATTGGATGAATAAAGACACCCACACAGAAGGAAGGCATTTTTTTAAGTTTTAAATAAACAAATTTGTCTCCTGTCACTGATCAACATGATGCATAATACAAATATTGCAAGAAAAGCCTAAGGGCAGTGAAAACCACCTGTCTAGCCTTTGGATTAAGGCAAAGACTAGTGGTTGCTTACACAGAAAGAATATCGACTTCTGTATTTTATAGAAAATATAAAAATTGAGAAACATTTTATAAAGGAAAGTATAGTTGATCCTCGAACAATGCACGGTTATGGGTGCCACAGTTGAAGACCTGTGTACATCGTCTCACTGCCCCCAAACTTAACTACCAATAGCCTACTGTTGACCAGAAGCCTTACTGAGAACACGGACAGTCAGTTAACACATACTTTGTATACAATATGTATTATATCCTGCATTCCTATAATACAGTAAGCTAGAGAAGAGAAAAATCCTGTTAAGAAAACAAGAAAGAGAAAATATATTTACAACACTGTACTGTATGTCTCAAAAAATATCCACAAGTGAGTGGACCTGTGCAGCTCAAACCCATGTTGTTCAAGGGTAACTGTATATAGATCTCAAGTGTGTCTGGATAAGCAGGGGCACCGCATACTCATACTTGTAACCATAACAGTTTTCTCTGGGATTTCAAAGCTTTTTTAGGATCTCTTATTTTATTTTTCATAATGTCCCAGTTTTTTAAATGGCATAATAAGAAAAATGTTAGAAATATATGTTAGGAATGAATGGCAATGACAACTCCCTACTTTAGAAAGAACAAACATCCTGAAGTGGTCCCGGGACCTGGCATTTCTTTGCTTACTGCCAGCTAGCATACTTCACTGTCACTGTTGTTACTGAGTTTCAGTCTGTGGCAAGAGGCCTGGCTCCTTGTGAATGTGAATTTGAAATGCTCTTTTCAAAAGATTAAAACAGCCTTGCATTTTTCAGGAGACTCCCACTTTGCAAAACACCTAACTTCTACCTAGAAGCGCAAGGGTGTGCGGACTCCAGCCATCCTGGCATGGCCGAGATCTAGTGTGTGTTGCTAGTGAAGGAGGGGGGCTCAGGCTGCAGGTAAAGGGAAGAAGAGCAGATCGGCTGCCGCCTAGAAAGGTGGCTCGTTAAGAGCCCATTGCCAACATCTATAGCAACATTAACCTTTCAAATTGAAAGGTACACTTTACTTGTGAGATGCAGAATTTCTTTTTTTTTTTTTTGAGTTTTATTTATTTATTTTGGGAGAGAAAGAGGGAGCGAGCATGTGAGCAGGGGAGGGGCAGAGAGAGAGGAAGAGAGAGAATCCCAAGCAGGCTTTGTGCTGTCAGCGCAGAGCCTGACCCGGGGCTGGAACTCAAGACTGTAAGATCATCACCTGAGCTGAGATCAAGGGTTGGCCACCCAACCGACTGAGCCACCCAGGCACCCCTGAAATGCAGAATTTCTTAAATCGTGTTAGTGTATTTTAATAGTGGTGAAATACACCCCCCGCCAAAGGATGCTCCTCCCGGGGGATTGGAGTCTCTCACGTAGGACCTAAGACACCCCACTGTGGATTCTAGGCACTTTTAGCAGATGTGACAGTGAGCCAAAAGAGCAAGACATTCTCCTGTGCTAAGTAGAGTAACACAGGGCTGCCCGCCCGGCGATGGGAAACAGGCTGCATGAACTTCCATCTTGGGTACCATCGTGTGTGCGTTCCTGCTCTGCTTTCTGAGTTTCATTTTTAAAAATACAGGCTGCTGCGGGTATGCCTGGGTTAATTCTGGTTAAAGGCCCTTGGAAGAAAGTCACAGATGAATACAAACCTTCATTACTGCCTTCAACGTGTTCTCGAAAGTACCATTTCAAACTCAGAAGATACCACAAATCCTTCAATACCTTATTATTGCCCCACCTTGTGGCCTTGCCTGGAGATCGTTTGTCAAAACATCTGAGGTTGTCCTACTTGGTGAGCAAAAATCAAATGGACTGTCTATGGGACTGGAAGACAAAATATGTATAGCAATTTTGATTTTGAGAAGGTTTGAAAAGCTGGAAAGAGGCCAGTAGATAGTGGAGACCAGAGGAGGAGCTCAGCTCAGCACGTGTAATGGACTGAAATTCAATTGAATTTTCCTTTTCACTGGACAACCACGCACCTCGGAAAAGGCAATTCTCATGGGTGGAAAGGAGCAGGGCTCAAGTGTCATGATGAAACAGAAGCAGGCATTCTGCTAGCCTCTGGGGACACAAAGCCAGATCCATCCACCACACAGAGCCCCCGTGCTTTCTATAAACTGCAAAGCTCATCCTATGATCCCATGTACAGAACTGTCCCAGAGCTTCCATGGCACAAAGAAGAAAATCCCAACTTTTACCGACTCTCAGGCCCTCCGTTACCTACCCCCTGACTTCTGCTAGTACATGCTACTCAGCAGCCAAATGGCCCTTTTTAAAGTTTGGTAACTCACCACACCCACGCTTCCTTCCCCAGGGCCTTGCACTTGCATTTGCCCCAGATCTTCCTATAACTGGCCCCTCCTTGCATTTGAAGTCTCTGCTCAAAGCCACGTCTTTGGTGAAGTCTTGCCTAACTGCCCAGCTTAAATCAGCAGGTACTCTGCTGGGTATCATAGCTGCATTTTCTAAATGTTTATTTATTTATGAGACAGAGAAGGAGAGAGAGAGTGAGTGAGTGTGGGGCAGACAGAGCGGAGACAGAGGATCTGAAGCAGGCTCTGTGCAGGCAGCAGAGAGCCTGATGCAGGGCTTGAACTCACAACCATGAGATCATGACCTGAGGCAAAGTTGGACGCTCAGCCAACTGAGCCACGCAGGTGCCCCCATAGCTGCAATTTTCTGTTAGTTCCTCACTTGCTACCTTAGTTGTTTGCTTTCATTTAGCTGTCTTCCCTTCTAGAACCTGTGCTGCTGGAGGACAGGTCTCACCTGTCTTGCTCACCCCATCATTTCCAGTCTCTGAAGAGGTGCCTAGTGCATAATAGGAATCTAATAAATCTTTGTTGAAGGAACAAATGATGAATGAATGGCACAGCCTTTTTCCCTGAACACCTCAGAGTCTGGCAAACAGAACTGAGGAAGGTGCAAACAGAGCTGTATCCAGCATGGTCTAGGAGCACAGAAGAGGTACACTTCGCCCACTGAGGGGTTTGGGAAGACCAGGCAGAGGAGAGGCTGCCTGTGCTACATCCTGTGGGCTAGAATTAATGAAGTTAAATGAACAGAGATGTTCCAGAAAGGGGGACCAGCATGAGCTACCAGTGGAAACCGGAAACCTCCTCGCAGTGGATGTGAGGAGAAGTCCAAGGTTGCTAAGGGCAGGAGGTCGAGAGTTCAGGAGCACACATGCCACGGACTACATCACACTGAAAAGCTGAGACCTTCTACTGAGCTTAGATGATTAAAACAGGCAAGAGTTAGCCAGACCTGAAATGAGGATTAAACATTATTATTACTTATTTTTATTCCAGGGCTTGCTCTCTTTACCTCGTTCCTTCTTATTCCTGGATTAGGGAAGACTCTTGCTGAGTGGATTCTAGAAAACCAGTCACTGGACATCAGTGAAGAAGAAGGTTGCCTTTTCTTTTCTTCCTCCAAACCCCTACTAAAGGCACTGGGTCAGTGGTAAAATATACCCCAACTCTAATTTTCCTCAGAAATTAAGTGGACACATATTCTGGTCAGATTTGTCCTTACGAGATCGACAATCTCTTTAAGCGCATTTCATGCCTGCACGGATACAATGCTTGTGAGCAACATGATTCAACACTGTGCCTTTTCTGCACCCCGGAAACGTTGCCAAAGATTTTAGAAAGAATGGGCATATGAATAGGATATCAGATAAAAACTTTTGTTGAAACAAGTTCTTTTTTCTATGCATTCCATTCAAAACAACAGAACCAAAAAGTCAACCCATCATATATTATATAAAAATTATTCACAAAATGTTTGCCTTGTTTGAAGGCATTAGCAACACGCTCCTCTTCTCCCCCCACCTCCCCCACTCTCTTCATTCATGAAACCGATGATTCACACCAGTGCCCTGCGGAGAGTGGGGCAGTGGCTGGTCTGAGGCAGCCCACCTCTCCTACTCATGTGGGAAAACAGCCCTACAGTGAATCAAGTTCATTGAGCAAAACTAGGAGAAAATATTTGTCTGGCAATCCAACACGCCTCTCTCTGTGCTTGTCCAGACAAAACTAGGGTGGACTTAACATTTTTTTCCTTTTTGTCAGAAATGCGTGTATAAAATTGTATATTTTCACAAAAGAGCGTCAGTCGGTGGGGATTTTCAAGCTCCAGGATTAGCGTCATCACAGTTGGAACAGAAACACAAAGTGAGCTGGTCATGTGTTCCAAACTTTAGCAACTGTATATTAGTTCTCTAGAAAACGGAAACAGTCCAGCAATATTTACATGTGTAAGGCCTGGAGGGAGTCCACCACGTTGATGAGTTTTGAATTGCTGGAAAAGGTATTTTTTTAAAAATGGCGGAAGGAAGGCTACACCATCAGCAGTCAAAAAGGCAGCCATCTGGGGCACCTGGGAGGGGGGCGGTGCTCAGTCAATGGAGTGTGCAACTCTTGATTTTGACTCAGGTCATGATCTCATGATTTGTGGGTTCAAGCCCCACACTGGGTTCTGCACTGACAGTGCAGAGCCTGCTTGGATTCTCTCTCCCACTCTCTCCGCCCCTCCCTAGCTCACTCGCCCACTCTCTCTCTCTCTCAAAAATAAATAAACAAACATTAAAAAAAAGAAGGCAGCCATCAGAAATGGAAGACTGTGAGACACAGTCTCAGGAGTCTAATGTATCAAAACTCTTTAGTGAGGTGTGGTAGAGGGAATTATTCAGAGGCCACAGAGGGGGAAACAGAAGTCTAGTACATTCAACCACAACACTGGGTGCACTGCAAGACCCTGACTACTACTCTCCTCACATCATTCTCCTCCAAGGGGACACCACAGCACCAAGGGGCTCAATGTTCTGTTTGTTTTAGTAGTTTTTTACTGCCCTACTACAAGAGAATGATTTATATCAAAACAACCAGGGACAGCCAGGAGCACATTTTTGTGGTGGCAGCTACGTCAGGAAGACCCTGGACAAAAGTAACCGTGCATGTGAGGAGTTAAGAAGAGAAGGAAAGGACACGTGGAAGAGAAGCACCAAGCCCACAACAATGCTTTGAGGCTCTGGAAATGTACAAGACCCAGTTAAGGGTGCTGAGCTGTGGGAACAATAGGTTGTCCTTGTATTTAAAGGAAAGAAGACTTACAAAGACATAACAATGAGTAAAGCTGAAGCAGTTGGGATCAGAGAATGTATGAATAATCAATATCTGGCAGGGGAAAGGATGAGATAGTGTCTAAGATAGAACATACTTTGGAGAAAACAATAACTAAATTCAGATAAATGGAAGAGTGTAGTTAAACCATGCATGGCAGCTCATATGGATGCCATAACAGTGAAGGTAGAATGAAGAAAGTATAAATGAATTTTAAAAATCATTACTGTCAAATAAGTGAGGGTTTTGGAAAGTGAAGGAGTCTGAATTTATTATGTTTATTAAATGGAGAATAAGGAAATCTAAGCTGACACAATCCAGTTTCCTTTGTAGGAATGCCCACTGGCAAAGTGTGACCCAAAGTTGAAAGCAGGAAAACAGAGAACCCGTAGAGAGAGATGGGAGTGGCCGGGTGCTGGTTGAAAATGGAGGATGGTTCCCACTTTCCAGCCCAGATTACAGACGCAACCTCACCCAGTGTTGTCAGGCTTGGCCAGCTGAGCAGCGCTGATAAACCTCACATATCTATGACAAGTTCTGGGGCTGGGGAGGGTTTACAATCAATGTCAGAAAGGTCATGCAGGTTGTGCCGGTGGTTTCTAATGTTCACAGATACAGTATCTAAGGAGGCATGTCAGCTGGGGTCAGACAGACAGATGCTGGGAGGTCGTTACAATGTATGAGTGCCAAGAATGCCCCAGGGTCATGCTCATTTCTTTTGCCCCTAATCTTCCCCTACACGCACACTCAAGCTACCCTCAAAGCAAGTCAACACCGATGGCAACCTAGACTGTACTTTGGAAGTCACCTGGTCTAACATCTTTATTCCACACATTAAAGAGACCAAAGCACAGAGAGAGGAATGATGGGGCCATTTCCACGTGGGAAGAAATGGCATGGCCAGCTTTGGTAATTCCGATTGTTTTCTCCAATGCTTTCCCACTATATAACACTGCCACTTTTACTTAAAATCAATTGGTTTTACACGCAGCCCTCCAAGACAAACACTTTTGAACCACACAGGAAGGGTGACTACTCCGTCAGCAGGAGGGGTGTGGCTGCATGCTTTCTCTTTGCTGACTCACTTGCACGTTCTGACTGTACACATTCCAGAAAATGCCTGAGGCCCCAGATTTTCAGGTGAACCACCCTCTTCCCACTTCTCATTGGCTACATAGACACTTTTGATTTGAACAAGGAGTGGTCCTTTTTACATCAGGCAGGTTGGGCCCGTTCTCTTGTCTTCATCTCTAGGATAAAGAGGGTCTCCTTTAGACATTATTTCCATGGAGTGGTTTCCTTTTGCCATGAATTATCATTGGATTCCACAAGGGGAAGTTGAGCACATACGGACAGGTTAAGATACTTTTAAAGAAACCAGAAACATGCCCTGGGAGGAGCCCAGCTACACAAATGCCCCTAAAAGCATTATGACATCTGCACAACCTCTGTAACTGGGAAGTGTGAATAACGTTTTTTAATGTCTCAAAAGCTGCCCTGTATTAAAATCCTAGTAGGGATTAAAATTTCAATTAAATTTAAGCCCTCAGAGAAAAAGAATGCTCTAGAATAGAATGATAAAACCATAGACCATGAATCACTTGGCTGCGGTCCTTCAATTAATAAAATCTTCTCTGGCAGCACTTTTAATTGATTAATTGATTGATTGATTAACATTTGCTCCTGCAAAAACTTTCCTCTGAAAATTAACAAGGTCACAAAAATCAGAATCAAACTCAATCCTCCTTTTCCTATCACTGCAAAAACATCTTTATCCTATTTCTTACCTCAACTTGAAATAGAGTCAAGGCCTTCCCAAGGCAGAGATACAGAATTAAATGAAGAGAGGGAGAAAGGCATTATCATGTATTTGTGGTCATACTCTTTAATAAACCGTGGTGTCATTTACCCAATTCTTTGTCATCCAAGCTCAACACAAAGCCCTGAACCTGTTGATTTCAATAATGGCTTTATGGGAAGGCTAGTTGATGCCTAGCCCAGCCGGTAGCCCACTCAAGAAGGGAGTTCTGATTTAATTAATTTGCATGTTTCCTTAGGGCCTATTGGAATGCTAACAAGTAGTTAAATTCTTTCCCTACTCAACAAATCATTATTTTCTTAAGGAGATTTTACTTACAGTTGACACAAGAAAGAAATTGGCCTGAGCTTTTCATTTGCCAGTTAAATGCACCTTTTCCAGTATAAAATGTGATTTCAGTCATCTCCAGTGAACTCCCATTGGCAACAAACATTTATAAGTGCATACTCTCATTACTCATTATGTCCCTGTTTAAAAAGAAGCTGAAATTAAATAATGACATAGAAACTTCCTTTTTTAAAACACTTGCTAAGAAGAGTTAAGGGTCATATAAAACTCCATGCCCTCTATTCAGGTTATGCTAAGAAAACAGTTCCTAGGTAAATACTTTGAGACTTCCATGATTAGAGTGTTCTAAATACAGAATGAGGGTGTTGTGCGTTTGTAATGTTTTCTAACATGTCACATTGCGTGCTATTTTCTGATCAGGAAGAACACAGATGCATTTGGCAGAAAGGGTCACTTCCTAGAACAGGCTCATCTTTTGTATAAATGGCTGGGTCATGGCACATCTTTCACCCACATGCGTTGCGTAGCAGTTTACAACTGTGCAATCTTCTGTGTGACTCAAAAATAACACAGACGGCCTGTCAGTCCCTGAATAACCACTGAGTTACTTTCCTCAAGGAACTTATATCTAAGGCCTTATACGTGTCCCAAGTGTGTCTTACTCTAGATATTCAAAGCTAAAGCTTTAACAAAATGACATTTTCGGAAAACTACAACAGTTATTCCTGACAACTGGGTGGCATTCTTGAATCAATTGCAACCTCCACTCTGTCTGTACTAAACTAATGTGTAGCATTTCCAGCTCATAATTTCATTTTTCACATGTCCCCCAGGCTTATATTTCCTTGTGTTATTTACTTACTCTACAGTGTAAAGTGTCTTTAGGGATGTGCATGGTTAGAAAGCCTTAACTTTGAGGTTTTGGTGATATTTTAAAGATTAATCTGTTGCCCTGATGGGAGGTAGTCAGAGAAGAAAACCAAAATCAATCCTATGTTTTTCTCTTGATGAAGTACAATCATGAAAATAAAATTTGGCGATGCTAACCCTGTGAGAATTAGCTCCTCTTTATTAATAATTGTTCCACTTTCTCAAACATCTTAGTTATCTAACCTCATCAGAAGTAGTGTTAACAATCATAGGGTGTTGAATCTTACATCACAGTGTTTTCTCAGCTTTGTGATGAGTCCTTCAGGACTGATCCTAATTGGAAGTCATAGGGAGCATGTATGTGGGTTCTAGGTAAAATCTGCTGGCAAAGAAGGTGTGGGTGAGGCTTTATGAAATCAGATGAGGTAGCTGCCTGTCATAGACTCTCTCTAAACTAACTGGTGCTCATCCTGTTCAATTATTTATATCTTCTCCATCATTCAAAGTGATCCAGTCTGGACCTTGTTCTCTCATCATCTAACCACTGAAATGTAATTGCTTTAGGGGAGCTAATTAATATCATTTCTTTCCTCCTGTGTCTCTGCAATATCACATCTTCTGTCCAGTAATTGTTCTACCACTTTGACTTTTTAAATGGGGCTGATTTACTTTGAGGTTACTTTCTAGAGTGGTGGTCTTTACTAATGAATTTGGTTAATATGCAGTTATATTGGATATAAAGTCTTATTTTTTAGGGTTTATTTCTCCATGGGAGCCGAATTTATCTTCAATCTTCAACACTGTTTGAGGTCTATGTTCCTAGACAGAGCAAACAGGTTTGTTTTGTTGTTTGTAATTCTTAGGGAAACAAGAGGCCCAGGGATTATTTAATCAAAGAGAACTTCCCGTTAATCTATTTATATGGAAGGTGAAATAGTATAGAAAGGAAATGTACTACTTTTTTTTTAATGTTCATTTATTTTGAGAGAGAGAGACAGAGAGAGAGAGACAGAGCATGAGGGAGGGAGGGGCAGAAAGAGAGAGGGAGACACAGAATCCGGAGCAGGCTCCAGGCTCTAAATTGTCAGCACAGAGCCCGATGCAGGGCTTGAACTCACAAACTGCGAGAGCATGACTTAAGCCGAAGTCAGAAGCTCAACTGACTGAGCCACCCAGGTGCTCTGAAAGGAAATACAATTCTGAGTGATCTATACATAACTTGTTAAAATGTTAAGAGCTATGGTAGCTCTGGGAGAGGAGAATTTGCTCATCCTCTTCCTACAGTGGAAATGGCATCATCTCCATACTACAGATTTTAAAAATAGGGTGTAGAAAATGAAAGCCTTTGCTAGGTTGGGCTCAAGGATAGATGGACAGTAAGAACCATGAACAAACTTCCTCTGACTCTGGAGTCAATCCTGCTAGGCCTTGATTCAGTACTACTCCAAGTTTAAGTTGAAAATCCTTGCTTAATAGATTTTCCAAATTGGAGACATCTTCCAGCTTCATTTCATGCCAGCATAATTTTAGAGAACAGTACTATGTAAATGAGCTAATGAATAATAATTGTAGAAATGACTACACGTGGAAACACCAATTAGCCAATAAATTCACTTCATTAGTCTTAACAGTTTCTTTTGCTCTTTAAGATGCTATTTAATACTTTAATGTTATTGCATATGCACTGCATATTTTAAAACCTTTTATTTAAATGATGTCCTTATAGATTAACTAAGGGTCCTATTCATTTAAAACTAAATCATGAATTACTTCACTTTCCAGTAGCACTGTTCGCAAAGTATTCTAATTGCATTGCATGTGAATACCTATGGAATGGATGGTTTTTCCTTGCAAAAATGATAATTCAATGTGATTCATCCTAAATGGAGAGAATTCTATGGGTCCACTCAACTTTGCCCTTCCAGGTATTTTTGTAGCTATGATTTTGAATTGACTAGATGTGTATGATCTCTTCTACTGCCTATGCTATTAAGTGAAATGTTGCGTATAGTAGTCTTAGATGACCTTTCAGCTGTGGGCCAATTCAGAGGTAGTACTAAACAGGAGATCATTATAGAACTTCACTCCAGTGTCTACCTGTCTGGACTCAACTGAGATAAACAGCCCTGGGCAATGACTCCTTCCTGACAGATGAGTCCTATGTGCCTGGAATCCCTGCAAAGGATCCCAGGAAAGCAGCAACTGTAAGACAAGCCATCGAGTATTGTCGTTTCACCCAACACCTGGTTGCTGCCTTTTCATATACTTCCCCGGTATTTTGACTTCGGTAACTAATTATATATTAACCCCAGACACCACGCCTGGCCTCTGCTTGGAATAAACTGCATTGAGAAGTCTACTATTTAAGTGATCCTAAGCTGAAAGATGAACTAATAGGTGAATTTCTTTTAGGGTCTTACTTAGACCTGAAAGGATGGTCTTTAGTTACTGCCAAGCCATTTTGATAGATCACTCAGTAGATCACTAAGAATTTGCCTTGGTTATTCTAGGATTTGACAGGGCGATCTAGAAATTTTAAAATTACATTTTGGATAAATACAAAAAGGCAGAACACAAATTGAATACAGTCTATGGTAACAGAAAGGTTTTAAAAATATGCATTAAAAATAAGTCTATAAGTAAATATTTCACAATGTTTGTTTTTGGATGGCAGGATTTTGAATGTTTCGCTTTTTTATTTTTGTGAATTTTCCAAGGTTATATATACTAAGCACGCATATCTTTTACATTAAGAAAAAAAATGAATAGCCCACATAATGGCAACATAGACATTTCTTTGTATTAAAGAATGTTCTGAACGTTCCTTCCTTATGCTACTTTTTCCTATTACATCCCCTTTCACAACAGAAATTAATATGTTAGCATACACATCTGCCATATAGATACACATGGTTTCAACATATTACAGACTTTCAATGACTGCACTGCCATAGCCAGGAAATTTGCACACGTTCTGGCCAGGACTCCTTAATGTTATGCGGCTCCACGACACATCTTATTTCCATGGCTTGCCAATGATAAAATTGGTAAGGCTAATTTCTATGTGTATGTACTCATGGCAGTGAAAGTCGGTGAAGGGGTTTTCACACAAGAAAACAATAGAGCCCTTTAAAGTCCTTTCCAATCACTTGTCTTCCCAGGACACAGAAGGACCAGAATGCCATCATAATGTATGCCTTC
Source organism: Lynx rufus (assembly GCF_022079265.1). Taxonomy (NCBI): domain Eukaryota; kingdom Metazoa; phylum Chordata; class Mammalia; order Carnivora; family Felidae; genus Lynx; species Lynx rufus. The sequence continues at coordinate 172,733,709 of NW_025814845.1, forward strand.
CAACAAAACATGCAAAGAACATCGCTGAAATGAATTGTATTTTGAGGAGTCTGCCAGAAAGCAAAATCCTACTATCAGATGTTAGATCTCTTCAGTTGTTAAACAGGAGGTTGCAGGAATATAAGAGACTCATCCCCATCCCTGTGCACTAAGAGCAAGGGAAACTGAGCAAGAAAACAGCGTGAAGCAGTATTTCCTCCCCTTCCTTTCCACTTGCCTACGCCCTCTTTAGCATCTTTGCAAGGCCAATACCCTAATTTTTCTAGATGCGTTACAATGGAGCAAATTTTAGACCCATAAAAAAAAAGTGTTCCTTTATTCTGACATGTATTATTCAGGACATTTCTGTATGTGTAAAAAAAGATATCGTTATATAGTTTGGAGGAAATTTCACAAATAATGTGAAGCCTTATCAAATTATAACCATCTTTGCTGACAGTTTTGTCTTAGTTTAGGAATTACACTATCCCTGCATCATAATATTGTTTTTTTTCTTTTTTCACTATGAAAATCAAAGCAAGGTAACTATTTATTTATTTATTTGTATTTTTTTAAGTAGGCTTCCGGCCCAGCGCAGAGCCCAATGCAAGGCTCAAACCAAGGAGCCCAACACAAGAGTCAAACCCACAACTGTGAGATCAAGACCTGAGCTGAGCTCAAGAATCAGACACCCAACCCATTGAGCCACCCAGGCATCCTTAAGTAAAGTAACATTTTAAACGATTTCAATACCACTGGCAGTTAAAAGGATGCTTAACAATAACAACAGCAAAGAGAAGATTGTAAGTAATCCAGTACTCTCAGAATTGTTACAGTTCTTATTAGTAGGTTTTAGTTTGGGAATGTTAATATTTTTAGTGTTTGAGACATGTTTTGAGGCATTATATGACTTCAAATATAAATGAGTCTTCAGTTCGTATTGTTGCTATTTTGGAAACCAGCACAGTTTCAGAAGCATAACTGCAGAATACCGTTCGTTATTAGAAAACATAGCAGTTACGAGAAAAACAAAGAATTAAGGATCTGCAAAGAAATGGAAATGGTTCGGAAATGATACAAGCCTACCCAAAGCCTCTGCCGACAGTAATTGGATTTGGTTGACTAGTGCTGGGAGCAGAGCAAACAGATGTTAGGTGATGGAGCAGAACTTGCTCTTTTCAGTTTAAACAACCAATTATGAGTGGATAATGATGTGTGCAACTGGTAGTCACTGGAAATGTTTCCAATTCAGACCAAGTAATAAGAGTAAGATGCTAATATATTTGATTCTATACAGGGTTGAAATCCTGATGTTAAAAACGCCATTTTTTTTTTTAAGTAGGCGTCACACTCAGCACAGAGCCCAACGCGGGGCTTGAACTCACGACTCTGAGATCAAGACCTGAGCTAAGATCAACAGTCGGATGCTTAACTGACTGAGCCACCCAGGTGCCTCAAAAGAGCTATTTTAAAACAATGATGGATCAGGTGTGCATTGATAAATTGGATTTTTAGGACACTTAATGGTAAGTTTTTCCCCACTTGTATAAATTATGGTCAGACACTAGTTTCCTAATAAATAAGATGGACAGCTGTTTGCAATCTGGCTACCGTGAGCGGCCAGGATGCATTTTAAAAATCTTAATTCCTAGTTTAGAATACTCAGGCAATTGACTAAAATATCTTCCTAGGAATCAAACAAGTGATGATGTCAAAGTCTTAAACACGCCTTAACTTTTTATTTTCTTAAAGTGTCTGGCTATCCTTTGACTACTGTAACAAATTACTACAAAGTGGGTGGCTTATAACAACGGACTGTACTCTCTCACACCTCTGAAGACAGAATTCCGAAATCAAGATGTTGGCCGGGCTACTCCACTGGAGGCTGTAGGGGAGGATCTGTTCCTTGTCTCTTCCAGTTTCTGGTAACTGCTGGCATTCCTTGGCTTGTGATCATATTACCCCTTTTTTATTCTGTCTTCACATCACCTTCACTTCTATGTGTCTGTCCCTATACTCCTTCTGTCTGTCTTATAAGGATACATGTGACTGCATCTAGGGTCCACCTGGGTAATCCAGGATAAGTGTCTCTTCTCAAGTTCTGTAACTTAATCACATCATTTGCCATATGAAGTAACATTCACAGGGTCTAGGGATTTGATATGGATGCCTTTGGGGAGGCCATTTTTTTTGGCCTATGCACTGTCTTTATTTCATTACTCCTGAATATGTGTTCAAGTCACTCTAACTCAATATACTCATCTGTGTCTCTCAATAGAGTGTGGGATATATTGTCTTTTCCTCCTCATTCAGTGTCATATGTTCTATTATTTACCATATGAATTATGGCATTTAAGTTCCTCAAGTACTTTACTTGTTGCTACTACTAATGAGAAAGAGGAAGAATGGATGGAAGAGAGGACAAGGGAAGACGAAGGGCAGGGGAGGTGGGGGGGAGAGAAGGAGTGGGAGCATGGTAAGAAGGAAAGACACCAGTTTGCTATGCCAACTGAGTCAACCTAATCGGCAGTAGTGTGGTAATCAATAAGAGTTGCTGAGATGTCCAAATCAGAGTTCAGATTTTTTGTTCCGCTTTCGTTTTTGGTGGTTATGTATTTAGAATCTATGATGCACGGTTTTCTTCACATTACCTACCACATAGTTCAAGTCACTGGCATTTACTACAAGCAGATAGGGCATTTGTAAATGTAGTATTTGCAGTGAAATTCAGCATAGGTGGAATAATCAACTTGGTTTAATCTTTTGCAAGATTAGACTGATTTTCACTTGGTTATCTTGATCTTTTATTGACATGAATAAAATAAGTAGTTTTAAAAAGTTTATTTCGAGAGAGAAAGAGAGAGCGAGTGAGCATGAGCGGGGGAGGGGCAGAGAGAAAGAGAGAGAGAGAGAGAGAGAGAGAGAGAGAGAGAGAGAGAGAGAGAGAATCCCAAGCAAGATTGTGCTGTCAGCACAGAGCCCGACCCAGGACTTGATCTCACGAACTGTGAGATCATGACCTGAGCCAAGATCAAGAGTTGGACACTTAATGGACTGAGCCACCCAGGTGTCCCAAACAAGTAATTTTAAGAAGATAATAAAATTGGAAATTTTAGGTCTATCCTAAAATCCCCTAGGGGGAGGGATGGTGTCCCTGCTTTGGCCTCCCTCTTACAATGCATGTGTGCTGTCACTGATATTTAAAATCTGGGATTGAATTGGTTATTACTGAGGATACCAATCCTCTTAGCCTATAATGAATAGCTGTCTTACTGAAAGCTTATGCGATAAACTTCTATAACTGGTGCCGGTATGAAGCCTCTAAGCAACGATGAGTAGGTATGCTCATTTTCTACTTTATATTTCTCAATCGTTGTTCACTTTGAATCATTTGCCATATAGGATTAGGAGTGGATAAAAATTTAAGAAGCGCTATTTACTTTAGAATTAATAGGCTCAAGAGGTCACGCTGATTCATTCGTTTTATTTGAAACTTTCCAAATCTATATCAAGGTGGTTTAGAAACAAACAGGAATTGAAAGCCTTATCTATTAGATAGTCTATAAAAGTCTAAGGGTTCCAGGCCAATGATTTTAAAGTGTGTGTCAGCAGAATACAGTGAGGGTTAACTTTATATGTCAACATGACTAGGCCCAGATATCTGATCAAACATTATTCTAGGTATTTCTGTGAGGGTGTTTTTGGATGAGATTAACATAAGAGTGGGTAGACTGAGGAACACAGAATGCTATCCCTAATGTGGATGGGCCTTGTGTAATCATTTGAAGGCTAACCTAAGAACATAAAGGCTAACCAACCCTCTTACCCCCACCTCCACCTCCCCTGAGTAAGAGAGAATTCCTCCTGCCTGCCTGCCTGCCTTGAATGGGGCATCAGTTTTTTCTGCCTTCAAATTCAAACTGAAACACGGACTCTTCCTGGGTGTAGAACCAGCTGACCTTCAGACCAGAAGTACACATCAATCCTCCTGGGCCTCCAGCTTGCCAACCACAGATTCTGGAACTTATCAGCCTCCATAATCATATGAGCCAATTCCTTATAATAAATCTATATCTATATCTATACCTATACCTATATATCTATATCATCTATAGCTATAGCTATATCTACATCTATATCCATATCCATTATCTCTATCTCTATCTCCACACATATACATACTTTTGGTTCTGTTTCTCTGGAAAACTCTAACTCAAATACACTTGCAAGTTGTCGCCATAAAACCAGGCAGAGTCTTGGGAGATATTCATAATTTAATCAGATCTCAATGTAATAGCCATAAGAATAGGTGGATAAGAAGACCATCAAAAACAGAACAAAACCACACAGAAAAGAATTTTGCCGTAAACACAGTAATTAAATCTAATCAACCCATATGACTATGAGGGTGGGGGTTTGGGGCTTCTGTGAGTTTGTATAAGACTTAGGAATCAGCTTTGATGCAGTATACATGCTCTGCAAGATCACTTCATTTGAGGACACTTAACAGAGTCACTCACTGTAACAGGGGTGCAGTTTGGCTCTTAGGGTTCTGTGTTAGAACCTAGTCCTCATTCAGGCCTGGTGGTTCTCTGAGCCTCGAGAAATCTCAGCACGCTGAGAAGGCAAGTCCAACAGTTACGATGGAAGGGAATTCCCATGATGCGTAAAATGCCATTGATGGGTAAGCATCCTTTAGTCATGGTAAGATTTAGAAGTAAGAAGAGAAATATGTATGTAAGAAACAAACCCACGGTATCCAATAATTTTGCAGTTAAGAGTATACATTTAATGTTTTATCTACTTGTGATTTTAAGCCAATTAGAGTAACAGTAAATTGGAATTATGATTCCAATTTTTAATGTCATGTAAAAATGATTTAGATTTGTAGTTTTAAGTTGGAATCTTATCAAATTTACATACAAATTTAAAACTTTAAAAGAACTTAACAATAATCATATTTCATACTTAGAAGTATTTAATTGATGAATTATTCAAGTATTCATGAGGATCTCATTTGTTAAGTCACACAAGCTAAAGTACCGCGAAGGAATATTAAATGTATTAAATTTAGAATTAAAGCTTTATTTAAAAATGTTTAACTACATTTGAAAATGAGACAAAATCATTAATCAAAGTTCCCTTAAGAGTCATTTTCAAAACTAGCTTGACTTACAAACAGGCTGATAAGGTTTGTAAGCTGAACTCAAAATTTTAAGTATGGCTATGATTTTGCTCATGTAACTTCAATGGTGGCACTGTCTAGTTTTGAAATCAAAGTAACCTCTGACTAGTCTTTTCTAGGCATAATTATTGTCCGCATTTGCCCTTGACAACAATCCTGCAAAGTCCCGTTTTGGAATTAGAGAAACAAGATGACTATTCTGGAGAACAAGCTCAGACCTAGCTCTCCAGGACCAGGAGCAAGGTAGACTTGGTGAGAAGTCAGCTGATCTCCTCCTGTCTAGGCTCTAGGTGCAGAGAGATCAGGAATCCTTCCCTCAGGATTAAAAGGTATAAAGGCAAAGAGCCAGAGAGCCACTACTTTCTGAGTGTCTTAGAAGAAGTCATTGACCAATAAGAAATCACCAAGTTAGACAGTGTCAATTTTTGTTATCTGGGGGTGCCATCAAGAGAAAGAAAAGTGAAGAGAAATAATTTGATACTCTTCTTTCTAACTGGAATTCAGAGAATTCCAGGAGCTCTTCGAAGGGAGCACGCTGGCAAGCACAGTTCCTCTGTCCTCGTAGCTAAGTTTGTTTAGTGAAAATTTGAGAGTTAAAGCTAATCATCAGACATCGCTATGAAGGATCTTAGCGTAAATAGAGATCTTTCCCCTTTTCTGCAGCTCTTCAAGGAAGAAATAAACAAAACTAAAAGAGAAAAAGAAAGCAGAGAGTCACATTTTCCTGTAGCTAGTGAGTGGTTGAAGCTCTTACTGGGATTTTCCATCTTACCAGTGGGTCCACTTCCTTCTACAGGCAATTCAAAAGGAAATAAGGAATCAGGATTTTCAAAGACTTCGCTGTGGTTCAAGGATGGCAAGAGTATGTCAAAGTGACTTTGCCCAGGGAAGAGTGAGCATAAGTAAAATGTGACAAAGTTACTTTTTTGGATGTGAAGGAATTTTGACACCTAGAATCAGGCTCTTCTCAGGAAATCCATGAGAATCTCCTTATTGATTTCATGACGAACTTGCATCCCAAACGAAAACAAAAACAAGACAATGAAGGCCTGTAAGGGGAATGTTCTTTTTAAGTCAAACTGAAATCTTTATTTTCTATGGATTTGTGACACTCTATATGTCCTAGGACAAACTATCCATCTTGGTCACAGATTTTTTATTCCTCAACAAGTTCTTCCAAAAAATAACGAGACAGTTCTGAGAATTAAAGAACTTGCTGAAAATCAGCAGCATTTACTCAATACAGCAACGATGCCACCACCCAAATCGGTAATCACTCCTATTGTTTTTGGCATTAATAACTTTTCTCTAGGGGTGTCTGGGTGGCTCAGTCAGTAAAGGGTCCAACTGTTGATTTGGCTCAGGTCGTGATCTCACAGTTTGTGGGTTCCAGTCCCACATTGGGCTCTGAGCTTGCAGTGTCGTTTGGGGATTCTCTCTTTCCCTCTCCCTCTGCCCTTCCCCCACTTGCAAGTGCACCTGCGCTCGCTCGCTCTCTCTCTTTCTCTCTCTCTCTCGTAATAAATAAATAAGCATTAGAAAAACAATTTTCCTCTAAATAGCAGGTTGAGGTTAGGAATAATTTCTATTTGACTTGCCTATCTAGTTTGCCCTAGGCAAAATAATCATTTTGGAATCAACCATTCAGTGTCACTCACACTGATTGAAAATGGCAATGCATTCTTTTTTCCAACTCTTGGTTCTAATCACTGGTAGATTGGCATGAACCAGCTGGAAAATGTGAATCACAAATATGTGTACTATTAGTGAGATACATGTATAATATACATGCGGTATATGCAAATATATATATGTAATATATGTGCAGTATGAACAAATATATTTGTTACCCTAGGTACTCTGAGGGTAGCTAATTTTGGACAGGTTCATTTTCTCTCTTAGGTTGTTGGATCTTAGACATGATAAGTGGGTATGATATCTGTATCTGATAAAAAAAAAAGGGGGGGTACCCCAGAAACAAGGAACAGACTGAAAACAAATTAAAGTTTATTTATTTATTTATTTCAAGAGAGAGAGGTGGGGGGAGGGGCAGAATGAGAGAGGAGAGAGAGAAGTCCAGGGAGGCTCCGCACTGCTAGAGTGCAGAGCCCGATGCTGGGCTTGATTTCACAAACCACGAGATCAAGACCTGAGCAGAAATCAGGAGTCAGCTGTTTAACAGGCTGAGCCACCCAGGTGCCCCGAAAGCAAACAAATAAAATGACCCAAAAGAGATTGTGCTCATCTCTAAGTGAGAAGACAACCAACACCTTTTTTCATTTTTCATTTTGGAATGACACACTTTTTCTTCCGTTTCTAGAGCACTGCCGTGTTCTGAGTTCTGTGTTCAGGTGCAGAGACCCAGGGGCTTGTACAAGCGGCTGGCAGATGTATTCAGGTGCTACAATCCCAAGCTAAGGGGGGTTTTCACGGATGCGCACAGGAGCACAGGAGGTCTGGCGGTGCGACGGGACTGCAGCCCCTCGGCAGGACAGTGGATTCATGAAAGATGTCTCATCTTTAAGAAATGTTCTCGAGGCCACAGTGATTGAAATCAGCTAGAGTAGAAGATAAATCCCCAAAACCTCCTTAAGCCTGTGGCAAGTTAATTACAAAAATGTCCTTAGTTGTGCCCTTCCCTGTATCCACACCCCTTGTAACTGGGCTTTGCCACCCCCTCCCCCTCAAGGAGGGGAGTCCGTTTCCCCTCCTCCTGAATGTGAGCTACCCTTGTAGCTTGGCCAAAACCACAGCATGTGGCAGAAGTGACAGTGTCCCAGCCCAAACCCATGCCTCAATTCTGTGCCTGCTTCAACTCTCTCTCAGGACCTTGCCTCTACCATAGGAACAAAACTCGGCAGGTCTGTCGGATAATGAGGGACACAGGGACCAGCATGGCAGCCAGCCAATAGCCAAACATGTAAGTGAGGCATCCTGGGACATCCAGTGCCCGGCTGACCAGCCAGCTGACCGCTGAGGCAGGGGAGAGCTCATCAGAGACCAGCCAAGCCTGGGCCACCCTGGACCAAGCTTATGAGGAGTAATAAATTTTCATCATTGAAGCCACTGAGTTTTTGGGTGGTAAGTCATATAGCAATATCTAACTAATAAAACTCAGCCAACCAGTGGAAATACCAAGATGCCACCACTAAGTGGAGGCACCTTGTTTACTTACATGTATCCTACCACACACAACATGCAGAAGAATCTCCAAAAATTACTGATGGCCTGACACAGTATCCCTAAGAAGCAAGCAGTGATAGCCTTCTTATGGAGAAAGTACATGGGTCCACAGATGCAGTGCTTTGGAGAGTACTTTTGGCTGCCTTGTAAGCACTCACATTCCAGAAGAACTTACTGCTCTCGGCTGAGAGCGCTCCTGCATATGTCTGTAGTCAATTAACTCGCCTTTTTTTTTCACTTCATTGAGCTTAAAGAGCAGCCAGCGTCTGTTCAGAAGCCACACACCATGTTCCCTCCTGCCTACAACCGTAGCAATAAACCAGACAGCTTTCTGGTTCACTGTAAAAACTCTTTAGAGGAAGACAACATGGTAACAATAAAAACACCACCTACAGTGAGACATTCGGAACCTCATCACCAAGTCTCAAGTACACACATGAAATAAAAATCAGGACCCTCTACCCTGAGTAGAGAGGAAACCAAAAATAACATGTCAACTGCCCAACCTCAGCCGGCCCTGGAGAAAACATGCTTTTTGATGTTGCACTGTGTCCTGTAGGGAAAAGGGCACCGGATTGGAAGTCAAGAGGTATATTACTGTCCTTGTTCTACCTTGCTCTAGAATAACTGTGGCCATGTCCCCTGGACACTTCAATACCAGATAACTGCTGAGGATCCTTCTAGTCCCATAAAATTTCACGCTCTCATCTTGCTATCTGAGCCCTTTGAGTTTATATCTGTGAACAAGTGTACAGAATTCGACATGATGTACCGGAAAGACCTCTGCACTGAGACTACGGAGTCCTACCCCTGCCACCGGTGCATCAGTGGCCCTTAAGCAAGTTCTAGCTCTCTGCATGTCAGTTTTCCCAACTGTCAAATGGGTCATTCATTTGGACTAAATGATCTCTAAGGTCCTTTCCAGCTTAAAATGCCTGATTTAATAATCAGGCTCCAAGGTTATATGTTTCATAATTGATTTCTTTTTCTTTTTAATTAATTTATTTTAATGTTACAGTGATTTATTTGGAGAGAGAGAGAGAGAGAGAGAGAGAGAGAGAGAGAGAATTCCAGCAGGGGAGGGGTAGAGAGAGAGGGAGTGAGAATCCCAAGCAGGTGCAGGGCTCGAATTCACAAACTGAGAGACTATGACCTGAGACGAAATCAAGAGTTGGACACTTAACTGACTGAGCCACCCAGGTGCCCCTGTTTTATAAATGATTTCTAAGAAGAGATTCTGACCAAGACTTAGGCACACAGAGTCTAAAAAATATTTAGGTAGTCATTTCACAGAGCCAGAGGCAAGTCAGGCTTTTTGATTTCCAATAAGGAGGACCAGTGGGCTGTTATTTGTGGAAGTACTTCTGGTGCCAAGAAAAATGTCATCTGCTACCAAAACTAAGCGTATTCTATACCATGACAGTTGTGCAACATTTTGTTATGCCCCACGGTGTTCTAGGAAGCTTGGCGGGTACTACGGACCTCAAGTGGCCCAAGAGATGCCCTAGAACTAATGCTTCTGTGTCAAACTGAAACTTAAACACAAGGTCCTCCACACAGTCTTTGTAACACAAAGACAGAGAAGGTAAATTTTCGGGACCCAGCCACTTCCAAAAAGATAAGACAGACACACTCTGTGATAGAAGCTTTTCTAAGCATGGATCTGGGGAACGCCTGATGGATGTGTCACCAAGGTGTGACTGTATTCACTTGAACTCACTGTATTTCAAAAAGTGGAATGGAAAGCCAGCACCTTACAAGGTAGTAGTGTAACAATGACATATTGGAATATGCCATCATGGCCAGAGTCTGGAGAAACTCTAACAGACAGAAAAGCTGTCTCTGTACATCTCCACCCCGTCATCTGCCATCTTATACTGCCTTTGATTGGGCGTCAGATGTGTTTTACGATACAGTTGGACTGCATTCCATTCTGGCTTTGGGATACCTTCTACCCATGTTCTTTAAACAAACAAAAAGCTAACTTGTCCTTTACCCTAATGAACTTATCTCTACCTTTCTTTTGGTGGACAACTGGAATAATGGATTAATCCCCTTGCTGTTGACTAGCTTTATGTGTTAGACATAACATACAATGCCCTAATCCCAAAAAATGGCTTCTGAAGGAATTCATAAAGGATGGGGAAATGAGAAAAAAAAGACCTAATATCTTTAACATCATCAGTTATCAAAGCAATGCAAATTAAAACAACACAGTGCCATTTTTCATTTGTCATATTGACAAAGAAGGTAACCCTCGATGCTGGTTAAGGGTGTCATGTGGCACACTAGAAATTGGTATAATACTTTCGAATTATGTACCAGGAAGCTTAGAAGTTCACATGCCCTTCAGCCCAGTATTCCTTTTAGGACTCAACCTTAAAATAATATCATAAATAAGGACAGAGGTTGTTTAGTATGTCTGGAACACACTATGATCAACAGCACATATATTAACTACAAAACATATATCTAGGCAATAGCATTTTACAGAGTCATCAAAAATTATGTTTTTTGATATTATGTGAAGCAACGTTAGGTAATATATAAATCTGTCATATGTGATATTTTCTCAAATGACTTATTTAAAAAATAAAACGGGGATAAAATGTTAATAGTGATCTTCCTAGATTAATACAGTGGAAGATGGTTTTAGTGCTTTTTTTAAATCTTTTTCTTTATTTGCCCATTTCAAAAGATAACGAGTACAAATTATTCTTAAGATCAGAAATAAAATTCCTTGAAAAATCATAACAAAACAAAGAAGTTTTTAAAGGCCACGTGAGTCAGATCTTTAAGAGTCAAGCAGTCTGTTGAAGATCTGTCGATCTCAGGATGTGCGGCCTGACCTTCCCACTCAAATATCCAGAACAAGACCATGAGCATGAAAGTTGCTTCCACGACTTGGTGAGGCCGATGAGAGCAGCGGCCCTGAGCAAGGCACCCACCCCCCTGCCTCCCACCCCTCATTGGAAGCAATTAGAGAAAATTAGCTCTCTACACGAGGAAGCCAACTGCAAGCTTCGCCAGCAGGAACCACTGCAGGATGGAAAGCATGTCACAAGGCATGTTGAACCACTTATGGAAGGCGGATGGTAAATCTGGCCTAATGAAGACTGTATACACCCCTTCTGTTGGCTCCCAGCCAGTCAACTAGTTTAGTCTGGATCTAAGAGGAAAACAACACGCTCTTCATATTCAGAGTGGGAAGTCCTGAGTAGCTCTAAGTTAATGGCTTCTTTTGAAACTGACAAAGAGAAAGAGAGAAGGAGAGAGAAGGAAAGAGAGGGAGAGGAAGGGAGGGAGGGAGGGAGGGAGGGAGAGAGAGAGAGAGAGAGAGAGAAAACTTACCATCCAGCCAAAGCCCTGGTCTGACATTGTGCAGATTGTACTCTGCCCACCAGGGGCACAAATACACCATCCTAATGGTGCCCTGTGCCCAGTTACATTCCATCTCAAACTTTTCAAGACGTTTAAAATCCCTATAGCCTTGATTATCGTTGAATAGCATCCAGTTAAAACTTGTGTCATCCAGTTCCTAGTGCACCAGCCTCTGAGAGCTGGGTAAGTTTTCAGAAAGGGGAGTTGTTCACCTAACTTTCACCTTCAAGCCTCAGAATATCCTTATACCAATACTCATAAGTACTCTCATATCTGAAAGTGATGACTTAAATGCTTCTTGGTCTTGTGTAAACGTACTCGTTTTAAACAAATTTTCTCATTGTGATAAAATACAGAGAACATAAAAGTTGACATCTTAACCATGTTTAAGTGTGAAGTTCAGCAGTATCAAAAACATTCACGTCTTTCTGTAACCATCACCACTAACCATCCTCAGAACTTTTCTATCTTCCCAAGCTGAACCGTCATACACATTAAACAATAATTCTGTGTTCTCCCTCACCGCAGCCCCTGAGAACCATCATTTTACTTTCTGTCTCTATGCATTTTCCTATCCTAGGCTCCTCATAGAAGTAGAAGCACACTTTTGTGTCTGGCTTATTTCACTTAGCATAATGTTTTCAAGTTGAACCAAAATTTTGAGCTAACAAAATCTCTAAGCTGATAAGCTGTCACGTAAAATAATTCTTCCTTATTTCTAGTTTCTTGCACTTTCCTTTTCAAAAGTGTCTTTTGACCAGGGCTTCCTTTTGAACAGCCCGAGTCCTGGTAAATTGGACAGACTCTCTCACAGACTCTTTCCACTGCCAATGGAAGTATCAGGAAGAATTTAGATAACCACTTGGTGGGGATATTGCAGAAGTTTGAATTAGATGAGCTTAAATCTCTCATTCTAGTCTACAACCTGGTGACTTTTACAAATGCTTTTGTTTGTTCGTTCATTTATTCACCATAGGAATTTGTCAGCACTTACTGAGTACCTACCGCATGTAAATGATGGCTGTTGACGCAATGTGGTGACTGATGATATTGACTTGGCTCCCAACTTCTGCAGCGGAATCAGGAACTTGGGCACTGCCCTAACAGACTGGCTTTTGCTCTCAATCAGCTGGCACTGGTGAGTAGACCCCGGGAGGACTGCCAGTTACCTCCATGCCCGAGTGGAGACTTTGGCTTCTGGTAGAGGTTCCTTAGTGGTGCTACTCTATATACTAGCCAGAAAAACATAGCAGGTTCAAATACCAATCTGGGTACTGAGAGTGCCTACTGAAAACTAGTATTGCCTAGAATATAATCTAGACATATCAAGCACTTTTGGAATTTGAATGGGAACGCACAAATGACTCTCCTGCCGCCGATTAACCCTGTGATCTTGGGCAAGTCACTTAAACTTCCTGAGCCTCGGTTTTCATCAATAAAATGGGATGAAAAATACCCATGCCACAGAACTCTTGTAGGAATAAAATGAGTTAGTGCATAACAAGTGACGTGCATGTGGCTTGGCACAGAGAAGGCATTGAAATACTAGGGCCCCTTGCAGAGCACCCCCCCCCCAAAGCCACATGCAGCTCTGGAGTAGGTCAGCCCTATACCTGACCTGCAAGCACCAGAATAAAGTTGGAGCATCTCCTGGGCTTCTTTAAGTTTGATGGTTGGGGGCAGGGAGAGTGTGTTTCAGAAAGGCCATCATGTTAGCTTGAGGGAGAGAACTGCCACTTTATCCATCAGCATAATATATCTCAAAAGTGTAAAAAGAGGTTACATCCAAAGAAAACACAATCTCGTATGAGTTGGGAATAAGATCTGAGTATTTCTCTGGCTGGCGTTCATAATGGCACAAATCGGGACCTGGGAGTCTCAGAACCATTGACTTCAGGGGCCACCTGTGCAGTGGTGGGTGGCTGAGGGGCATGCCATGCAAGGAGGGACTCATATATCCCCAGGAAGTAGGGTGGAGTTTGGCAACCCACAGAGAGTGATCGTTGTCTGGGCAGAATCTACCCATGAAAGCACACAGAAGGGAGGCAGACTGTTCCAGTAAAGGGAAGGGAGTGGCGCTGAGTGGTCTATGAGGATGTGCCCACACATGGGATTCTTCCTGACCAAAGCCTATGGGGTAGTTCGCACACGAAGTAGAAAGAGCTGCAAATACTGACAGGCTTTCTGAGGATGGCAGGATGTTTGTCTCAAACATCCAAAAATGGAAATTATCTCACTAATTAGAAATGACGCCGTCCAGACCGTGCCTGGAACAGGTCCGGGTTTTCAAAAGTGAGCATGGGGGGGAGGGTTCATTCTGGTTCCTAAGTTTAGACGCTTCAGGTGAGGCTCGAGTTGCATTTTAAACAGATGAACAAGAACTAATTCTTTTTGTTTTGCTGTGTTTTCTTGAATAATTGTGTTTCCTCAGTTTGTTCCTAAATATTTTTATCTTCTAGTTTTTTATTTTTTATTTTATTTTTTTTTAATTTTTTTTAACGTTTATTTATTTTTGAGACAGAGACAGAGCATGAGCAGGGGAGGGTCAGAGAGAGGGAGACACAGAATCTGAAACAGGATCCAGGCTCTGAGCTGTCAGCACAGAGCCCGACGCGGGGCTTGAACTCACGGACCGCGAGATCATGACCTGAGCCAAAGTCGGCCACCCAACCGACTGAGCCACCCAGGCGCCCCGTCTTCTAGTTTTTTATTAATTCTTTTTGCCCTAACAATTTGATAGCCAAGCTCTCGCTTAGGAATCATTTTTTTCTATTAGAACATTTGCCTCCCTTATTGCTATAATGGGGAAGGTTCATAAATTCACTCTTCTCAATTATTTCATGCCATGATATATTAATCCAGGCCCTCTGTGGAGCAGATCCTAAAATGGGATAAAATGTGCAAGGATTTTCTTAGGGAAAACGTCTTCCGAGAAAATCGGGAGGGAGCTGAGAAAGACGGGGAGAGCCTTCAGTCTGGCAAGAGCGGAGGGGAGAGGGGAGGGAGGAGGTTAGGCCAAAGTGTCTTAGATGCTGTGCTGTGGAAGCAGGTCTTGGCAAGGGTGTTGGGGAATCACGGAGCCAAAGCTGACCTTCAGGGGAATCCCTGTTCTCCCCAGAAGGAGCTGCCCTAGTAGCCATGCCACGCGCAGTCACTGGCTGGGAGTAGCCTGTGGGAAGGAGGACGGCTCAGTGCACACGTCTGACAAAGCCCAGGGCACAGCACTTGGGGTCTTTGGTGGATTACATTTCCTACAGTTGGGAGTTCTTAGGGCTACTGGAGTAGGAGGGTTTCTCAAATTTGGCCCCACTGACATTCAGTAATGAATAACCCTTTGCTGTGGGGACCGTCCTGTGCAGGGAGGATGTTTAACAGCATTCCTGGCCCCTACCCGCTGGACACCGGTATCACCTTCCCGAGTCTGGACAATCAAAATGCCTACAAATATTGCCAAATGTCCCATAAGCGTCAAAATCATTCCTAGTTGAGAAACACTACACTAGGACAATTTGAATACATTTTGGAAGATTCCTCGGGAAAATTATAAAACCAGTGGGCGGGGTAAAAATATAAATGTTTTGAATTATACATAATGATTATTAAGAAAAAAAACTCAGCTGGAGAATTCAAAGTGAGCAAGACTACCAGCATAATGATACACCACCGGCTGGATATTAGTTTCTATCCCCAATGAAGTTTCTTTTCCTGAGATGAACTTACAGTCCAGCGTCGTGCCCTAAATTTAAAGACACACAAATAAAGTTTCAAAAATTAAATGGGTACTGTTTTAGTCTAATGTGCCACATTGTGATGCAACACAAGTCACGCTGGCTTATTTTGGAGATGGACAAAAATACCTCACCTGCAATAGCGAACGCACATTACAGGGACACCAGGGGATGGCGTCATATTTAATTCACTAGTAACACGCACGTCGGGAATAGAAATCAAATTCAGGAATGAGGCAGCTGAGATCCCAGGAGCAAGCATCTCAGACTTGGTTTCACTAAGTCCTCGAAGACCCTTTGACCCGCGGGATTCCGCTGGGCCACAGGTTAACACCTGATGCGAGCTTCAACTGGACGGCAGGGCCGATCCCCACATTCGCGTGAAGCAGCGGCCGGGTGTGACTGTTCCTCCCCAGCGTGAACCGGGTCCCAACACGGCTCCGTCTCACCTGGACCACTCCAATCACCAGTCCCTCCGCCCCCCCAGGTCTCCCACTTCCTCCCTAGCCCCATTTTCCACATGGCAGCCAGAGCGGCTCCTTTGAAACTGGTCAGACCCCACTTCCCTTTATTTAAAAGCTTCTGAGACTTCCCATTTCCTTCCACTCAAGACACAATTCTCACTGTGGCCAAGATGGCCCACGTCCTTGCTACCCAGAGCCCGCTGAGGAGACCAGCGGTGTCAAGGACGTCACCTGGGAGTGTGTTAGAAATCGTCTCTGGGCCTGCCCCAGACCTACCGAATTGGGGTCTTCACTTTAACAAGGTCCTTGGAGGATGTGTACAAACGGTAGAGTCTGAGAAGCTCAATCCTCATGCTCTGACCTGAGGTTATTTCTCTCACTTCTCTCCCTCCCCTCTCCCCTTGCTCCCTCTTCTGTAGCTAGTTGGGGTTCCTGGAGACATTTCGACCTGCCAACCATGATCCAGCCCCAGGCTTCTGTTCTTCCAGTCACTGTCTCACTTCTTTCAGGTGTGCCTGCTCTAATGTCACCTCAGTCGGAAGGCTTTCCTGGCCACAGTAGGTAAGGCCCCCCTGAGCTCCCAGCCCTGTTCTGCCCAGGCCCCTCCCCATCCATGGAACCTGCCTTATTTTAATTCTGGGCACGCATCTCCACCTGCCATGTTATATAGTATATATATAGTGGTATATCTTCTTATTGTCTGTCTCTGGGTCCATGAGAGCAGGGACTTGACCCGTATTTTGCTCACTGTTGGATCCCCAGACCCCGGAGCAGTGCTTCCTACCCAATAGGTTGTTAACAAAGAATTGTTGACTGAACAGGTGACTGAATCGTGCAATCTCATGGGACAGAACACCTGGGAGGGAGAAGCTGCCACAAGAGCACGGAGTCTGGGCTGCTTCTGATCACCTCACACTATCCAGCTTGGCCGCCTTGTCAGACATCGTGCGACGCTCTCTTCAAACCGCCCAGAGATGCGCCAAAGGCAAGTATCTGGCTGTGGGGCAGATTTTCTTCTCAGCAGAGGATAATAAGCCAGATCAAGCAGAGGATATGGGAACAAGGCACGGGGCTGCCGTTCCCCTTCTGGCACGTGGAAGAATCAGGCTGTGAGTTTCATTTACACGATGTTTCTCTGGAGAGAGAAATGGCCAAAGTTTCCAAAGTGTACGTGATTTTCTTTTTTCCAGGGAAAGATTAATCTTTACTTCTTCTAAAAAGCAACCTGTTTATACATTTGCTGGAGGATGTGCCTGGAAAAAAATTAAAATAGGAGAACTTGATTTGACACATCTGGAGCAGACGGGCATGTTTTGTTTGGCTTCCTGAAGATGTTTAAATTGGGGTTAAGATGGGGAAGATGGTAAAACTGTGTGAAGACTCAGGTGGCTGGGAAAAGACCAGCGTGGAATGCGAAAAAAGGAGCGGAATAAAATGTAGCAGGCTGAATCATGAAAACTCTTCCGCTTTCTTGCCCTGTCAAAGCTCTGTTTTGAATGTTAATGGAAAGAAAGGAAACAAAGACGTAAGGACAGACTCTGAGCGTTTAGGGTTGAAGAACACTTTGTGTTTAAGAACATTTTGCTCAAATCTATTCTTGGGTCTCCCGAAAGCTAAAAAATAGAGCCTGAAGTATCTTTAGAGAGGAGAAAAGCTTCTCCCACCCACCCTATACGCACCTCAACCTCTTAGTTTTAAGGAAAACTCTTCCCAGGAACCATGGGTGGGTTGAGGATAGAGCCAGCCGACAGAGGAAGTTGTAAATGGGGTCGAGACATAACAGATGTGAAAGTTTGGGAGCTACACGGAAAAGAGCTGTACGGAGATGAGAGAGCGTAGGAACCAGCAAGATGCTCTTGGATCGCACGCATGTTTTTAGTTGCCGAAGCACAAAGAGATTATCTAGTGACCCTTGTCATCATCTTTATTCAGGTTTCCTGCTTGGGATTGATTTTCTTCTTCCCCTGTCCCCCGCCCCCGCTTGTCAGTCCTATGAACAAATTATAAGCATTTGGGGTTCAGCCACAAGGGATATTTGTAAAAAAGAAAACAAAGACATTAATCCTGATAGTTTTGGAGGAACAATGCTTAATTTTCACGCACCGAGTTATCAGGACTGGGCATTGTTCTGCAGACAGGAGATCACTGTGGCTAGAAACTGTGGACTACCTTTCACATATTAAAGAAATGCCAATGGAAATGAGTTTACTAGCCAACAAATCCCACATAATTCTGTAACTTTGAAAAACATCAGTCTTTAAGGTTTTTTTTTTTCTCCCTCATTTCAGGTTCCCAACTTACCACAATCTACTTAAAAAGCAATGTTCTCATTATTACCAATTTTTAGGAATAAAGTGTAATGATTAGGAATTCTAAATCAATGGACATTGCATTTCAAGATGCTGCTTCTAAAAAATGTATCCAGTGACTCGAGCCCTGTGTCGGGCTCTGTGCTGACAGCTCAGAGCCTGGAGCCTGCTTTGGATTCTGTGTCTCCTTCTCTCTCTGGCCCTCTCCTGCTCATATGCTCTCTAGCTCTCTCTCTCTCTCTCAAAAACAAGTAAACATTAAAAAAAATTTAGTTAAACACCAACTAAATAAAAGTGACAGAACAGTTCTCTGCAATTGTTCAGGAATACTGCATACCCAACCCCCGACCTTAAACTCTACCTTCCACTTTTTTTTTCCACTATTAAATGATTGTTTGGTAACAGCAGGTAAGAATAAAGAAGTCATGGTGGTTTACAAATAAAGTAAATAGTACCTTCATGTCTTTCTTTGGAAGATATCCTGGCATTTTTGTTCTTTTCTGATTGTTTTTGTGCCAGAAAAAATAACTGCACGTATTCCAAAAGTCAGGAGGGGGTTGGGAATCTCAGAGCATTTCTAAATTGCTTCCAAACACTTTAAATGATGATTTTTTAGACTAGAAAAGACAGAAAGAAAAACAAACCTAAATCTGCCCCACAACCACAAAGCACATGTGCAACTCATAGCAAAGGATGTGTGCATGAATATATGAGGGTAGAATTTGGCCACCACCAGGCTGATAACACGCTTAATCAAATGGCTCATCATTCTGCCTCGACGCATTTTCTCTTCGGACTTTGGCAAATTTATGGAGAAATGAACACAAATTCAGCCAACTAATCCTGGACGCCATCAGCAGGTTCATTATTTTGTCAATCAAAATGCAACTCTTCAGCCCTCTGAACTTCAAAAAATATTTCTTTCAATTGCAAGTGTGCTTATCAATGTTTTCTTCCACCAGATAATTGGATAATAGTCCCAATAGGTGTTTCTGGTTTGGGTGAAGGAAGCACTGATTTATTTTACTGGGAACCATGAATATTTTGGTACAGAGCTCTAAGATAACAGAGTTAGCCTGTGAACCACAGCCCAAAAGGTGTATTGACATTTTGATCAATAATGCATGACCCCCTGGGACACAGGAGCAGGGTCAGTTATAGGCCACTTTTGAGGTAGGAATCTGTCTTCAGTGAATGCTCATGGCATTCATTGCTCACTCTCTAGGCCCCACGTCTCCAGCAGCCCAGCACCCCCTTCTGTGTCTACTACAACATTCTAAACTAAATGTGTTCTGAGTTGTCTCCTTCCACCAACCTCAAATGGAAAATTACCTGTGTGTGCATCATTCCCTCAGGGTCCTACTTTCTGTTAATGGCCAATGTAATAGATCCTACCAAAGATCTATTACTGGCTCATATTTAGTTAATAGGTCCCTAACCCAGGAAAAATTACGGTTTAATGTTAGAAGCTTGAAAACCCAATGCTCTAACCTGCATCAATGAAGAGATGAAGTTTCTTGCTGATGCTGACTCAGCAAGGCAGGCTGGTGGAAAAAAAATAGCTCTTTGCACAATAATGGGGGGGGGTGGGGAGGAAAGCCCAGTCATTGCCTGGACTGCTCCTGTGCCCAGTTTATTTTCTAGAAGGATGCCATGCTGTGTGTCTGGAACCTGATCTGAAAAGGCATGCCGGGCACTGTCTCACACTCCTAGAGCTGAGGTTGGTTTCAGGAAGTTACTATGACCCCAGGAACACGAGTATAGGCAAGAGGTCACACACAGAGATGTACGCTGACCAACTCCCTAACCCAAGGTGGCTCTCAGCGCTTAGGCACAGACCCGGCGGTGAGTCCACTCAAAGGTCTATAGCACAGAAGACGCTTCTGCAAGAGAAGTCGTGCTGTTGACGTACCCATGCCGTGGGGATTCACGAGGCTCGTCCTTGCCCGTGCGAAATTCCAGCAAATCAAGGACCATTGGTTCACATTTAAACGAAAGACTGAAAGACTTGCAATGAATGTAATAACATGTTTTATTAGGAGTTTTTATGAGGGAGCAAAAGGAGTGTTTCCTCCTAATAAAGAATTTAGGCCACTTTGGGGATTTGTGTAGTGGTTCGTACCCACTCTCTGCTCTTCTGTATCTGTCCCTCATCTGTGAATCTCCCTATCATTAGGCGATGAACCAAATCCTCATACATCCACTTCTTAAATCACACGTAAAGAATTTATTGTTAATCGTGTTTGAAGATGCTTGATGAAGCTAGTCCTAAGTAGACAGGGTTTGATATAAAACTTAAATCTCTTCTTTCTCTTTTGCTCTACTTTTCCAACTTTTAGGAAGACTATTTCAGCCTATGGCACACATACAGTTCCATATAATTTCATACAGTTGCTGGCAAGTTTTCTGATTTAGGAGACCTAGGGCTGGGACAGGGCTAAAAAGATAAAGACAAAAAGGTGAGATTCTAAGGAGAGGTAGAAAGGGAAAGAGAGTTAAGTAAAAGGGGCAAAGAAGCTCCAGAACACATTTCACCTAATTTATATTTTGCTAGAACTGGCCTTACCTTCAAATAGATAGACCTGCAATAGCTTTCACTGTGCAAGGGTACAAGGTACCTTGTACAAGGTACAGGGACATAAAATTACAGGTGGTGATGAGAGCCAGAATATGTTTGACAAGGATCTAGAAAAAAGAGAGAAAATGGATCTGTAGCATTTGTAGTTTGATTCCTTGCATTTGCCAGTTTCTGTGGCATAAATGTGTCCAATGTGGCCAATTGTGGGCTACCAAAGGGATGTCTCTGGACGTGTGTTAGGAAGAGACATTATATACCTGGCATGTGCAAGCCGGTGTAAGCCAGTTCTCCCTTACTGCTGAGGACCTAAGTTAAGTTGGACCTTCATGCTGTGATTGGTAAACCCAAAGACACAGTACAGGGCATTTCAAGGCAACATGCTGAAACAGCACGCTATCACACTGATTAAATACGCGTTCAAACAATGTCTCCTTTTTGCAGACGAGATTTTCTATTTCCCTATTTTTGCCTCACAAGTATTCCCGTGACTTGGTATCATCTTCAGGTACGGTCATGTCCCAATTTTAAACAGCTTATTTATTTTTTATTTCATTAAGTGAAAAAAATCCCCAAGATATAAGACTGAGAAGTTTAGATTAAATATGTAAACTGAGGAGTCCATAATGATGCTGCTTGTATTGCCTGTAATTCATGCACGATTCCACAGCATCTCTGCTCAGAGCCTCGATGGCCCTTCCTGATGGCTTAGACAATTATTATTACTTCTTATTTCTAATCCTTCATGACTCCATACTGCACAATATTAACAGAGGAGTCTAACAAAATCTGTTAGGACCTAAAATATGCTGAACATGCAAAGCAGATCAGTTAGCATTCCTACTTACATACAACCTTGTCTTTATATTACTCCGATGCCTCCATAGTACATTAAAATGTTCAGAATCACAGTAGCACTTATCATAATGAATTTGGTGTTTAACATGAGTATTCATAAAATATCTCAATATTGTCACGTGTGGGTATGCGTGTATGAAAAACAGGTATTAAATTCCCTTACAAGCTTTAAATGCTAACAACTTCTGAGAGAGAAAGGAATAAGCACTCTGGATATAAATTACATCGCAATCATTTTTGGTTCACATGCTATTAAGGCCATTGTCATTATATTGCTCCTGGAGCAACAGATGAACTTTGTTGTTAAAAACTTCATTATGAGTAAGAGAAGTAATAAGAGGTCCTCAACAAATATTTGTTTATTGCTTAACTGCTTGAATTAATGAACCAATGAATTACTTAATGCCTTGATAGAAAATTTCCTTCTTTTTTTATTAAAATTTTTTTTATTAATATTTATTCATTTTAGAGAGAGCTCGAGTAGGGGGAAGGCAGAGAGAAAAGGAGACACAGAATCCAAAGTAGGCTCCAGGCTCTGAGCTGTCAGCACAGAGCCCGACTCAGGGCTCGGACCCACGAGTGTGAGATCATGACCTGAGCCAAAGTCGGACACTTAACCGACTGAGCCACCCAGGCACCCCAAGAATTTCCTTCTTTTGCTTCCCATTGGCATGACAGACCATGTATGGCATTATGATCCCACTAAGTTAACTCTTTTGCTTTTTCCTACTAGCATTTCACTTCAAAAAAATTAGGGTGATTTTACCCAGAGAGTGTCTCTCCCTTCCCAGGTGACCTGGTTGCAGAAATTCCAGCACGGAAGTTGTCATTCCCATTGGGTCTTGGCTCAAGGAGGAATAGGACAGTGGCTATGCCATCATTATTCCACATGGACCTGGAAGCTCCATGTTGCAGGGAGATAAAACGTGAGACCACAAGCAGGTCAAAAGCATTGCCTTTAGGAAAATAGCCACCGACAGGCAGCACTGGAGCCTTGGAGCCTTGACCTTAGCTTCTAGAATTTAGAACTATTTTATTATCTCTAGCACTGGTCAGCCAATTAAAAAATATGACTTTACGCTCCTTTATTTCTACACCGAGTCTTTTTAAACTTGACAATCAGTATATTTATAAGAAGATACGAAATGATTATTTGACAAGGTATTTAAAAGACACCAGTGTCTATCACACTATGCTACTAATGGGCATATATAATAAATATTTGGGAGATGAAGGAAGAAGGGAAAGAAACAAGGTAGAAATGGAGGAAGGGAGGAAATAATAAATTAATATGTGATTTTATTCTTAAGTTTCTCAAGTAAATTGGGTAATGAATACTGTTCTATAAGCTAAGTCAGTCTCCAAGCTTTATAGACTATTTCCTCAAACTTGTAGATTAGACCTGTCCTTTAGTCTAATGCCTCCATACCCTGAGGGATGGGGATGTGTCTTACCCCTCCTTGACATGAACACTTTAGGGCCCTGCACAGAGCTGGTCAAATCACAGACTTCAAAAAGACTTGAAGGGTGCATTACCGATCCCTAATACCACAAACTAAAATCCAAGGCAGAATGTGTGGAGACATTGCAGAAGGAAATGCCCTGAGAAGTCTTGAGACAGTGTTGAGGATTGGCCTTTAAGGAACTATCCCATATAAAGTTTTGTTTAGTAAAAATGTTTTTAACTTTGTTTAATGTTTAGTTATTTGAGAGAGACAGACAGACAGAGTGTGAACAGGGGAGGGGCAGAGAGAGAGGGAGACACAGGATCCAAAGCAGGCTCCAGGCTCCGAGCGGTCAGCACAGAGCCGGACATGGGGCTCGAACCCACAAGCTCTGAGATCATGACCTGAGCGGAAGTTAGACACTTAATTGACTGAGCCACCCAGGTGCCCCAAAATGTTTTTAATAATCCCCTGCACCATGATTGAATTTAAACACACACACACACACACACACACGGGAAAAGGGCAGAGATGATCAGCATACTAAAATTTGAATGTATCTTTAATACTCAGAATCTGAGGAAATGAAATAAAGCAAATCGGCATTAATTATCACTATCTACACAGTGTTCATGGATATCATTGGAAAATAAATCCATTTGCCAGGACTGATAATAGCTGTTGACATTTTTGGTAAGTGTATTCGTGTTTTATTGGGGTGTAACAAATTGCCACTTAAAATAATACACACTTACCATCCCACAATTTATGTAGGTTAGGGGTCTGAATACAATTTAACTGGGTCCTTTGCTTAGGGTCTCACAAGCCTGTAATCAAGGTGTTGACTAGGGCTACAGTCTCATTAGAGACTCAAGTGGGGAAGGATCTGCTTCTAAGCTCATTCATACTTTTGGTAGAATTCACTTCTTTGCTGGTTCTCAGCAGGAGGCCGTCCTCTATTCGTGAGGTCACCCACAGTTCCTAGTCGTGTGGGATTCCCCAACATGGGAAATTGTTTCCTCAAGGCCAGCAAGGAAAGGGGAGACTCTAGCAAGACATGCACCACAATCTTATTTAACATAGTCACGTAATCACTAAAAGGCAGTCATATATATTTGGTCAACCTTGTACTCTGTCAGCAAGGAACAAGTCAAAAGTCCTTCTGCCATTCAAGTGGAGAGAATCACATGAGAGAGGGAACACCAGGAGTCAGGGATCACAGGGACCATTTTCAGAGTCCACCACGGTAGCAATGATCTTGAACCATCTCCCCAAAATTCCTCAGAAATATTCTTCATGGTTTTCTATGAAACTGTTGCATAAAGAAAAGTGTGGCACAATGAATGGATGAACATCTGCCCCATTTTAGGACACTAGGAAAAAAATGCCTAAAACTAAAATTATCCAAATTATCATCCATCAACAGAAGCCAAACAGAACAAAACAGAAAGTGTCACAATATATTTCCTTCGTATAATCCTGTGCAACAGGGATTCAGGGCATTCTTGACTCCTTATGGTCATGTGTACCATGAAAGCTTATACTTGGTCTTCATTTAGAACAAGAAGTTTCGACTAACTTATTCCTACATTCAAAGGGAGTATTGTTTTTATTCTAAACCATGTTTGATACTGCGTGTTTCTCTGAGAAAAGATCAGTCCCTTTGCATTTGGTAAGTGACAGCTCACTTTGAAAGTCACAACTATTTCCTGGGGGAAAGGCTACTTGTTCCAAATGCTTTATCTTCAGTGGAATTAAGGGCGCACTTCTCTAGAGAGTAGTGGTTTTGGAATTCTCCGATTCATGCTCACCCCATATTATCTTTTCCAATGGAATCACAAAATGTGGTTTACAAAGCATTGTCTAGGGTACATCTTTTACATCATAACGTATATTGATGGGAAGAATGTCTTTTCAAGAATAACTTTCCATGGCACCTGGGCGGCCCAGTTGGTTAAGTGTCCGATTTTGGCTCAGGTCATGATCTCCCAGTTCGTGGAGTCAAGCCCTGTGTTGGGCCCTCCCTGTGCTGACAGTTCAGAGTCTGGAGTCTGCCTCAGATTCTGTGTCTCTCTCTGCCCCACTTCTGCTTGTGCACATGCACTGTCTCTCTCTCTCTCAAGAATAAATAAACATTAAAAATATTTAAAAAATAATTACTTTTCTCTCGCTAGTTTGGGGATAAAATGTCATGCTTCGATAGTCTTCAGATCTACAGATACACATTTTTTTTTAACAATAAGATCTTAAGGAGCAAAAACACTGTCATTTTTGTACCTCTTAACACTTAATCTTAATGCTTCTTACTAATTTTTATCTACTCAGGCTGAAAGTCCTTTCTATTTTGACAGCATCCTTCTTCAATGCTTTTCTCCCCAAACTAGGGAAGCCACCTTTCATAATTCAGACTATATCCACAGGTAGTTTGGGAGAATAAAAAGTCAGGATAGATCACAACGGTCTTGATCCTTTCAACACCTCCAGACTACCCTGCCAGATAGTGCATTAACTCTTCTTGGGTCTTGTTTGGCTAAGTGACACTAACAGAGCAGAAAGGCATCCTTAGGGTCAAGAAAGTAATTTCACTTCCAAAAAGCAAGCAGTCCCTCTTGCCTCACTGGTTAGCTTAATCCTTTTGGCTGTTAGTTTCATATTTCAGGAAGGTTTTAAAATCAAAACCCAAGGCTTCTTTTCTACTCCAACACAACAGCACGTGCCATAGCTGTCGTGAAACTATCATTACACTTTGTTCAGACTTTCCAACTGAAAGGTCATAGACTTATACAGATATTAATGTTTCCTTTATGCTGAGACGTTTTATTTTAAAAGATGGCTGGAGTTACTAAGTGTGGCTTTGATAAATACCACATGGATTGGTCAATGTTCCAGGGTGGTTCTAGATGAAAGAGAAAAAAATCCGTCATTGATACATGGCAGTACAGACACTACACTTTTCAACAGTCTCTCAGTAAAAGTGTTTGTACCTTTGACCACCCAATTCTTTTATTCTATGTTTCCCCTAACCTTTTTCTTTACAGATCTGGGCAGCCTTCAAGGCCTATGGATATGCCACTTTCTCTGTGAAGTCTTTCATAATCCTACCAGACTCCTTTCTTTTTCTGTGATCTTCTAACATTATGTTGGAATCACTATTAGAGCACTCATTTCATTTTTGTTCATATCATATTCAGGGTTTTTTTTTTTTTTATGTCTTTTCCAACTGAATTATACGTCCAGTGACAACAGTATTCGGCTTATATTCTCTGTTTACCAAAGTGCATTGTAAATTGTAGACCCTCATTCTCCAAACAGGAAACACTTCTCAGGTCTTTTTATCATGAACTGTTGTGCAGTGTCTTTACAATGTTTTGTTTTGTTTTTTTTTTTTTTTTTTTTTTATTACAGCAACTATGAATGTTGGAGTTGATTAACTTTTCCTCTCTTTACTTTGCTTACTGGGGAGCTTGACTGACATTTAGGCTTCCCTCCAGAGTTTCATGACATATATTTCTGTGTGTTTATCTTACCCCTGGCTCTAATACTTTCTTTTTTTTTATATTCCCCTTCCCTCAAATTAATTCAAATCGATATATTAACTTTTTATATTTATGTATTTTTGCAACTATTTTAGATCAACCATGGAATGACATGGAATATTTAAGAATAAACAAACAGATGGGGTGCCTGGGTGGCTCAGTTGGTTAACCGTTCAACTTTGGCTCAGGTCATGATCTCGTGGTTCGTGAGTTCGAGCCCCACATCTAGCCCTGTGCTGAGAGCTGGAAGCCTGGAGCCTGCTTCAGATTCTGTGTCTCCCTCTCTCTCTGTTCCTCCCCCACTTGCCCTCTGTCTCTCTCTCTCTCAAAAATAAATAAACATTAAAAAAATCTCAAAAAAGAGGTATCAGCAAACACTCAATAAATGATTACCGAATTAAATTTTTTTATGGCTTTTATCAAAGTCTTCTTACACAGGAGTTATTCTGTGGCTGTGTGAACTTCAGAAAAGTGGTAATTAGTAAAAGATGTCAATCTTTGAAAATAAAAAAAAATCTTCATTACCCATATGAATCTCCCCCCGCCCCCACGATTGTCCATTATTATTAGAATTACCCAGAGAACAGGCAGGCCAGTATGGCTACTGCTGGCTTTACATTCCATTGTCTTCTGTGCAAAATGAGGTGTGGCTCTAAAACCTGGAAGTCCTCCTTCACTTCTAACATTAGGGGATTCTTAAATACCCTTGGCTCTCTACTGCACTCTGCCTGTGTTGACACAGCCCCCGAATATCAGGGAGGAGGTCTGAATGCTGAAATAAATCTTTCAGGCCCTTAGGTTTTCAGTGTTGGCTTAGATTTCTAGACTGGTGACGAATTAAAAACGAGTTGCTTGGAGAATTTGACAGTGTGAAAATTTATACACAGCCCACCCAGGAAAATTTCGGCATTTTTCTGAAGCTCCACAGTCATGTGAGTGTGTGTATGGGGAGTTAGACGAGAAAAAAAAGTTAATCTCTACTCAGCTAATAGGACGTAAAAATAGCCCAATGATTTCAGGGATATTTTCACCATTAATGGTTAGTGATTTAACCTGGGATGCTTAGAAAACAAATTGACTTTAATTTGAAAGTCT
This sequence comes from Lynx rufus, assembly GCF_022079265.1. Lineage (NCBI taxonomy): Eukaryota > Metazoa > Chordata > Mammalia > Carnivora > Felidae > Lynx > Lynx rufus. The sequence continues at coordinate 172,761,447 of NW_025814845.1, forward strand.
TAGAAAACAAATTGAGGAGAAAAACAAAATAAGACAAATGAAGAAAAAAAATGATACAAAGTGAGGGTCAGACAATGAGGGCAGGATATGTGGCTTATGCCTTGAGGATGGAATTCTACCATGACTTCCATATTCTCCCATTGCCCCAAACTTTCCTGAACCTAACCTAACCTAATCTAAGAATCACATGTTCTCAAATGTCAGACAGGAAGGCAGTATCCCATGATGTTTCTACAGGGGCTGTGAAGTACTTGCCATCTATGTATCAGCTGTGTAACGGTTAGCAATTTTCAAATCTACCCATATGATTGTCTGTAACATGAAGATAGCAATGGTATGTATCACATAGGGATGTTAAAAGGATGAAATGAGATGATGTATTTACAAGGCATAATGTCTGTCATTCATTTACCCAATATTTATTTACTAAAGACCTACTGGGTACCAAGCACTAGTCTATACAATAAGAATATATTCTTGAACAAAACAGGTAAAGATTCCTTCCCAGTGAAACTTCTTTTAGAAGTAGCTAATTAATAGAACCAGTTAACAAATGGCCCAGCGGAGAGACAGTAATGTGTGCAAGCTTGATACCAATTAATATGGGACTGGACAAAAAGAAGAAGTTGGAGAAAATCTTTTGGGAATGACAAGGACCTCTTAGCTTGGTGAACTGTCTCATATTGTGGCATCTGCAGGATTTGGCCGGTATTATTTGGATAAGTTTGTTAATGCATTTTCTTAACACTGTTTTTATGATTTGAAGAAAAATCAACACATTAAATAAGACAAATTATGACAAAAATAGGAAAGTCTCTTCATTTAGAACCTCTAATCCTTTACAAACATTTCCCCCCATTTTTCAAAGTTGTTTCTGTGAAACATAAGGTAATATACTTGGTAATGGGATTTATAATCTAGGGCTTTTATATACATATACACACACAGTAAATGGTCATTTTGCAGGGTTAATTCTCAAACATCCACATGAATTTTCAGAAGGGAACATAACTTGTAGAAAAGATATAAAAATGAGGTGTCTGCAGGTGTTTATAGTTCTAGAACTTTATAGAGTATCCTGATAATTTCTACTTCCTTTTTTTTTTCAAGTTTTATTTATTTATTTATTTTGACAGAGATAGAGCATGAACAGGGTAGGGGCAGAGGGAGGAAGAGAGAGAGAATCCCAAGCAGGTTCCATGCTGTCAATATGGAGCCTGATGTGGAGCTTGATCTTATGAACTATGAGATCAGGACTTGAGCCTGAATTAAGAGTCGAATGCTTAACTGACTGAGCCACCCAGGCATCCTGATAATTTCTACTTCTGATACTTCTTTTCACATCTTCAGAATTTGGCGGGGGGGGGGGGGGGAGTTGGTCTCCTTTCTCTCCAAATACAAATAAATCAGATTTCCTCCACACACACAATACATCAAAGAGCTAATTGGAGGTTGTGGTGGAAATTCTTAGAGGCCATCATAACTATATAAGAAACTAAGACAAACACAGGATTTAATAGTGTGTATTCTCAATTTTGTGACTTTTATAAATCTTCTCATTTCCCAGGTGTTACAGGCTTTTAGGATTGCCTCTATTTGGTAAATAATACTGTATCCTAAGCCTTCCATATGTTAGGTGGTTTATGCTCATGGCAATCTTGCATGTTAGTAGCAATAATTATCCTCTATTACAGACAGAGAACAATTACAAAGAAGTTATATAACTTTGTTAAGTCCCTAAGTGGCAGATGTAGAACTTGACCTCAAGATCTTTGTGGCTCCAAAGCACAGGTTCACGGACAACATTGTATCCAAGTAGGGCTGACAGCAGTGCAGATTTAGGGGCATGAAGCCCACTTTATTCAAGATAGACTTAGTAATATTGCCAGGGGAAATAATATTCTGAAGGAGGAAGCTATTAAAAAAATCTAACATGCATCATAAATCGTTACGTGCATATATTCATACTAAGACATATGTCCCAAATTAGGAGATACAAAATGGGGAGTCTGTTGTAGCTTCTGAAATGCAAATACCTAAGATAATCTTTTTTGGCCCTAATGGCCTGATACTGGGAAGGTTGTAAAAGTACAACCTGGATGGACCTGACTCCCTAGAGATTCCTGTTCAATAAATCTTAGATGAGGAAAAACATGTATATTTTACAAACATTTCTCAAATGAAGCTGGTATAGTCACAGTTGAAAAGCAGAAGCTCAAGGGTATTTAATATTCTATGATAACGCCTGCCACTTCAGCAGTGGTGTATATCTAAAAGGGCAAGAAAGAAAAACCTCCATGTTGAACTATAAGCTCTTGTATTTGCATCATTAAACACACACACACACACACACACACACACACACAGTGACAGGAGTGTAGGCAGAGGTCTTGTTTTCATCATCACTTAAAATCATCATGTAGCAAAAGCAATATGCTATCTGGAAATAGATAAAGGACAATAGTGGAAAACTGGTAAAACATGAATAAAGTCTGAAGTTTAGTTGATAGTTGTATCAAAAATTTCCCAGTTTTGACAAATGACAAATATACAATGCATATACATACATATATGTATATATATTTAAGTTTATTTATTTATTTTGAGAGAGAGGGAGAAAACAAGCTGGGGAGGGGCAGAGAGAGAAGGAGACAGAGGATCGTAAGTGGGCTCTGTGCTGACAGCAGGGACCCTGATATGGGGCTTGAATTCATGAACGATGAGATCATGACCTGACCCACAGTCAGATGCTTAACCAACTGAGCCACTCAGGCACCCATAAAATTTTAACATTAGGGGAAGATGGGAATGTTAGGGTGAAGGGTATATAAGAATTGTGTACTAGCTTTGTGACTTTAGACTTGAAGATCATTCTAAAATAAAATGGTTTTTGTTTTAAAACCATCATATGCAGGTTTAAAACTCTCGAAGTGTTATTTCTATTTCCTGGGTTATGAAGTGTATCCTAAGGTAGTCGAGATAGTATTAAGCTTCTTTTTCCCACAGCCAAAACTGTAAGTGGCACTGGGGAAGGCAGAGAAGAGAGAAAATGAAGGTCAGGAGGGGGAAAAGGATCAAGAAAAACAGGGCGGGGGGTGAGCAGAGTCTGGGAGACCCCAGCCCACCCAAGGTGCTGGGGCCACGGGAAGCTTCCCTGAATCACAGAGAATAGGCTCATCCTTAGAGGGATCTTCCTTTGCTGCCTGCTCTACACTGCAGTAACAAATGATTGAAGGATTGGGGCACTTAGCAAAAGATATAGGGCAGGGCTCTGGTGGGACATGGGGAATCCAGATCTGAGGGTTGTTGAGAAAGGTTTGAGTAAAGTAGGTACTTCATGCCAGTGCGAAATGAGTTCAGGAATGAAGAGGAGCTCATCTACAGTGCATTCAAAAAGAAGAAGTGGGCACAAGAGAAAAAAAGAAGAAGGAAACTGTCAGGAACAAAAGAAGTGAGGACTAAGACATATGGTGCCTTTGTTCCATGGGCTGCTGCTGTTCGGAGGGGAGGCGTGGAACCGTTCGCAGAGCCAGGTACTCTTTCCAAAATTGCATATTTTGCCTATGACTATTTGTTAAGTTAGTGAAATCAACTTCCATTACTACACAGGGTTTCAAAATTATCTAGGCTGTCACCTTTGGTTTTTCCAAAGGGCTTCTGGCTCAGAGAGATTTCCTTCTTCCCACTGCACACTTTTCACTTATGACCTTCTCTTCTCATGCAGCTTTCATAATAAAAGCACAGCATGGATATCTAGGTGCTTTGGCAATCCCATTTCCATCTGAACAAGTTCAGGCAGCTGAAGGCTACACACCCAGGTTTGGGGGTGTGTAGGACAATGGTGTCCCGGTATCACTCATTTTATCAAGTTGGGGCAGAGAAGCTCTCTGGAGTATGACATATGTTACAACATGTTGGAGCCCACGAACCATTTAATTACCCAGTTCAAGATTCAGTTGACAGCCAAGCCTCAGAACGTATAAAATAGAAGGGATAGAAAAAGAAATGAATGGAATATAACTCTTGTCCAAAGCTGATTACAAGAGCCTGATGAGAGAAGGAGAGCTGTGTGGGAGGGGAAAAAAAAAAAAACCCTCACAAAAGTCCACATAAGTTGTTTGGAATGTGATTATATAAACTGGAACGAGAGGAAAACCCACAAGGTTTTACATTTGACAAAAATGAGAGTTTACGAATAAGAAATGTTGAGTTGGTTTACCTTCACTGTTTAAAATTCCCTAGTTCAGACACCTACTATGTGCTAGCCCTACATGGATTAAAAAAATGTATTGATTTTTTTAAGGGGGTTAATTATGTGCCTCTCCTTTTAACCACAAAAACTCAAACTCATGTGGGTTTTCTCATTTGGTGGTTTTAACCAGGAAGGTGAGTTCCAGGTCAGGGTATCTTCATCACCCACATGTGGGTCCAGGAGACGGATCACTGAGATCTCCCAAACCTGTTACCCGAGCCAAGTATTCTCAGATCTCTTCATGATCTTGGGTAAATAATAGGCTGCTGGGCTAACTTCCATTTCATCAATTAAGTTTATCGATTTATTTTTGAGAGCGAGAGAGAGCGAGAGAGAGCACATGAGGAGGGGCAGAGAGAGAGAGGGAGAGAGAGGATCCCACGTAGCCTCCATGCTGTCAGCGCCGTTCATGATCTCACAAATTGTGAGCCAAAATCAAGAGTTGGCTGCTTAATGAACTGAGCCACACAGGTGCCCCCTGTTTCATTTTGCACTCACGCTTGGATACTAACATTACCCATTTGAAGTTTTCTTCTCTCAAGAGGTAGTAAAACACAGTGATTAAGAGGCTGGACTCTGTAACTGGATGGTCAGGGTTTGATTGTTAGCTGTACCACTTAGTAGTTGTGTACTCTCACTTTGTACCTTGTTGTACTCAGTTTTCTTGCCTGTCAAATGGAGATAAGGGACCTTATCCTATAGGGTTGTATTGAATGAGTTCATAGATGAAATATGAATTCATGAGGTGCATGGAATGTTCTCTGGCACATAAGTACTAGGTAAGTAAGGATTAGCTATTATCCTCATTATCATTCATTGCAGGAGGCTTGGTTACTTTACCCCCACCCCCAACACTGATTTGCTATTTCAGAACAGGAGCAGAGGGGAGATGATGGACAAAGATACTAGTCAAATCCTCCCCTTGCCTCCATGCAGAAATGCCCAAGGAAAATTGTAGGAGGCAAATGTGCACACATGAAGATAAAATTTTGGCTTTCTATCTTAAAATGGAGTTTCCCCAGACCTTGACACAGTCATCAGTTTGATTCTTGGGTTACTCCTTCTGTTTATATGTGTCCTATATTGGGAATTATAAACCGGATCAGAGTTTTCAACACTTCTTGGACTATAGCTATTAAATCATTCTTACGGATCACATGCTGCACGAAATATGGTTATATCTAACACATGGTCATAGGTTTTTTTTGCCTTAAACCGGGGGCCAAAATTCATTAAACTAATCTTTCTTCTAAATGATCCCAAACATTCCCATTTTTTTTTTTATACAGTGGATTTCAGAGCTTGCTATTGATTTTCAAAACACTTTTAGAAGTGAGACAGGAGACACTTTCTTGGAGTCCATGGTGGTCTTTCAGAAGGTAGGTCTTCCTGTCTTTTTTTTGTATAGTTGGGGTCAGGCGTGAACTGTCACCTCGTGGCAAGGTGGGAGTGAAAAATCAAGACTTATCTAGCTTACTTAAGACTTAAATTTCATGAGACAAATAATAATTTTAAAAATTGAGGAATGACATCAAGTTGCCAAATTTATTTTTGAAGTGAAGCAAACAAAACTATCATTGATCACTATTCATGACACTTAAAATATATATACATGTTATATAATTTCACATTATATAATTATAATCTAATAATATATGTAGTACGTGTATATACACACAGACGGATCCTGTCAAGAATTACAATATGAAAAGGAGTTGGGGGTACCAGGAAGATGGCAAAGTATGAGGACTGTGAGCTCACTCCATCCCACATTTACAACTCGGTATCACTCACATCCAAGTCGGTAAAATGGCTAGCTATCTGAAAACTGGCAGAACAAACTCAACAACTAAATGTAGAGGGGAGCCTGGGTGGCTCCGTTGCTTAAGCATCTGACTCTCGGTTTCGGCTCAAGTCATGATCTCACAGTCTGTGAGTTTGAGCCCCATGTCAGGCTCTGTGCTCACAGTGTGGAGCACTCTCTCTCCCTTTCTCTCTGCCCACCCCTGCTCACACATTCTTTCTCTCTCTCAAAATAAATAAATAAATAAACTTCAAAAAATAAACATAGAGAAGAATCTCCATAGGGGTGTACCCCACTCACAGAAGCAGTGGTTGGGAGCTGCCTGAAGAAGGGAGGGAGCTGCAGATACAGAAAGGGAAGCAGCACCAGGGAGCCTATGCAGGGAAAACAAATCCCCATAACATGTGGTCTTGAAAAGCAGAGGAGCTGCATTCTGAAAGTTTGTATAGCCAGTGGGACTTGGAGCCTGGAGCTTTAAAAGACAGACGACTCAGCCCTGGGCAAGCAGCGATGGCGAGTGATAGCTGGGTCCTCACCCCTGAAGAGGGAACAGACCAAGGAGAGACAACATAAAAGCGACAGCTTCCACAATGAGAGCGAGATCTGTTTATAATGATTTCGGAGAGTGTTGGGGGGCTTCTCTGGGAACAAAGGAGCTAGCAGGTGCCATTTTCCTTTCCTGCCCCCCCACCCCCCCACCCCTGCATAAACATGGAGCTACCTGTGGGAGGCAGGGCTACATGGACATTTGCTACCTAACCTACTAGCAGTGTAGCCCACTCACAAGTTTTCCTGAGGACCTGCCCACTCCAAGCCTGTTCTTTCATTTGGACGGTATTTCTGATCTTGTCATGGGTTCAGCACAATTTTTGTTAACACTGTGCACAAGCCCCACCCACCATCTGCCTCTGCATGCCAGTCTCCCACAGCAACCCCATTTCGTGGGGTCTGGCCTATGACAGGGGCTCAGTGACATTTTGGCTAACATCCTACCCACCTACCCAGCCAATGCGTGCACAGATGTCATGCACCCCAGCAGCCATACTCCACACCCAGTTGTGCACAGACACTGTGCACCCTTGGCCATTGGCTGCTCCCATGTGCTGCAATCCCAGATGCCAGCCTTGCACTTTAGAGGAGCTGGCCCCTGACTAGTGGCTCAGTGTAAATTTTGACAATGCCATGCACTCACTCTGCCCAATTGCTGCCCAGATACTGCCACACTGTCCTGGCCACCACCACCGCTCCCATGCACCATGCCCCACTGGCCACCCAGCTGGGGGGGGTCCAGCATGTGCCAAGTAGGTCTGTGCAAATTCTTCTAAAGTTACCGCCCTGCCCCTAAGCCCTCCTGCTGCCACACCCTCTCCGAGCTGGCCTTCCCGGAACTCACTAACATCATAGAGAGCAAGGGCAACCCATAATAGGCAAAGAGTCAGTGCAGATGTCTAGACTGAAAGGAAATATGACTCAGACACAATAGCAGAACACAAGCAACACACATAGGAGACTGAAGTACAATTCTGGTGAATAGGGGACACTGCACTACAAGGTACCACAGGACCTCGTCTTCAAAAAGCAACTAATTTCCAGAGCCGAAGATGTATCTGACTTTCCTAACACACAGAAAGATAGACAAAATGAGGGCACAGAGAATTATGGTCCAAATGAAAGAACAGGACAACATCACAGCAGGAGATCTAAGTAAAACACAAATAAGTAATATTCCTGATACAGAATTTAAAGTACTGATCATAAAGATACTCACTGGACTTCAGAAAAGGGTGGAAGACATCAGTGAGACTCTTAACAAAGAGAAAAAAGGAATACATCAAAGATGAAGAACTCAACAAATGAAAATAAAAATAAAACAGAAGGACAAAATAGTAGGCTATGGGTGCAGAGGAATGTATCAGTGACCAGGAGGCTAGAGTAATGGGAAGCAACCAAGCTGAACAGGTGAGAGATAAATACCACATAATGAGAAGAGACTCAGGGAACTCAGTGACTCCATCAAGAATAATAACATTTGCATTATAGAGATCCCAGAAGGAGAAGAGAGAAAAAGGGCCCAGAAAATGTGTTTGAATAAATAATAGCTGAAAACTTCCTGAATTTGGGAGGGAAACAGAAATCCAGACTCGGGAGACACAGACATCCCCCAACACATTCAAAGCAAAGAGGTTCCACACCAAGACACATAGTAATTAAAATGGCCAAAAAGTAGTGACAAAAAAGAATTTTGAAGGTTGCAAGAGAAAAGAAGACATTTACATACAAAGGAAACCCTATAAGGCTATCAGCTTAATTTTCAACAGAAACTTTGCAGGCCTGAAGGGAGGGGCATGATGTATTCAAAGCCCTGAAAAGGAAAAAATCTGCAGCCAAGAATACTCTACCCAGTAAGGCTATTATTCAAAATGGAAGGAGATATAAAGGGTTTCCCAGGCAAACAAAAGTCAAAAGAATTCATGACCATTACATCAGCCCTACAAGAAATGTTTCCACTCTGAGTGGAAAACAAAAACTGTAAGTAAGAGTAAGAAAAATAGGAAGCACAAAATAAAAACATGGAAAAATGATACCAGATATCTGAAACATGGAGGGGAGAGCAGTAAGGAATGAGTTAAAAAATAAGTGACCATAAGCTTAATATGGACTGATATATGCAGATGTTACATATAAACCAAATGGTAACCCAAATCAAAAAGCAATAATAGATATGTAAAAAATAAAGAGGAAGGAACCCAAGTATATCACTAGAGAAAACCAGCAAACCATGAAACAGAGAAAGAGGAGAAATGATCAGAGAAAAACTACAAAAACAACCACAAAACAAGTAACAAAATGGCAAGAAGTACATAGCCATCAATAATTACTTTGAACGTAAATGGACTAAGTGCTCCAATCAAAAGACATAGGGTGAGTCCTGAGAAACTTAACAGAAGACCATGGGGGAGCGGAAGGGGATAAAAAAGTTACAGAGACAGAGGAGGCAAATGATAAGAGACACTTAAATACTGAGAACAAACTGAGGGTTGACTGGGGGTGGGGGAAAGGGGAAAGTGGGTGATGGGTATTGAGAGGGCACCTGTTGGGATGAGCACTGGGTATGGAAACCAATTTGACAATAAAGTATATTTAAAAAAAAAAGACATAGGGTGACAGAGTGAATAAAAAACAAGACCCATCTATATGTTGCCTACAAGAGACTCATTTCAGATGTAAAGACACCTGCAAACTGAAAGTGAGGGTATGGAGAAATATTTATCATGCAAATGGATATCAAAAGAAAGCCAGAGTAGCAATGCCTATATTGGACAAAACAAACTTTAAACCAAAGTCTGTAAAAACACATGGGGCACCTAGGTGGCTCAGTCAGTTAAGCATCTGACTTCAGCTCAGGTCATGATCTCCCGGTTTGTGGTTACAAGCCCCACGTTGGGCTCTGTGTGGACAGCTCAGAGCCTGGAGCCTGCTTAGGATTCTGTGTCTCCCTCTCTCTCTGACCCTCCCCCACTTGTGCTCTGTTTCTTTCTCTCTCTCTCAAAAATAAACATTGAAAAAAAAAGAGACAAAAAAGGACACTATAAAATAATAAAGGGGACAATCCAACAAGAAAATATAACAATTGTAAATATTTATGCACCCAACATGAAGGAAACCAAATACATAAAACAGTTAAGAACAAACGTAAGGGAACTAATTGACAGTAATACAAAAATAGTAGGGGACTTTAACACCCCACTTACATCGATGGACTCATCATCCAAACAGAAAATAAACACAGAAACAGTGGCTTTGAATGATACACTGGACCAGATGGATTTAACACATATATTCAGAACATTCCATCTTAAAACAGCAGAATGCACATTCTTTTCAAGTGTACATCGAACATTCTCCAGAATAGATCACATATTAGGCCACAAAACAAGCCTCAACAAATTCAAAAAGACTGAAGTCATACTATGCCTCTTTTCTGACCACAACATTATGAAATTATAAATCAACCACAAGAAAAATTCTGGGAAGACCACAAATACATAGAGGTCAAATAACATGCTATTAAACAATGAATGGGTCAAAGAAGAAATCAAAAAGTACATAGAAAGAAATGGAAATGAAAACACAACAGTCCAAAACTTTGGAATGCAACAAAAGATTTTAAGAGGGATGTCTATGGCAATATGAGCCTATCTCAAGAAGCCAGAGAAAGCTCAAATAAGCAACGTAACCTTACACCTACAGGAGCTAGAAAAAGAACAACAAACAAAACTTCAAAACAGCAGAAGGAAGGAAATCATAAATATTAGGGTAGAAATAATATATAGAAATATATATATATATATATATATATATATATATATATATACATATAATAGAACATATAATAGAATTAGGGTAGAAATAATGATATAGAAAAAATATATATATATATATATAATAGAACAAATCAATGAAACCAGGAGCTGGTTCTTTGAAAAGATAAAAAAAAATTGATAAACCTCCAACCAGATTCATCAAAGACAGAGAGAGAGAGAGAGAGAGAGAGAGAGAGAGAGAAAGGCTCAAATAAACAAAATTATCAATGAAAGAGGAGAAATAACCAACACCACAGAAATGCAAACAACTTTAAGAGAATATTACAAAAAAATCAGACAACTTAGAAGAAACGGATAAATCCCTAGAAACATATGAACTACCAAAACTGAAGCAGGACGAAATAGAAAATTCTAACAGACTAATTACCAGCAAGGAGATTGAATTAGCATTCAAAAACACCCAACAAACAAAAATCCAGGACAATACAGCTTTACAGGCGAATTCTACCAAACATTTAAAGAAGAGTTAGTACATATTCTACTGAAGCTATTCTAAAAAATAGAAGAAGGGAAACTTCCAATTTACTTCTGTGAGGGGAGTATCACCCTGATACCAAAACCAGATAAAGACACCACAAAAAAGGGAGGCTACAGGACAATATCTATGATGAACATAGAAGCAAAAATCCTCAACAAAATACTAGCAAACAGAATCCAATGATACCTTAAAAAAATCATTCACCACGATCAAATGGATCATGTGCATTCCAGGAATGCAAGGGTGGTTCAGTATTCACAAATCAATCAACTTGATACATCACCTCAATAAAAGAAAGGATAAAAATTATACGATCATCTCAATAGATGCATAAAAAAAAAACATTTGACATAGTACAACATCCATTCATGATAAAAGATCTCAACAAATATGTTTGCAGGGAATATACCTCAATATAATAAAGGCAGCAACAAATATGTTTGCAGGGAATATACCCCAATATAATAAGGTCAGCAACAATACAAGGATGTCCTCTCTCACCACTTTTATTCAACACAGTATTGGAAGTCCCAGCCACAGCAATCAGACAACAAAAAGAAACGAAAAGCATCCAACTTAGTAGGAAAGAAATAAAACTTCCACTATTTTCAGATGACATGATAGTGTAGATAGAAAACCCTAAAGATGCCACCAAAAAACTGCTAGAACTGATAAATAAATGTGCAGCAATCCATTGCATTTCTATACACTAATAATGAAGGAGAAAAAAGAGAAAGTAAGAAAACAATCCCATTGACAACTGTACCAAAAATAATAAGATAACTAGGAATAAATCTAACCGAAGAGATGAAACACCAGTACTCTGAAAACTGTAAAACACTGATGAAAGAGATTTAAGGTGACACAAAGAAATGGAAAGACATTCCATGCTCATGATTGGAAGAACAAATATTGTTAAAATGTCTGCACTACCCAAAGCAATCTACAGATTTAGTGTAATCCCTATAAAAATACCAACATTTTTCAGAGAACTATGAAAAAAATTTAAATTTATATAGAACCACAAAAGACCCTGAATAGCCAAAGCAATTTTGAAAAACAAACAAAGCTGGAGGTACCACAATTGCAGACTTCAAGTTATATTACAAAACTGTAGTAATCAAAACAGCATGGCACTGGCACAAAAATAGGCATATAGATCAACAGAACAGAATAAAAAGCCCAGAAACAAACCCATAATTATACCATCAATTAATCTTTGACAAAGCAGGAATAAAATATGCAATGGGAAGAAGACAGTATCTTCAACAAATGGTGTTGGGAAGATTGGTCAGGTACGTGTAAAAGAAAAAAAAAAACAACTACTTTCCTACATCATACACAGAAGCCCAAAATGGATTAAAGGCATAAATGTGAGACCTAAAACCATAAATATCCTAGAAGAGAGCACAGGCAGTAATATCTCTGACATCAGGCTGTAGAAATATTTTTCTAGTTATATCTCCTGTGGCAAGGGAAATAAAACCAAAAATAAACTATTGGGATTACATCAAAATAAAAAGCTTCTGCACAACAAAGGAAACAATCAACAAAACCAAAAGGCAACATACTGAGGAGAAGATATTGCAAATGACATACACGATAAAGGATTAATACCCATAGTACACCTCAACACCTCCAAAATAAATAATCCAATTAAAAAATGGGCAGAAGACATGAACAGACATATCTCCAAAGAAGACATACAGATGGCTAGCAGACACATGAAAAGATGCTCAACATCACTCATCATCAGGGAAATGCAAACCAAAGTCCATCACCTCACACCGGTCAGAATGGCTAAAATCAAAAACTCAACAAACAACAAGTATTGGAGAGGATGTGGAGGAAAAGGAACCCTCTTGCTCTATTGGTGGGAATATAAACTAGTACAACCACTGTGGAAAACAGTGTGGAGATTTCGCAAATAAAGATAGAATTATCCCATGATCCTGTAATTCTACTACTATTTACCCAAAGAATACAAAAATACTAGTTCAAAGGAATACATGCACACTTAGTTTACAGCAGTGTTATTTACAATACCCAAGTTATGGAAGCATCCCATGTCCAATTGACAGAAGAATTGATAAAGAAGATGTGATATAAATACACAATGGAATATTACTGGGCCATAAAAAATGAAATCTTGCCATTTGCAATGACATGGATAGAGCTTGAGAGTATAATGCTAAGTGAAATAAGTCAGTCGCAGAAAGACAAATACCATATGATGTCACTCATTGTGAAATTTAAGAAACAAACAAAAACTGAGCAAAAGGTAAAAAAAAAAAGGAAAGAGACAAACCAAGAAACAGACTCTTAGCTACACAGGGACAACTCATGGTTACCAGAGGGGAGGTGGGTTGGGTGGATGGGTTGAATAGGTTATGGGGATTGAGGAGGTCACTTGTCACAATGAGCACCAGGTGATGTATATAAATGTTGGATCACTGTATGGTATATCTGAAACTAATATAACACTATATGTTAACTTTACTGGAATTATAAAAAAATTCCTGTACTAAAAAAAAAAAGGATAATTAGAATATGAGAAGGAAAAAGTCTGTATTTTTCAATAAAAGAGATCTGACAATTTTTTTTTTCTGTATTAGAGGGAAAGATTCATCTCAGTAGGAACTTGGCCTTTCTTATTTGTCTTCAGTTGCCTACCACCATTCCCAAATCCAAAAGGCATTCAATATTTGTTGGATAAAGAATGGCTACGCATAATCTGCAAACTACAATGTCATAGTTTCTCTCAATACCAAAATTGAGACCGGAAGCTGCTGACCTATCAAAATACGCTTGGGACTTTGCCACCTTTCATGTGGAAAAGGATGGAAAGCAACATACTTGTTTTTAAAAAACAAACCCACAAAAATGATAGTAGCAAATTTTTTGAAAGATGGCTAAATTATTTTTATAATAAACATAAGTAATTTTAGAAGATATTATAGTCAGCATACTTCAAACTGCTTTGCAAGGCATTCATGGGAATCAATTTTTTTGAAGTTTATTTATTTGTTTTGAGAGAGAGAGAGAGTGCAAGCAGGGGAGGGGCAGGGAGAGGGAGAATCCCAAGCAGGCTCCATGGCTTGAATCCACAAACCGCAAGACCATGACCTGAGCCAAAACCAAGAAGAGTGAGATACTTAACCGACTGAGCCACCCAGGTGCCCCATAGTGGGAATCAATTTTAATGAGTCACTGCCAGCTTAAAAACATTAGAAAATAGAATACAAAATGTCCGTGTGCATCATATATAATAAAGTTGTGTGTTACGACAATCATTAAACTATTGAGAGAATTACATGAACACACGCATAGGAAATGATGAACGCATTTTGGACTGTGGCTATCAACCTTATAGAGATCTCTTCTTTGCCTCTGGTCAAATACTAGACCATCTCCAAAAGATGTCACTTCATTGCTTTCCTGGAATGACAAGGTAAAAACTTCCTCGAGACCACGTTACACAGTAAATGACTAAAATGTAGTGGAACTCAGATGTGTCATGTCATCTATTTTATGGAATCAATCAAAGAGAATGATAAACACAATTTCTTATAGCCTCAAAAAGAACAGTTTGAAAGAGAAGATAAAAGACACTGGAAATATTGACCATTATCTGAGTCCTGCGCTCCTGGAAAATAGCAATGATTAAGAGATCTCTTAAGCCTTTGTGTTCTAGCAAACGACTAGCTGCAAAGGACACACCTGTTCTCACATATTGAGAGAAGACACATCTCCACCTTTCCTCATGACTTCCACAGGACTTGTAGATGACTTCCTTTTTTACCTGCTTCCACAAAACCCCAGGCCCCCTCCCTTTTCTTCAAGGCATTCACCATTAAAGAATATTTTCCCTATTGCAATAGTTTGAATAGTTTCCCTATTGCAATAGTTTAATTGGCTGGTGTATCTTATCAATTTGGTGCCATGACTTGGATAGATTGGTTCTTACATTCTGATCCTTGTTTACTCCAGTCAAGTAATGCAGCCTCTCAGGACCCACTGCCCTTCATTCCTGGTCCAAGGACCCAGTGATGAATCAAATTCCTGATCCTGTGATATGGACTCTTGTCCACCGGTAGCATGACAAAGATTTGATTTTTATTCCTTTTCAGTACTCACTTGTTTTCTGGTGCTAGCTTCTTCTAATTTTGTGGTTTAGGGGCACCTGGGTGACTGAGTTGGTTAAGCTTAGGTAGCTTGATTTCGGCTCAGGTCCTGAGATTGAGCTCCACATTGGGCTCTGGGATGCGTGTGGAGCCTGCTTAAGATTCTCTCTCCCTCGCCTTCTGCCCCTCCCCCAGTCACACACTCTTAATTAATTAATTAATTAATTTGTGGTCTGGCCATTTGGTGATCTCTGTAAAAGGACTAATGATCTATAAAGATCTTGTCTCTCTTAGGTGAAAGACAACAGAGAATTTTGTTTGTTACACTTTTCTGTTTGTCTATTTTGTCTGTTTTGAGCTAAAATTAATTAAGATTCATACCCATGGGGAAGCAAACAGCTCTTTGACATGGACCAGTGACTTTTGTGATTCTGTGTTTACTCTTCACCCATGGCTTAAATTTTCCAGTTGAAACTAAACTCTTAGTCTGTTTGCATGTCTATGTCTATAACTCAGAAAGGATTTGACCTCTTATTGGTGAGTAGGTAATATTTCCTTGTCTCAGGATAGCATTAGCAAATTACATTGTAAAATCTCTTAAAAGAGCTCTCTTCTAATTGTTTTAGAAATAATCATTTATAGGGGCACCTAGGTGGCTCAGTCGGTTAAGCGTCCAGCTTCAGCTCAGGTCATGATCTCACAGTCTGTGAGTTTGAGCTCCGCGTCGGGTTCTGTGCTGACGGCCCAGAGCCTGGAGCCTGCTTCAGATTCTGTGTCTCCCTCTCTGTCTGCTCCTCCCCGTTCATGCTCTCTCTGTCTCTCAAAAATAAATAAAAACATTTTAAAAAATTAGAAATAATCATTTACATAAAGTATTTCAAAAATTTCTAAAGATTAAGAAATTTGATACAACACTGAGTTACTCAATACTGGACTGATAATAAGCTGAGCTAATTAGTGGATGTCCACTTCTAAGTAAGACTGAATACTGAAATACTGACCACTAAGCATCATTTTAAGTTTATATGCTTTCTCCCTTTCATTCCTATGTATTACACAGGCTAGATAATAGTTGGGTCTGTTAATAAGCGTGTTCCTTTTTACCATTTTGTAAAGTTGTACCGTAGGGGATGTGAATCGTTATTAAGAGTTGTGAGATGTGTATTCATGAGCTCTGCTGGTCTGCTACAAAATGCTCGTGCATCACAGACACTTCACAACTATCCATCCCCTTTTTCCCCTCTGTGAAATAAATGTTACTGTGGTTTAAAATTATAATCAATATGTGTGAATGAACCTCTAACTAAGACAAATGGTGGCAGAGCAGTTCAACTTTGTATGCAAGATTTGTGGGATGTGTTTTTGTTAAGGAAAAAAAAGAGTAACTATCCTAAAGTCAAATGGATAGTTTTTGATGTGTAGGAAAATACCAGAATGAAGGCAGAAAGTTATAAGAAAGCTTGCAGAAAAGGAACTTAATTCGCTGTAGTCAAAGCTGGCTAGGGTTTGATGGATTCATGTATAAGATTTTCAAAAAGAGCTTTAATATCAACTACTATACTGATACAAAGCAGAATTTGTTTTTCAGTCTGTTAAAAAGACAAACTTTTCCCTCGATTATTAGTCTACTCTTAACAACAGGTTGTAAATGTTGTCCTTTATCTTCAGAATAATCTCGCTAGGAGGCAAAGATTCTGTGTCTTAGAATAATTTTCTGTATTATGTTACCTGTATCATGTCATTGATTATCTAAGAGAACAAAGTCTTACTTTGGAAAAAGCTAAGATTCTAGGGGCACCTGGGTAGCTGAGTCCATTAAGCGTCTGACTCTCAATTTTGGCTCAGGTCATGATCTCACTGTTCGTGACTTTGAGCACCACATTGGGCTCTGTGCTGACAGCACAGCATGGAGCCTGCTTGGGATTCCCTGTCCTCCCTCTCTCTCTGCCTCTCTCTCTCTCTCAAAAATACATACATACATACATACATACATACATACATACATACATATTATTTAACAAAAGAAAAAGCTCAGATTCTTTACAATCATGTTACTCTGTGTGTCGATGTTTAAAATCTTTTACTGTCACTTTAAACAGGTAGCCAAGTATTGCCCCAGCCTCAGGAACCCATGATCTTGTCTTAATCAGATGTTCAAATCTTCTGACAACTTTTGAGATTTTCTTTTCCCAAAACTGATTCCTACGTGATATCTCTTGCATCTAAAACTGTCTTTGAAACATTCCAAGGGCTTCCTGGGAATCACAAGTGTTTTGTTAGAGCACCTTGTAAAAAGAGAGATGGTAAAACAAATTAGGTTTCTTTGGTATGTTGCTACTGATGAGCTGCAGAGAGTCCCTGTCGAATCAGAAGCTACACTTGGCTTTCCCTACAGAAGCAAAATGTCATAACTGTAAATATTTCAGAAATTGTGTGCTGTATGGGGAGATCCTAGGGGATCATCAATGGCCTTCCTGCTTATGTTTCCATTCATCTGAGTCCTGGTGCTACACTGCCGGATAGTAAACAGCAAGCACAGTTGTAACCAGTCAGGGTTTCAGTTATTTTTAAAATGTTAATTTGGTCACAGCTTTACTTTGTATATTTGAAACTCACATCTTCTAAGCCAGTGGTGTTCAGTTGGGGATGCTTGCAATGAATCCTTATCAGATCTTTTGCTTTCAAAAATTATCAATAAGATGTTAGCCACCATCATGTTAAGCCTTTTGTCATCCATAGACAGATTCTGCTTTACTTTGGTGCTTCCCCAAAAGCTCTTACAAATCAGCTACATACAGGCTAGAGCACGCTGTCTTCAGTGAACGATTGTGTCAGAGCCCTATGGAAAAGGGCCATGCTAGGTTCCTTTTGATTTGAGGCAGAACCTTCTGATGACATTGCTTAAACAGCCTGGACACCATACCAGAGGACTGAGGCAAGATTTCCAGAACCCTGGTGGAGAAGTCGATGTGCTTGTGAGACTGCTAAGCCATGATGGAGCAGAAGTATTACAAAGGCCCAAACAAAATGATAAGGGATGACTGCAGATTCTTGAATACTGTCGATGTTTTAATGGTCTGTTTTCTGGAGACAGGGTACCTCTTTCTCTAAAGCTACCTGTAATTCATAACAATTCAATAGTATATGCTTTTGTAAAGAGAAATGAAGCTTTGTAAATGGTATCTTTTTCTTCCTGCCTACCTGTTGCAGAATTCAGAAACTCCTTGGAATATTCTTATTTTCATGACACCTTAGTTATTTGCATGGATTCAACATGAATCTCTTTTCCTTGTTAGCAGGGCATATTGGAAGCATTAGGCATGTAACCATGGTATTGCCTAAAATGTTTGAGAAGATACTCATGTAATCACATATATGATGAGGCACTTTTAAAAAAAGTTGACTTTATGCAGCCATGTTAACGACCAGACGCCTCATTTACAGGGTTCCTAGCTTTACAGGTGAGTGTGGAAGGTCACTTCTTGGCAGGCCCAGGAAAATTGAGATATTTAGCGGACCTCCAGGAGAAAGGAGTTCATCCAAACTTATACATACTATAGGTGAAATCTATTGATGAACTCTTCACTTAGTTTCCTAGTCTCAAGAGGTTTATAAAAATCCAATCTAAGATTCCTTATAAAAACTTCCATAAAAGCTAATACAAGAAGCCCTATATGGAAGTTATCATTCTTGCTGCACCTATGTAAATAACCAGGCCAAATCAGATAAGAGCAGCCTTATTTTGTGATCAAGAATAATTTTTGAGAATATCTTTGATCAAAAGAGAGGTGACTGTAGAAATAAATTTTTTGTTTCAGCAGAAACCATAGCACACCCTTCCAGTTTATCAGATTGTAGACATGTTTGTTGCCTTTGAGCTATTTCCATCTTTTATAAATTGCAGGTCACTGATAGATATGCAAACTCTGACTCGTCTAGAAAGATTTAAATAACTTCCTTCCCATCTGTGCAAAAACCGGTTTTGGTAGCTAGGTATAAACTGCACTGGATTCTGCTACTTTGACCAAATCATCCATCGACCAGATTTGTCAATCATCCCATTTCCGTCAGTATCTGGCAAAAACCCTCCAAACTAACATTTCCAATTTTTCTCCCTTTCCCTGACTCAGCATCACCAAGAAGAACTAAAACTAAAATCCTATTGGGATTCTAAGTTGCCTGGTAGATAGCCCTTTTCTCTAAGATCTGAAGAATCTTAAAAGCTGAAGTTCAACTTAAATGAACATGGAAGGACTCATGCGTAGGGTGGATCTACCCCAAGATGAGCCACCGTCAGGGCCACTAGTAAAGCCCAGTGAAAAGCTCAGGTCACACATTCTCTTACATGAGAGCTGAGAAAGAGTAGGCAACATCACCAAGAGCCTCAGCGAAGGGTGCTCATAACTGAAAAGATTTGCCTCCATCAACGCCATAGAATCCAATGGACTGGCACCCCCCAGGGTTCAACTCTTGTCTCTTTTCCTTTATATAATCTTTGATATTAATATTTCTTATTTCAAGTATCTCTCTTTTAAGGAGCCCGATCTTCAGGACTCTGAAACAACTGACTTTTACCACCATCTCTAAACAGGCACTGTGCCAACAAGAATTTTTAAGACACTATTTCCTAGACCCTCGTTAGCCTCACTCAAGAGGTTTATGAGAATAACCTGAGTTGTTCAGGGTTGAATGACATTCGTTCATCTTGAACAAAAGGAGGAACTGATAATGTTGAGCATTACCTAATCCCCGTGCTCCTAGAAAAGAGAAGCAGTTGAGAAATGCCGCCTTCCCCCAATCTCTAATATCTGTAAGACTCCACATCATCTTATTATTTTTTTTGAGGTATTCCCCCATTAACTGTAATAGCCTGAATAACAGAATCTCCTTGATCTCCAGGTGCATGTGGACTCTGACAGTTCTATCCCACTTCTTAAGTTTAGTTTCTGCTTCAGTGCATTTCCTAGAAACAACTAGTCTACATCACTTTTGACTGGTTTTGTCTTATACCAAGGCTCACTATTTAGACTTCGGACTAATGAATTTCTAAAAATAGACACAAAGAAACTACTTCTCCTTCCCTTCCAAGTTCCCACAGAATGATCTGAACATGACTTATTGTAGGGACCTTGCCAACAAGTGGATTATGAAGAGAGCAAATCTATGTTTTCTTATAAGTTTTATGTATCTCATAAAAAGTCGGCAGTATATGAAGAAAAACAACAACATGTCTGTAACACTGACTGTAACACTGCCAATGAGATTCATATCCCCTTAAAGTCCCGTAACAGAAGGCAATGCAGTATATTTCCTATCTTAGCTCTGGCTGCTATGACAAAATACCATCAACCGGGTGGCTTAAGTAACAAACATTTATTCTCTGAGATCTAGAAGCTACCGAGTCCAGGATCAAGGTGACAGCAGATTCACTATCTGGTGGGAGTCTGCTTTGTGGTGTGCAGATGGCCGCCTTCTTGCTGTATCCTCACACGATTGGGAGAGAGAGGACTTTGACAGCCACCTCTTCTTACACGTGCACTAATCCTATCGTGGGACTCTACCCTCCATGGTCTTCAACATGTGAATTTTAGGGGGATGCAAACATTCAGTCCAGAGCATTCATTGCCTGTGAAATGGGGTTCAAATCTCAGCCTGACCACTGACTTACATGGGTGTTATGGTGGAATTCTGTCCCCTGATAAATGACTAATGTTAGAGTCCTAACCCCTAGTACCTTGGACTGTAATCTTATTTGCAGACAGTGTCTTCTCAGAGGTAATCAAGTTAAAATGAGTTCCCTAGTGTGGGTCCTTTGCAAAAGGGGAATTCTGGATACACAACCAGAATGTATTTAGGAAAGACAACGTGAAGAGGCACAGAGAGAAGAGGGCCTGGCACAGATCTTTCTCTCTCGGCCTTCAGAATTAACAAACTGTGCTGATACCTTGATTTCAGAGGTGGGGACTCCTGAACTATGGGAGAATAAAGTTCTGTTGTTTAAGCCACTTAATTTGTGGCACTTTGTTACAGAGCCCTAGGAAACTAATACATTGGGCAACTCGCCTTGAGGAATATACTAGACTCTTTAAGTTTTGTTTTCTTTTTATATGGCATTACCCATCCCATAAGCTGGTTGTAAAAATTAATATGAAAAAAAAAAAGCTCCTGTCACGGAAAATGGGACACATAGTAATTGCTCAATAAAATGACAACTAATGGCAATGATGATGATTGTTACAGTTTTCTGTTACAGAGGATCCCTGCCAAAATATGATCAACAAATAAGATTACTAATAACCATCATCATCTCCATCCTTCTAAACATCATGGCTGCAACTATTTATTGAGAATTTAAGGGTCAGGCAATGTGCTAATTGTTTTAGATGAGGTTATATTAATGTTCATATTAATTCATTTAATGTTCATATTAATTCTGCTAATAATTCCTACGATTTAGGAATTACTATAGTCTTTTTATATGTGGGGAAACGGGAGCTTACATTAGTTGCCTTGACCAATTTAAAAGTAGCATAGACAACACGGGGAAAAAAAGAAGTGGGGCATTTGACTCCAAAGCGTGAGCAACTTATCATGACAATGTTCTGCCTAGGACAGCATTTCTATTTTGGAAACCCATTAAAGAAACCCATAAAAGTGAACCCCTAATGGAGTCCCATATTCTGTTATGGGATTTAACTTTTTAATTCATTTTGAGGCCTCTGAATAGAGCACTTTTTGCATTTCATTGGTTTCTTTCACTCTCTTGCATGCCAATTGTGCAGCACATTTAGGGGCTTATGTGTTGTGTTGATGGATTTTTCTGGGATAATATTTTCTGAGAATGTGACAGATGTGCCACCAGAGGCTTTGTAAATTAACTCAGTGGCATACTCTTGAGCCCACACAGATGAAGAACCAAAGAACGCTTTTATCAGCCAACATATTGAGGGGGGGGAAAAAACCCTGTACAAATAAAAAGATATAAATAGAGAGAATTCTTAATTTATTTCGTTCTACCTGCAAGTTTCTTGGGAGGATCTAAACTTGCTACTCTTAGATGTTCTGTGGCAGTGGTTTTTAAAGTATGATCTACTGACCAGCAGCATCAGCATGGGCGTTGACATCACATGGGGACTCGCTAGAAATGAACATTCTTGAGTACTGCCCCCCCGACCCCCGCCAAAACTCCAATTTACTGATCAGAAACTCTGACACTGGGACACAGAAATCTGTGTCTTCACAAGCCCTCTGGTGAATAAGATATATGCTCAAGTTTGGGAGCTGCTGTTTTGTAGAATCCCCCTAGAGTTCCATCTTCTATTCTTCTACTTGATACCACTGCTATAAAAGATCGTGGGCTACAGGCTCTTGGGAAGTCTCAGGTGGCCTTCATTACCCTTATCTTCTAACATCTTGTTGACTCCACTTTGGATGGGAAGGAAACAGTCGTAAGTAAAAACTTAGTTTTGTCAGATAGTAGGTTAAATTACAAAATAGAAGACCTGGGGTGGGTGTGAGGTCTTTATAACTCTTTTTTTTTTCTGAAATATTTTTATCTTGAAATAGAGATTCAGAGGAAATTGCAAAAATGTACAGGGAGGTCCCACGTACTCTTTGTTCAGTTTTTTCCAGTAGTAACATCTCGACAAACTGCATTTCCCATCATGACCAAGAAATTGACATTTATACAGTCCACTAAACGTATTCAGATTTCACCAGTTTTAAATGCACTCATTTGGTATATGTTTGTGTTTCTCATGTGTGTAGATTCAAATGACCACCACTAGTCAAGACACTTTAGCAGAGTACACATTTTCGGTTTTGACAAGGCTCAATTTATGAGTGTTTCCTTTTATAGATCATACTTACCACGTCAAGTCTAAAACTTCACCTAGTCCTACATCCTGATAATTTTCTCCTATGTTTTTTCCTCAAGTTCTATATTTTTATATTTTACATTTAAGTCTGTGGTCAATTTTGAATTATTTAAACTTATTTGTTTTAAGAGAGAGAGCGTTCATGAGAACAGGGGGCAGAGAGAGAGAGAGAGAGAGAGACAGAGACAGAGACAGAGACAGAGAGAGAATCCCAAGCAGGCTCTACATTGTCAGCACAGAGCCTGATGTGGGGCTCGAATTCATGAACTGCAATCATGACTTGAGCCGAAGTTGGATACTAACCAACTGAGTTACCCAGGCACCCCTGAATTAACTTTTTTAATGTTTATTTATTTTTGAGAAAGAGAGAGAGAGAGACAGACAGAGACAGAGACAGAGCACAAGCAGGGAAGGGGCAGAGAGAGAGAGGGAGGCACAGAATCCGAAGCAGGCTCCAGGCTCTGGGCTGTCAGCACAGAACCAAATGCGGGACTCGAACTCACAAACCATGAGATCATGACCTGAGCTGAAGTTGGACACTTAACCAACTGAGCCACCCAGGCGCCCCTGAGCTTTCATATAAGATGTAAGAGTTACATAGATACTCTGTTTTCCCCCCCAGATGCCCAACTGCTCCAGCACCACTTTTTTTTAAATGTTACGTTTCCTCACTGACTCACTTTTGCACCTTTGTCAAGACTCAGGCATGTTTCTTTGGCTTTATTTCCGAGTTGTCTATTCTGTTCCAATATCACACGGTCTTGATTAACCGTAGCTCCAAAAAGCCTAACAGCAGGGTGAGTTGTTCCGCCTACTTTATTCATCTTTTAAAAAACTGTTGTAGTGTTTCCAGGTGTTTTGCATTTCCATATAAATTTTAGATTAAGCTATATTCTGAAAAATGCCTGCTGGTATATTTCATTAGATTTAGTATGGTGAAGAAACCAAGAGTAGAAAAGTTAAGAGATTTCCTCCTGGCCTCATAGCTAGTAAGTTGAAGAACAAGCAGAATTGAGGTCTGTTGAATTCCAAAATAGCCATCGACTCCCTGCACCTCAGAGTCTCTCCTCCATCTGCCAAGGTCCTGGGTGGGAAGTATGTCTCTGTTAGGCATACACGGCATCTTCCTATTCAATTCAGTCACATCCTTAGCCTGGTCACAGTTCCTGGCTGCCAAGTTCAATGATTTCTATAGGACGCATCATGAGTTGCACCAGGTTTAATAAGAGCCTCCTGTTTTAACCCAATGGCTTAAAATACAAATTAAGTAAAACAAAACAAAACAAAACAAAACAAAACTTGGAGAAGTGGAGTAACCTTCTGAAACATAAAAAGTAGACATGGTCACAGCTGTCAACTTTATCATGTCTACAAGCTAATGATTACTGTGAGTATACATGTCGACCCAGAAGCAACTCACCAATTTGCTGATTGCTGGTGCCCCTTAGCCTGTTGAAGGATGATCTCTCTCTCTCCCTGTAGTCAAGGATATCTGAGCCTCACTAGTCCTAACCTTGACCTTGCCATTTCTCTAATAACATGACACTATGATGACAGAGGAGACAGGTTTTTGCCCCTAAGGGGTTTTAAAAGTTTGGAGTACAGCACAGCTTAGTAGATCTATATTTGTTCCTTTACTTGCTATTCACTGAATCAGCCCTTTGAGCAAAAACTGACAGGAAGTCTTTATGTTTTCACATTAAAATCACAGTGCTGACCCTAAAAGATAACCGCACTTTGGCAACTGCCTTATTTGTTTGCGAATCTGCACAGTGTTAGGTGTTTTTTCCTAGAAGCATGTCTCAGATTTCCGAAGATGTTCCTAGTGAATTGTTTAAATGGAAACAAATGCAGAGGGAGGGGCTTATGTAATTAACTGTCAAGGTTAGCCATTCTTAAAAATTAACAGACCCAACTGAATAATCCAAATCTAAGCCAAAATCCAAACAATAATGATAAGCAAAAGAGGCAATGAGAAATCACAAACCGTGGTTTCACTAGGTATTTTTAGTTGTAAGCACATCTACTTATCAACTCATAACTCAATGCCCATTGTCTACTTAACAGTCTACTAAAATAGAAACCTTCCCCAGTCAGAGAAGACTTACGTACTTATCTCTGAAGCACACGATCACCTTATATTCAAGCTTCCCAACTGGGAAAAAGAAGCCAGTTATGTGTGTCCTTGCATCCCACCAAAATGCAGTAAAAGAACTTCAAATGTGCAGTGTCAGGACCAACTACTGAAGTAGTTAAGAGATGTGAAAGAATGTACTAAAATGGGCCCAGAAAAGAAAGACAACCTTGGTAGTTTTTGTAATGTTCTAGGGGATGTGGAAGTTTTAGTCATATTGTGCAGACACAAAATCTCATCGAGCTTTGCAATATTTTGCTCCCTCTCCAGAACTCAGACACTTTGGGGAGCTTCACTCTGAATTAATACTCAGATAAGGAAAAAGATTAAGAAGTGCAGTGGAAAAACAAAAGAAACCTCTCGAAGACAAGCAAGAAATCATTTACGTAGCATGTATATGTCTCCTGTACTTGAGATGAAGAGTGGAGAGCTTTTACAACACAGTTTAAGGAGATGATCCCTAAAGGCTGAAGTTATAATGTGGTTTGCTTTGTTTTGCTCATTTTTTAACATTTTTTGTTTTTGTAGTTTTCTCATTCCCATCTTGAGTCCTGGCAAGGAATTCTTGGTGTATCTCTGTTATCCCGGACTGTGATAACAGCACACTCATCTGAGATTAGTTGTGTATTAAAACTAGCAGTTGGAGCATGTGCTTAAGATGTGTAATAACGTCAGTTGTCTCTCAGAGAGCTACGTCTGACTGCCAAACTGTTCACATTAGCTGAAGGGGGGCAGCCAAAGTCATCTGTTAGGTTAACTGTGATTCCCACTTCTCTCCTCTGCTTCCTTCCTGCCTCCTCCTCTCCATCACTGCACATGTTCAGAGAGAAGTGATCTGTTTGGGCTTACACTCCATGAGGAGGAGCTGAAATGTTCTTTTTTCTTTTTCTTTTTTTTTTTTTTTAGCAAGAAGTGAGCTGAGAAAAAGAAAACAAATTTAATTGCTGCTTGGAGAGAAAAGTGAACTGATGATCTAATAGCCTGTTTCCACCCCTAATATCCACAATTCATGGCATACGAACCAAAAAAAACTCACTTTTGCTTATGGCCAAATCATCTGCATCAGTCCGGAAAGGTAATGAAGTTAAAATTCCTTTCCACTCGGCTCAAAATTTTCTGTTTCTAGAGAGGATATAATATTTACAGACAAAAAGACAGAAATGGGAGGGAGCAGGAAATAAAAGAGAGGAATTTATAAATTTGTCGGGGTTTTAATATGATCATAATTTGAATTTTTTTGCAGGTTTGATGTCAACTGTCTTAAAGACAGAGACAAACTTGCTGGTGGGCCAGCCAAGGTCTTTTTAGTCAAAAAAGGGACCTCATTCATTAAACAAAAACAAAAACAAAACCCCAAACCATCTTCATTCTTATGGTCAAAGAAGCTAGTTCGGTAATGTCATTTGTTCTCAAGAAAAACAGCTCTGGTTCTGAGACTCAATGACAATGATGATCAAACTTTAGTTTGCCTTTGAATCTTCTTTTTTTAATTTTTTTAAATGTTTATTTATTTTTGAGACAGAGAGAGTCAGAGCATGAATGGGGGAGGGTCAGAGAGAGAGGGAGACACAGAATCCAAAACAGGCTCCAGGCTCTGAGCTGTCAGCACAGAGCCCAACGCGGGGCTGGAACTCACGAACCGTGAGATCATGATCTGAGCCAAAGTCGGACACTTAACCGACTGAGCCACCCAGGCGCCCCTGAATCTTCTTAAAATGTAGAGATCTCTACTTCACCTATATGCAGTAAGTAATCCAAGGTGTACCTTTGGAGAATTGCAAATCCCCAGATTGCCCAAAACAGATTTTCCTTGTTAGTCTTGAGCTGGGCCAAACTCTTGGAAGCAAGCCAAAATTACTATAGTATTTTAGAAATTGCAAACGTCAATCACCTGCACTGGAATCTGAGCGGCCAACCATCCCAGTTTGCCTAAGCCTGAAAGTCCTGAATCCTGGGAAATTCTGTGGTCCTGGGCAAACCAGAACGGTTGGTGACCCTAGACTCAGAATTACCTGAAATCTTATTAAAATGAACCTCTTTGATCTTACCCTAGACTTAACAAATGTAATGGGGTGTGGGGGCTGGGAATCTGCATCTCATTTTCAAGCAGGTCTTATGTAAACAAAGGTTTGAGAAACGTAGGTTTAGAGACTCTGTCAGCCATGACCTTCAGTTTGTCAGACAGCTGGCAAACCACACAGCTGTTTGTTTTTCAGTCTACCGTCCTTTATTAAGAACCAAAAGGATACATTACATCTTTCACCTCTTTTTGTCCCACTCTCAGGGTCCTGACAGGGTGTCATGTTAACTGGGGAGTAAAGTACCCATTAGAAACAACTATTTGAATGGTACTAAGAGAATTAATTAATTCTTACATCACACCTGTCAAGGACAGAAGAATGAAACACTGAATGAAAATCTCTTCTGTATGAGGTTAAGAATCAAACAGAGATAAGGTACGGAGAAGCAAAGATTTGTATGAGCAAGCATTAATATTATTATTAGTGTCAGGAAGCAAAAATAATTATCAAAGCACACAGTTGGCCAGTAATGACTCTGGAAACAAAACCCACATTTCCTCACTCTCCAATGTATTTATTTCACAATTAATGGAGAGTAAATTCATCAACATTTTTGGGGTCCTGGAATTTATATTTCACTGAGATCCATACTTTCTGCCATTTATAATAGTCACTAAGTCATTGTTCTGTACCTTTTGCTGATGTTAATTTCATTACAAAATCTTGTTCCATTAAATGGAGGGAATATAGAATGTAGAATTCCCAGCATGGATTTGATCTGACTCTACCACTAACCAAAGTTGTGAATTTGCAACAGGCAAATCACATCCTAGCTTGCTGAAGACTTAGTTTTCTAACTAAAAACTTAAATAACATATAATTATGAAGATTGGTGATATAGACGCAATCGCTGTGAGCATTGAATCCGATGATATATATGAAAGTTGGTTTATAACTGCAGAGTACTTCGCCAATGTCAGTGAGAAATCATTACTTAATGAAGACCAAACACAAGGCTAAGAATGAAAAGGCAAATTTCAGGGTGCCTAGGTGGCTCAGTTCATTAGGCGTCTGACTTTGGCCGGGTCATGATCTCATGGTTCATGAGTTTGAGCCCTGTGTTGGGCTCTGTGCTGACAGCTCGGAGCCCGAAACCTACCTCAGATTCTGTGTCTCCCTCTCTCTCTGCCCCTCCCTCACTCACGCCCTGTCTCTCTTTCTCTCAAAAAATGAATAAACATTAAAAAAAATTTTTTTAATAAAAAAAAAGAAGAAAAGGTAAAACTCACCACACTCTTTAGGGATTGGGGAAAGAAATATCTACAAGACTTCCCACTCCTCTAAATAGCTGTTCCTATTCTAGTTTCTTTCCCATAGTTAAAATTAAGCCCCATAAATTCCTGTGATTAGGGTTCAAATGTACATAAGAGTAAGAAAGTAACGAAGAGGAAGATTCTGGCAAGCTTTAGTCTTTTTGCAAGTTTCCAAACCATGCTCATCGCTTTCTCTTCTACACAAATTTCAGTGATGATTCTGTTTGTGACTAATGTATAGAATTGTTGAATCAACGTTGTAGAACACTGTATGTCAATTACACTTCAATAAAAACATTTCAATAATTATTCTATGTTTATGAATTTCTTTTGCAAGCAAAAATCAATACTGCAGTTTTAATGTTTTCACAGTTAGGCCAACACACACACGTATAAACCTGAAATTTATGGAAAAAGTAAGCAACTAAAATAAAGATTTGGACTTTTTCAAAGTCTCTCTTATGAGATGCATGCAAAATAAAATGCTACTATTATAATTAGGTTCTGCTGCTTTTGTGGGCACTATAGGGTTTACAATTTTCTCTTGAGTTGAGGGTGAGAGTATCACTCTATCTCTTAACAAGATGATGCCAGAATATATTTGCATACTTTTATACTGTCCCGTCATATGTGGAGATGCAACACTATTTATAACGTACACTCCCAATTTCTCCCAAAAGGAGTTTCAGGTATTATGCAACTATAATAAAAGGGGGCAATGGGGTGGTACACACAGAAACACAATTTTGTAAGTCCTGGCACAAGTAAGAGAAGCAAATAGAGTTACCATGGGTGAGCTGTGAGTGACCTGGTCATATAGATAAAAGTAGAAATGATGATAAATTGCACACTTTTAACATATAAAGGGAAACATAATAATTCTGAATGTACATCAAAAGTTTTTGGGTAAAAACTCACAGAAGAAATTTATCATATAGTTCTTGATACAAGAAATTCCGAATTATACTTATTAGACAGTCTTTTCAAACATGATGTTGCAAAAATGTGGAAATGGCTCAGTCCATATGGCCCTTGCTAAAAGGGATAACACATAAAAGTAGAACCTAAAGGATTTTTAATGGCCACAATCAGCTAAAACTGCCGCAAAATGAAAAATCTTAATAATACAACTAATACTAAAGCTATGGGCCATTTTCTGCTTTTCCTTCATGGTCTGAGAAGCTGGTTTCTTTCTCTGTGATGAAGCATCAGTAAAATCCCAGACAATTCTTAAATTTATTTTACTGTTTATTTATTTTTGACAGAGCGAGAGAAAGAGCACCAGTTGAGTAGGTGGAGAGAGAGGGAGACACAGAATCCAAAGCAGGTTCCAGGCTCTGAGCTGTCAGCACACAACCAGATGCGTGGCTGGAACCCATGAACTATGAGGTCATGACCTGAGCTGAAGTCAGACGCTTATCCGACTGAGCCACCCAGATGCCCCAGATCCCTGACAACTCTAAACTAGGATCAACTCCATACATCCCATGCTATCTGTAACATTTTCAGGAACAATTTTTAATGATCTGTCTTATTTTTAAGCCATGTATTCCGATTTAGTTTCATAAAATGTAACACCTATAAGGCACCAAACAACTGGACAAAAAGAAAACTATTCATCCTTGTAATTTTGTTGAGCTGCAAAAGTATGTGCAGGGTTTCAAACTGACCTGAAACTATCTTTTCTTTGACACAAGAACAATTTGAATAATTTGAATTATCAAGTTTTTAAACACTAACTTTTACTTCAAATGCTTTATTGCAAACAAAAATATTTACTTTCAAGGTAGAATAATGAGAAGGTTAGGCAAAGCAATATAAAGCTAAGGAAAATAATACTATTCACAATTATCATTATCGATGCCTCTGAGTAGATAACATTAAATTTCCTTTCTCCATATATATGCAAAACATTTTTTACAAAGTAGAATCATAACATAAAACACCTTATAATTTTTTCTGTCATTTAACAAAATATATATATTTCCTTCAAGTTAATCATGTACTATAGAATACATTAACTTCATACCAAGATTTGAGACGGAGCCCTAAGACACAACACATAAAGTGGGTAAAGTCACAATATCTAGGAGCGCCTAGGTGGCAGTCCATTAAGCGCGGAACTTTGGCTCAGGTCATGATCTCACGGTTTGTGAGTTCCAGCCCCGCATCGGGCTCTGTGCTGACAGCCCAGAGCCTGGAGCCTGCTTCAGATTCTATGTCTGCCTCTCTCTCTGCCCCTCCCCAACTCATTCTCTCTCTCTCTCTCTCTCTCAAAACCAAATAAACAGTAAATAAAATTTTTAGGAAGTCAAAATATCTAAAAATATGTCATTTTCTCCCTCAAATAACTCTCCTCTTCCAACTTTACTATTTTGTTAGACAGTTTCTCTTTTACCAGTTTCCTCAATAAGAAACCTGAGTCATGCTTTACTCCGTCCCTTCCTTCGCCCCTTATGTTCCATCTGTCAAAAATCCTGTTATTTAACATCTTTGACACATCATTAATACTTGTTTTCTCTTCAATTTCTACTTCAGTGACATGAGTCCTGGCCTTTTTGTCCTCACTTTGGACTCTTAGGATAACCTCCTATCATCTTTTGTTTCTGTATTCAATTCATTTTTGTTTTCTATATTCATTTATTTTTCTCTGCTCAAAATGTTTTACTAACTTTCTTTTTCTCTTAGGATTCATTTCCCTGAATTGCCCTACTCTCTAATCTCTTCTCCACTAATGGTAACCTCTAATCCCACCCGACCCCCCCCCCCCCCCAGAGTTCCAGGTCCTAGGAGCAGTAGCATGAGAGGCGTAGGGAAGGAAGGAAGGAAGAGAAGATAGTACTCTGTTCTGTTACGGATGCACACAACATTAGCAATATTTCAAGACATGAGAAATTTGTCTGTAACCACATCCCTTTCTCTGACTTCCTTTCTATTCTCTTCCAGGAACCACGGGCTGTCCCAAAGACCACCTTAGCATTTTTCTTTGGAGAATTAGGGAAAGAGGGCCCTTCCTTCTCTTCCATGCTCCACAGTTAGAATACAAGCTCTCAGCATATCTGGTTTCAGCTAAATGTTCAAAGGTATCAAACTTAGATTCCCACCAGGGTGCCTCCTGGAGCCAGTGGAGGTTTCCTGTTTAGCAATAATAGATTTCTACTAGGTATATTTCAGAGAGTGAAAGGCAAGGTGTAGAAGCTTCCAGGCAATGGGTTTGAATTACATAGGGACAGGCTTACAACCTTTGTCTTGAAGACTATCTGGGGGCAGGACAGTTACGTCTGAGTGTTTGTAGAATGAGGGCTGCCCTCCACCTCGACTCCCTCAATAATAACTCTGTGTGTTCCATTATGGGGGAGAACGGGTCTATAGAATCCTAAATTGCATCCAGTCCAAAACTGATCATAGAAGGAGTTACATGGCTAATGTCTTGGTAACATTTTCCTCACTGACTCTGTGTCTCTTGTCTCATTTGCCAAAGGCCGATGGTGTTTTACAGATCTTAAGAAGGTCACAAGAAAGACATTTCAGAACCTAGGAGAGGGTGATGTTTCAGTCCTGGCTTTGTCTGGGTTGTTTGCCAGAGGGGAGCTAGAGGCTGCCTTGAAACCATTGGCCTTCTCCCCATTCCCACACTGCTCCAGCTAAAGCAGGAATGAGTAAGTTTCTCAGCCACACAGGCCCCCTCACAACATTGTTGTTAGCTGTTCCTCTTGTCCAACCAGGAGCACTCTGGCTAACAATATCCTCACAAATCCGAAAGCCGTCAATCTGAAACCGCTCCTGGTCAATGAGTATTTACATTTGTAGTGGCGACACAAAACCTTGCATTATCTGCCTCTTCATGCAGTTGCTATTTTCTTGGCATGCACCGCTTCAGCTCCTTGCAAGATTTTGGGGCCTTGGCACACCACAGAGGCGGTAGCCTTCCAATTCTCTCACTTCATGGTTGCCAGCAGGAAATATCATGGGTCTTTCCGGTGCACTAATTAGCTTGGTGATGCAAGGTGTTACTGCTGCATTTCCTATCGAAGATAATGCACTCTTAAGGAGAGATATTTTCCACCAAGTTAGCACAAGCCTGCCCTGAGATTTTCTGTGCTTCCTGGTGCAGAAAGAGCTATCAAACTGTCTTAAGCCTGAGTCAGTCCTTTGAATTATTTACCTACATTTCTTTGTAAGTATTTCGTTCAGTGCAAATTCTCTTTGGTTTCACAAACAGGAGATTTAAATTCATTCCTAAAGGAAAGTTTGTGGGAGAAGAGGGAGTTTCAGTTGGTGGAGAGTATGTACACATGCATAACGACTATACATATGTCAAATATGACATATGTATCTATACACACATTTATACATGTCTCAATTGTGAGATTACTTTATTTCATGTGAGGCTAATAAAATTTATTTCCATTATCTATAATGGAAATTGGGGTATCATATTCTTGGTTTACATAGACCACAGTGATTGACAGATAGTGGACTAATGAAGTAAGTCAATCTCTTGGACTGACATGTTGTACTATGTAGGAAAGACAGAGGTGTTCTCTAACCCATCCATATGTGAAAAGCTAAGTGAAAAAACTAAAAAAGCCAAATGAATACAAGTAATGTCATCATGAGATTGAAAGTAGGGTCCTATCACAATTGGGTATCATTTTTTAATACTAAAATTAACCGGATACTCAGGCTGATATTGAAAATTAGAACCAAAAGAAGTAAAACTATAAAAGACTTTAAGAGTTACCAACTTGAACCCTACCTCACTGAGACTACTTAATATCTATTACATGGAATTGTTAAG
Organism: Lynx rufus; assembly: GCF_022079265.1. Taxonomy (NCBI): domain Eukaryota; kingdom Metazoa; phylum Chordata; class Mammalia; order Carnivora; family Felidae; genus Lynx; species Lynx rufus. The sequence continues at coordinate 172,794,636 of NW_025814845.1, forward strand.
AGTGGACTTGGTCCAAATACTTTTTTTTTGTTTTTTAAATAGGAGCAGTAATCCTAGTATCCATTGACACTGATATAAGTATACGTCATTCCACTCTATTCTTTACTCAGATTTTGGCAAAAATTAGTAAATATGAGTATTAGGTAACGTAAAGAAATTATAGTATAAGTACCACCAATCATGATGTAAAAATTTGAGGAAAACTTCATGGTTAATAGTTCCCAAAACACCAAGTTAGAAAATCAACAGATGGGGGTTAAAAGCAAGACAGAATACTTAATATCTGAGAGAGATCAGAAAAAACAAAAAACTTCTAGAAAATTTTATTTCTAAACGTTGCTAACATCTTGTATATCTGTATTACCACTGTGCTTGCTAATTTACAAAAAGTTCTTATCTCCAGTTTTTAGGATGAAATAGATGCCCTAACCTCTTCTGGTTCACTGCTACTCATTTTTCCTTTTTGTCACCTGGAGGTGGCGATCAGGAATGTGGTGGTTGTTTGAGCACATTCCTAAGAAGCATGGGCCGGAAACAAGGGGAGAGGGTCCTGGCATGTATTCCACTGATGGATTTGAGTTTAGTCCCTCCTGAGAAATAAGATGTTAATGATTCAGGGTGCTTGTCCTGGCTAACCTTTACTCCCATGAAAAGCAAGGCCAGTATTGCCCCCCTTCTCCTCTGCCCCCAAAGAAATTCAGAAGCAACAGAGAAAGAGAAATGTTTGACTTCACTCTGCATGGCTCAAAAATGCTAGTTCTCAAGGTTTTTTTGTTCATTTGTTTTTCATTTGAGAGCGAGAGAGAGTGTGCAAGTGGGGGAGAGGGGCAGAGGAAGAGTGAGAATCCCAAGCAGACTCCACGCTCAGTGCAGAGGCTGATGTGGGGCTCGATCTCACGACCCTGGGATCATGACCTGAACTGAAATCAAGAGTCAGATGTTCAACCGACTCAGCCACCCAGGTCCCCCTCAAGTATTTTAATACCTTACCTCTAACTCCCCTGTGTAGTTTGAGACTGAACCCTCCAAAGATAGGTGCCCAGTTTTCCCTTAAAATAATCCTGAGATTGTGCCATTTTTAAAAACTTTATACCCCTTAGTGTATTTTACTTTGAGTAATTTGTGTTCTTGCTCTTGTAGTAGCACTAATACATTCACAAAGAAAGAATGCCTAGAATGCAAAGTGTTGTTGTAAATGTGTTCTTCTTTGACTAATAAATGAATGAAGCACTTCTGTGAAGCGTGGGACACGTTAGAAGGGCTCGTGAGCATGTTCACTAAACCTCACTCTTGGAAGCACAGTCCTGTGAGGAAAACACTCCCATAGCTGGAATTCATGAAATGTGTGTCTTTTGTCCAAACAACTCCGTTCAAGAAAACTCCAGCATAAAAGGAGAAAGGAAGTAATAACCCTTGACAGAAATCCTCACAAGTACTAACAGTAACACTGTGCACATTCCAGAATATTTACCCAGAATCTTATTTTCTGAAACAATAATAATGGAAAAAAAAAGTGTGCCAGTTGACTGAGCTGCTGTGGGGACATTTGTAGGACATGTTATGTTTCTCTCCAATGGTAGAAGATAGAATAATTGGAACTCAGCACTCTCTACTTATTGTTCTACATTTATGAACTTCCTTCCTCATTTGTTGTGATGTCAAAACAACTTGACATTTTGACAGAAAATTTATTTCCTCTAGAATGCGGCTAGATGACAAAATAGTGCAATAGCAAAACCCAAGTTTGCTATTCTATGATACTTCTGGAAAAAAGTTTATAATCAATTGGCATGTCCCATGAGAATAGGGATGGACCAAAAATGGAAAGCACGTTTTTTCTCACACAAAAGAAGACAGACTTGGAAAGTGTATTCCTTAATAGTTTCATGTAATGATTTGGAAAATTTCTTAGAAAGAAATGGTGGAGTCAGAAATCAATTGTTCCACCAGGTAAATTCAAATGCCATAAAAAGATAAGTCTATTAAAGGAAGGTATTCTCTGACTTTCATCTTGAACCAGATATTGAAATATAGCGTATGAACTGAGAGGAGGAGTTACCTGAACTGTTTGCCAACCAGAACACCCATGCAGAGCAATCCACGAGCAGCTTTCCAGAATATGGATAATGAATTGGAGGCATCTTTTCATGCCAGATCTGAGTAGACATTCTACGTTTAAAATAGTAATGTGCTTCTGAAGGAAAAAAAAAATAGCTTTAACTTGTGTCTCATCAAGGGCCTGAAATACGGATAGGAAAAGCTGGCCAAATCAGTTCTACTGTTTAGGAACTAGAAAAGGAAATAAGAAGTCACATGTTCCATTCTTAATTTCACTTCCATGAGCTTTTACATGAGGATTCTCCACCTGAAGCAGGAAGGAAACCAGGGCAATATCTCCAGTCTTCAGGACAACAGGCTTCTGAGCAGGTACACACCAAGACTTACTTATTAAGAGAAGTAAAATGTGTAAGATATATGCACCCCCATGCTTCTTGCAGCATCACTGGCAATAGCAATTATAACGGAAACAACCTAAATGCCAATCGATAGATGAATGGATGAAGAAAATGTGGTATATATAAATATACAATGGAACATGACTCAGCCATAAAATGAGTGCAATGTTGCCATTTGCTGAACAACATGGATGGACGTTATGGGTATAAATGCTAACTAAAATAAGACCAAATAAGAGAAAAGCAAATACTGTATGATCTCATTTATATGTATAACCTAAAAAGCAAAACAAATGAACAAGTAAGCAAACAGACAAACAGACCCTTCACTATAGAGAACAAACTGGTAGTCGCCGTAGGGGAGGTGGGGGGTCGGATGGGTGAAACGGGCTTTGGGATTAAAGAGCACCCTTATGATGCTCTTATGATCAGCACTGAGTAATGTATGGCAGTGTTGAGTCATTGTATAGCACACCTGAAACTAATATGACCCTGTATGTTAACTGGAAACACAAAAGAAGTAAAATTTATGGAATCTGAAAGCTAAGGGGACAGTCAAACTACAGAGGGAGAGAAATCATAAACTAGGTGAGCAGGAAAGAAAGAAGACCAAGAGGTAGGAGATATCTAAAAGGAAATGTACTATAAAATGTATCTGAAAACTCTTAAGCTCCTTGGAAAAAGTCGCTTTAATGGCACAGTCTAGTCATGCCCGGTCTGCGGTGTTTAGCCGCCGTGCTGCAGTGGAATGAGCTCCACTTTGGTGCAAGATCATTGGGAACTGGATTCACATGGGCACTTTCTAGGTTTTCCACATGAAGAACGATGCCTTATTACCCATTTCCTTATCTTTATCTGTCTAATGGCTAACCTTAATACAGGGTGCCCCAAGGACCGGGTGAGGTACTGTGTGTGAAAACACAGAGCCCTGGGCCTGGCACCCCAAAGTGCTCCATAATGTTTCAATTTCCAGGGCTTGCTTCTCCATTAGGAACCAACCACCCGGCCTTCCCCAAGGATGTGGGGAGAAACCTGAAACCATTTGCCCTAACTGCCACCTGGTGGCCCCATAAAATAGTTCTAGAATCCATAGGCAGACAGCGGGGTAGAAGGGGAGATGCCTGTTGGAATGGATACTGCGGTGAGATGACAGAGGTCACTCCCCTTCCTTTCTGTGTGGAATGGTAGCCAGAAGCTATTAGACTAAGGAGGTGGGTACATTGGAAGAAGTATTTAACTAAAGAGGTAAGGTCTGATACATTGTAACTGATTTGTTCATTTGTTCCTGAAAACTCTTTAGCAGAGCTAATAGTTCTTGGGAAGTGGAAGGTTTTGTGCTCGCTGGAAAATACACTTACTGGGAGATGTCTCTGCCAGTGCTCCCACATGACACAGGCTCCCAAGGGAAAACTCATCTTTAATTTTTTATGTTTATTTACTTATTTTGAGAGAGACAAAGAGACAGAGAGGCAGAGAGAGAGAACAGGAGCAGAGGAGGGGCAGAGAGGAAGAGAGAGAGAATCCCAAGCAGGCTCCGCACTGTCAGTGCAGCCCAAGGCAGGACTCGAACTCACAGGCAGTGAGATCATGACCAGAGCTGAAATCAACAGTCAGATGCTTAACCGACTGAGACACCCAGGATCCCTGAGAAAACTCAATTTTAGGTGCTGGTCTTTGGATTGGAAAATATTTCTGTTGCTTCCACATTTCTTTAGGAATGCACGATACTTTACATTGTTACAGTACTTAGAGTGTATTTTTTTTTTTAATGTTTACTTATTTTTGAGAGCAGGGGAGGGACAGAGAGAGAGGGAGACAGAGAATCTGAAGCAGGGTCCATGTTACAGTACTTAGAGTGTATTTTTTTTTAATGTTTACTTATTTTTGAGAGCGCACAAGCAGGGGAGGGACAGAGAGAGAGGGAGACAGAGAATCTGAAGCAGGGTCCAGGCTCCAAGCTGTCAGCACAGAGCCCAACGTGGGGCTTGAACCCACGAACCACAAGATCATGATCTGAGCTGAAGTTGGACACTTAACTGACTGAGCCACCCAGATGCCTCCAGTACTTAGTTTTAAAAGACAATACCTATTTGATCTCTGTCATGACTCTTGGAAAGACCAGGGTCTGTTCACTGCAATCTAGGAGTTTAAAACACTCCCTGACACACTGTAAATATTGAATTAATATGAATAAATGAACCAATTTCCATTTCACAGTTAAGGAAACTGAGGCTTACATCGATTTAGAATATTGTGCAAGATAACACAACTAGTAAATGTCAATGTCAGAATGGAAACCTGTCCCTTCTGACAGTACTCCTTCCATTGAACTACGTTGTCCTACGTTTTGGTTAAGATCAAGTCAAATACTCAACCATGAGTGATCATTTGTCTAGAGAGAGCAATGACAGAACTATATGATCATTTGCAGCATACTCATTTTAGACTCATTTTAAAGTGCCTGTGGACTTTAATGATTACTTTTTTATCATACCCCATTGGTTTAGAGAAAGCAGCAGAATGCATAAAAGATTGTGACATCTATAATAGGAAATGGGAAACTGGACTTGGAAAGCTTCCCACAGTAAGATCGTTTGGTTCTCCGATAATTCTAAGGAAAGAGGGGATTAATTTCCAAAATATGAAGGAGCCTTTCAGAAATTAGTCAGTGAGGTCCCTAGCATTCAGTCTCAGAGAATGTGATCTCACACAGGCTGGGTCCTCCTGGAGGATGTAACCACAATGCAGGACAACTGTGGTTGCGTATATAGTCATAGAGTGGGCCGAATCTCCCAATGTGTTTGCATCATTCAGCCACCAGATTGCTTTCCAGATCCCGAATTACTGAAGTGACTCCAGGCCTATTAAACAGAGTCCTGGGACTGTTTTCAGTGGACCTTTCAACACATCTCTTTCATGACGCTTTTTTATTGCTCTACTTCTCTCTCATCTTCTTATGTTGACTCAAAGAATTTTGGTCTTGCCAGGCGCTTTGGTGATCTCATTGCCGAGTTACAGGACTGGTTATGGAGGCCAGAGCTTGCAAAGGTCCGGTGTTGGTCATTAACAAAGTTGGGCCCAGATTCCAGTTCCTGTGCCGCCATGGCCACTGAGCTTTTCAGAGTCATCTCCGACTCATTTCTCTCTCGATTCTATTTCTTTCCCTTCTCTCACTTTGGGCCCAGAGTCTGCTTACTCATAAGCAAGCTGTTGCCTATTTCTCCTACCACTGTGGTTGGTTTACATCCACACTTTTCTACCACCAGCCTCCCTTTCCTGCCCTTCCCTCTTTTAAATTCATTAACTTTTTTTTCCTCCTCAAGCCTTCCTTGGGGCCTGTGCGAACTGCAGTCACTAGAGGGCAACATGATCACACACAGCTGACAAGGACACTGCCGGCCTCTGAAGCTGGAGCACAGAAGGTGTAAAAATGCACAAGGTGAATCAGACGTGTACATCACTATTTCCAAAAGCACATTCGCTTGTACCCGCCCTTTTAACCTTCAAACAATATAGACAGGCAACGTCAAGCATTATTGTCTGCATTTCCAAGAAAAGAAGGAGACCAAGGTTTTTAGAGGTTAAGTGACTTACCCACGGTCACAGAAATAGCATAGTGTATCCTCCTATTGAATGGCATATCCTAGAAAATTCTAACGTGAAACGTGAAAATGCATCTCTCTTTTCCCAAGATTTAAACCTAACTGTAGTAAAGTATGGTATCTTTGTAATGCAATCAAATGGAAACTCTGTTATTTCGGATGAATAAAATACAAAGCATCAGTTGCACTGTAACTCACATTCAGAGGGAAGCAGTGTATCATTTTAAGAAAATGGGTTTATTTAAACATTATATAAATGCCCTTTATTAATATCTTGCCCAATAATCAGAAAATGGATTACTTTTTCGGAACTATCAGGGGTTTTCTGGTGATGTTTGTTTTTTCTTCAATATGATTTCTGCAGCAAAACAAATGCATGCTCTTTTCTCCCAGCTTCCCCTATCTGGTCGCCCAAGCAAAGGAAAACAGACAACATAGTTCCCCATTATGAAATATCTGATCTTTGAGAGCATGCCATTGTTTTCTTCTGTCCCTGACTGATGGAATACTTTGTGAGCTGTTCTCACATCTGCAACATTGCTCATTTACTTGGCCTTGTCACCTGCAAAAGGGGAATAGAATCTATCTACAAAGGCAAGTCTGTCAAGCTTTGTGTTCTCTGACCACTTGCTACTAATTTTTGACAGGGTACTTCTCTACAAGTGGTAGCACTTGGTACCCGGTGACAGCATGGGAAAATTCTGTGCCCAGGGATCCAGAAGATTCCAGAGCCAAGTGTGATGCTTGTAGAGGCAGTGGAGAAAGAGAAGGAAATACAAGGAAGGGATGGGGAGGTACTCAAAGGTTTTCCTAGCTGAGGTAAATGGTGCAATTAAAAATTTGAAAAGACATTAACAGAAGACTATGGGGAAGGGAAGGGCAAAAAAAACATTTTTAAACAGAGAAGGGAGGCAAACCCGTAACAGACTCTTAAATACAGAGAACTGAAGGCTGATGGGGGGGGGGGGGTGGAGAGGGAAAAATGGGTGAGGGGCATTGAGGAGGGCACATGTTGGGATGAGCACTGGGTGCTGTATGTAAACGATGAACCACGGAATCTACCCCCAAAACCAAGAGCACGCTGTATACACTGTATGTTAGCTAACTTGATAATAAATTATATTTGTTAAAAAACTGAAAAAACAAAAGCTGTGGGCCGGCTGAATGGCTATGAAGAACACAGACCTGCCATGATGTGGCTGGGAAAAGAGCAGAGAGAACAGGATTTATAGTGGGTCAAAATCTCTTTATCCTTTCCACTTCAAGGGATTAATGTTTGAAAGATTCATTTCACAAATTAAACGTTGCAAGTAAGGAAAATTTTAACTAGCAGTCAGACAGAATCTTCTAAATTCCACATGCTTTATAATAACTCTTCAAAACATTCCCGAGAGGCAGGAGAGGAGGGGTTAAGAAGCTTGTTTCTAAGAGCTCCTGGATTCATCTTGACTTTTTTTTATCTTTTAAAAAAATCTACTTTTACATATAGCTAGTGCTTTGTAGTAATGTGAAATCAAGTAGTATTTCCAGAAAAATCTTAAGAGACCTTTGTGTATAAATACCACTGAACAGACATATACACTTTTCTATGACTTCTTGTTTGTGGCCTGAAAGGATGTGTATGTGTGTTTCCCTTATTGACACATTAGCTGCATAGTGAAAATATGAAAGAATGCTTACTGAATGGGGAGAAAAGGAAAATGAATTTTGGCAACAAAGATCTGAATGACAAAAAGGTAAAGAATTGTAAATGTAAGAGGAGGAACCCTCTATATAGAAAGAGAACAAGGTCAACAAAATATGAAAGTGTATGTTCTTCTTTTTTCCTTATAGACCAATTTAAAAAAAATGACTGGTTTCTAGCAATGCCAACACAACAGATTGATTCACGGACTCAACATTTAAGTCTATGATGACAACAAAAAATAATGATGAATACCCAATAATCAGTACCCAATCAATATATGCTGTAATCACCCTCGTTTTTATTCAAGCAAAACAAAACATAAAGGAAATTAAGTTACTCCCTAAGAATTTACTATTTTTACTGTGATTTACTGCCTAGAAGCAATATGACAATAAAGCTGTAATTATCTACAGCTCTTGAAAAGAGATAAGCCCTCTATGAGTATTTCTATTTATGTGTCCCACTCCACCATTACTAAAGCTTGCTTTATTATTTTTTTAGTTTTTTTTTTTTCTGATTGTCAGCATATGAGTTAAACACAGAGTTAATGCAATCTTCCAAAGGCATCTCTTTGTCCATATTTTCAACGTTACCCAGAGGTTAACTGTCTAGATGAATGGGGAAAGAAAGCAGGGCTCACTTCTCCACTGTGTATCAAACTGGGTAAAGCCTTATTTCATCTACCACTCAAGGAATGACAAAATGCATACTAGCTAAATATTGCATCGTTGTGGGTCCCCGTGCAGCCAAGGCTCATCGGAGATTTGCATTCCAATTTTCTGCAGAAGCTACAATACAGTAACAATATATAGATTAGAAATATGCATTACCTTTATTTTTAAAAGTGGTTAAAAAAATCATTTCTTTTTTCATGCATCCACAGAGGGTAGGTTAAAACTCCGGAGGAGGGCTGGCGGCCACGCGATGCCACTGTTGGCCAACGCTCTAACAGATAAAGCTCATCATTTTTTTTTTTTTTTTAAATCACGAATTTAGAATCTGTTAGAAACTGTGTGTTGTGGACTGTGATGAATTGCATATTGCTTTTGTAATTCTTTATGGTAAAAAGCCCCAGGTTTCGGGCATCCAGAGCCGACCAGATTGGCTCCACCTGAGGGACACAGGGCCTGGGATTCCCTCCCAGCTAGCTGCAGTGACATCACAGGCGAGCTCCTTCGCGGCGCCGGGTTGGAGCGGAGCGGGGGAGGCGCGGGGGAGCGCCGGGAGGGGCGTCGCCGGGAATTTCCAGGGAAACACTGCAGCAGATGGCCTGCCTGGCTGAGCTTCAGTGACACATCTGCAGCACGGCTGGTGGGGAGGAGATTTTTGGAAAATCTATGCTTCTCAGGTCCAGCTAGTTCTGAGATATATATAGAGCTGAGATATATGTTATATATAATTTCATTTAATCAACGTTTTTACCACCACCACCACCACCACCACCCCCAACTTTTTACTTCTGAAAATGAGGTTTCTGTTTTTGTTGCTGGGACATTATGTGAAGGATCCCAAGGCACTAACCAACGCTAAACCCCTACGTGCCCCACTTCCCAGCCCTTCCCCCAGCACCGCGCGGGTTTTTTTTTTTTTTCCCCTTGCCAGTTACATTATGCAGGCTGTCAAGGTGGCCTGTGGAATACAAGGGCAAATGTTGCTAAGGTAACAGGATTGAAAACCTGTCTGCAGAAGCAGATGCTTTATAACCTGGGGTTTCCCTCATTTGCATTTAAAGGCTCCTGAGCCATAGCCTCAAAGCAAGCCAAGTCCTTGAAGCTAAAATAAGATTTTTTTTTTAATGTCATCTGATAAGTCACTGAGCAACTTGCACCACCCCGCGAGGTTGAATAAGTGCAGGAAAAATACCAGGTGCTAGTAATTCCCAATGTGTTGGTCAAAGAGCTGATGCATTTAAGAGCACCCCTCTTCCCCCCACTTTCTCAACTTAAACCCTGGGAGGAATTAGGACTTCCCTCTTCTTCTCCTTCTTCTTTTTTTTTTTTTTTCCTTCCAGATTGCCCTTCACAGCATTCTCAAAGGTTAAACTTCTAACAGTCTGGGATGTATCTTTCCGATTTTCTGGTGATCTAAGAATGCTTTCTTGCGCATTTGCAACAAGGAGATAAAGAATGGTCTGTGGCAAAGCTCAGATTTGAAACAAGTGGAAAAATCCCTTAGGCTAGGTGAAATTCAGGAATTTTGATATTATTTAACAATTAAATAAACAAGATTTTTGAGATGCCTTTGACTACCAGAGATATCTTTATAGGTAGGGTCAGATCACTGCATTCAACACAAGCCAGATATAATTCCAAGAATGAGCTACAATAACCAAGCAGAAGAAACTGTATTTGGTTGACTTGCTTCTTTAAAAAAAGATTGGATCATAATTCTTTCGAATGAAACATATTAAGTATTTGCCAGTGTTTCAGCTCCATCTTAAAGGGGTCCCAAATGTGTATGAACAGAGCAGGCAAATAGGCATTTGTAACCCATACAAAAAGGCAAATAGGCACTTGTAACCCATACAAAAAGTCAGATTCATAAGTGGTTTCTAACAAATCACATGGGTTGAAAATTCAGTGATACATAATTATGAAAATAGAATCATAAGAGCAACAAATGACAGGTTTTGAAGACTGGGCATCCATTTTTTTAATGTTTATTTATTTTTGAGAGAAAGGGGGAAGAGAGAGAGAGAGAGAGAGAGAGAGAGAGAGAGAACTAGGGGGTGAGCAGGGGAGGGGCAGACAGAGGAAGCTAGAGAATCCCAAGGCAGGGCTCAACCCCACAAAACATGAGTGATATCATGACCTGAGCCAAAATCAAGAATCAGACGCTTAACTGACTGAGCCACCCAGGCGCCCCTGGGCATCCATTCTTGGTGGAACATTTCACTAAGTTTTGAAATGGTTTTATGAATGAGCCTCTTCACTCTCCAAAACCTGAATGTAGATTTCTTTGTTTTTCTGCCAAAGCTCAATAAAACTCCATTACATAAGAGAGAAAAGAGCACGTCTGGTGCCAGAGATGTTTATTTCACACGGGTGACATTTTCTGATCTCCATTTATGATGGTAGAAATAAGTCACATTGCCAACTATAGCATCATGTGACTGACTCAAATTTAAATTCCTAAATCATAACAAGTACAAATTTAAACACATTAGAAATCATGACTTCTAAAGGATCAGCCACATTTCAATACATTTTTGAAATCGTATTTCTGAATCACCTAAAAGCAGCAAAAGCTGTCTGCTTAACTATTCATACTACCAAATTTTTAGTAAGTTATATTCTAATACCACCAGCACGGGGACTGGCAGAAAATACACACTGAATAAGTATGTTTCCTGATTCTGAATATGTCATTACCAATGGTGCTGACATGTGCTCCCAATATGGGTAAGAACTTGGGATACCAAGGGAAATCCTGCTCTTCCTCTTTGGAATGAAAGATGGTTATAGACTCTGTGCCAAAGGAGGTTCAGCCTCATTTTGCATCCTTTAACCTCTAAATGTTGTCAAAGGCAGGCCTTAAATACATACATACACTATGTTTTTGGATACACACCATAAAGAAGTGACTCACAGAATGTTAGCATTTGAAAGGACCCTAGCAATCCTCTGATTCAGCCCGTTCAGTTTACAGATGAGGATAAGGCCAGAGTAACAAAGCACCTGGCTCTGTCGAGGCCAGGGAAGGAAAACCAGTCCTAAGTGTCATTTCTCATGGATGGCCCAGAGGCAAGAGCAGGTGCCTCATACTACGTATTCTGTGGCCCTTAGTAGCCTCCCTCCCTGAGCTAGGACTTGCAGTAGGGGCCAGAGATATTTTCAATGCAGAGTTCATTCTGAGGTAGCCTTCTAGTCGGGCTTGACCTGAAAAGAAGGGTGATGGATACACATTCTTGGAGCTTCCCAAACCCAGTCTTCGACTTCTTCTGGTGTCAAGTGTTCACCCCTCCAGTCCTTTAATGCTAAGGTCCCCATCACTTCCTGTTGTGTCCCACCTCATCCACTTCACTTTTTATACCCCAGCATGATCTCTACACATTTGGGTTTCCAAACATTGGGCAAGAATTAGATTTCTAAAACATCATCTTAATAATGCCACTATTTGGCTCAAGAACTTCCAAAAACTCCTTATTGTTGAAGAGAACTGTAAATCATGTTTCGAACATGGTTAATAAGGAGGTGGTAAGGTATACAGGAAGGATTGGAGGCCTGACTTCAACACCTACAGATTTTAACTTAAGCAAGTCACTATTTCATCATCTGTCAAAAACTGTCATGTTATAAATGATGGTTTTCTTGGCTGGAGGGGCAGGGACTCTGTTTTATGTGACATTATCTGGATAGGACATAGTTTAGAGCCTGGCACCTGTCAGAAGTGCACTGGAATGTAAACTCCACGAGGGCAGGGATTGTTGCCTGCTTTATCTGATGATATACCATGAATGTCTAGAACATTGCCTGACACAGTCTCAGTACTCAATGAATATTTCCAGAATTGCATGTTTAATTACAAAATGAATAAGTAGGGGCGCCTGGGTGGCTCAGTTGGTTAAGTGTCTGACTTCAGCTCAGGTCATGATCTCACAGTTGAGGGCTCTGAGCCCTGCATCTGGCTCTGTGCTGACAGCACAGAGCCTGGTGTCTACTTAAGATTCTATGTCTTCCTCTCTCTCTGCCCCTCCCCCTCTTGTTCTCTCTCTCTCTCTCTCTCTCTCTCTCTTTCTTTCTCTCTCTCAAAAATAAACACTAAAAATTTTTTTTAAATGAATAAGTAAATTTAATAAATGAATATGGGGACATTTCTGGCACAGAGGTGTTCTGAATTATTGATGATTCCTCCCTTTCTCCCACCTGGTTTCCTCCAACGAGTGATTTTTAAAAGGCTCAGCTTTTTAATTTTTTTTTTTTTAAATAAGAGGATTTAATAAGAGCATCCTATTCATAAAAGGATGGAAATTATACTATCAAAAGAATTTGCACAGTAGATACAGGGGAAAAAAAGGACTTCTCTGGTATTAAATAAACTCTCCCAGAGGAGCTTTGAAATAACCAACTCTTGGCCTAGAAAAACTGGCTGGCACTGTGTTGACTAACAGGGTAACTAATGCAGGGTAACTAACACTTCTTTGGCTTCATCTTCGGTTGTGCATTAGAACCCCCAGGGAACTTTTGCCTCTGCTCTTCTCCAGACCAATCAAATCAAACTTTGTAGAATGGACCACATTTTAAAAAGTGCCTCAAATGTTTTTAATGAGCAAAGAAGGCTGAAAAACATTGCCTTAAAGATGAATGATAATATAAATTTGGTTTGGGATTATAATTACTTTGAATGGGCTGATTCCAACCAGTAGACTTTGTCCTAACCTGGCTCATGTGACTATGGAGGTGGACAAGCCCAAGGTCTGCAGAAATGAAGTCGCAGTTTGAATCTAAAGATGGAAGCTACTGTAGAACCAGGAAGAGCCAAGATGTTGTAGTTCAAAGGTCATCAGGCAGGAGAATTCTTACTCTGGGGAAAGTCAACTTTTTGTTCTAATCAGTCTTTCAACTGAGGCCCAAAATATTATAGAGGGCAATCTGCTTTTCTGCTTTACTTGCTCTAGTGATTTAAATGTTAATCGCATTCAAACACACCGTACAGAAACATCTAGAATGATGTTTGTCCAAATATCTGGGTACCCCTCAGCCCAGTCAAGCTGACACCTAAAATTAACCATCCCACTAGGTACCTAGAATTCTATCCTGGGAACAAAGTTGAATTTATAGAAAAAATAATGATCTTATTAAAGCTAATTTAAAAACCTACCTATCTAGAATAAATATGGGTCACAAAGAACATTTTAAACAACCACTTTTAATAAGTTTATTTTTAGTAGTCACTTGGTAATTACTTTTACATCACATACCATCAAATCATAGTATATAAACAACAAAGGGAAATCACTGTATTTCAAATCACTCTTGGCTTTATTTGAAGTAATTCTTGATATTTAAAACAAATGTATCTAAGAACTTTGCTGAAAAATACTTTGTTTATGTGCAATATTTTCTTGGCAAGTGTTAAAATTACAACTGTCAACCTCCATACTCAGTTGTAGCATTTCTCCAATTACACAGTTAGGACTTTGGGCAAGATAACAAATCTCCCTGAATCTTAATTTTTCTTATCTACTCTATTCCGGCTAATTTGGTAATTTAAGATATTTATGGTAATTTAGCCCCAAAGCCTTGATACGCTCAGGATTACGAGTCTAGTTTGTGACACAGGCAATACTTGAATTCAGGCAGTTCTTTTGATATCCTCTGTTCACCAGTACAATTATTTGCATTAAGAATTACTGGCTAGCTGTGGGCTTATTCAGTATGTAAAAACGCGAACAACAGTCATAGTTGACCCAGACTTTTCCGGTTATATATTTAAATAAGAATAATTGCACAGAGGTAAGAGTTTCAAAATTATCTTGTCTGAGTGGTAGCTAGGTCTGTGAAGTATTGTGGAATTTTCTGAAGAGTCCATTTTATGGTGAAAGGTAGTTCCATGTAAGGGTATTCTTATAAGACTTTGGGTTATTAAAAAGAAGACAATGAAAGAGTCTGGAAAACACAAAGAACCAAACTGTTCAGGAAAAATGAGAAATCTTCAGACAATTAAAAATTTACTTTTAAGTCCAATGGATTTGTGAAACTGAACCCTAGAACCAAAAATATTCAAAATTTTTAAAAATTATATAAAGGTTCTTGGTAAACCATAAAACACTCTGCCAGCATGTTCTACGGTGTCCTGTAAGAGGAACTGGTCATGTAAGCAAAGTCAAAAGGTTTCTTTAAGACTCTCTAGGGCTTTTGGGGCGCCTGGGCGGCTCAGTCGCCGTAAGTGTCGGACTCTTGATTTTGGCTCAGTTCGTGAGTTGGAGTCCCACGTGGGGCTCTGCACTGTGTCAGTGTGGAGCCTGCTTGGAATTCTCTCTCCCTCTCTCTCTCCCCCCCTACCCACTCATGCGTGTGTGTTCTCTCAAATAAACTTAAAAAAATTTTTTTAAAGACTCTTTAGGGCTTTTGATGGGCTAATGCATGTAGTGAATCTCTACTGAGTAAGTATACGGGCAGCAGATTCAGGCTGTGCCACTACTGTGTGATTCTGGGCAAGCTGCTTAACCTCTCTGAGCCACAGTTTCATCATGTATAGAAGCCCAATAGGCTCCTCACAGGTGCGTGGGGATTTAACGAAATGAGGTATGTAAAGCACTAAAGGGTGTCCAGCACACAGCAAACGCTCAGGGGTATAAACTGTAGTGCGTGGATCTCCAGTTCCTTCTTAGTATGGCCGCAGAGATGTTAACGGCCAAAACTCTGCGCGGTCAGTGTCCAGGCTACCTGGTGGTTACAATAAATGAATATTACTCTAAATTATAGCTTTGTGAAAGGGGAGTTAGCACATGCAGGGCTTCGCTATCTTTTGTGACCACATAGTTACTTTTGCTGAATTTTACAGAACTAGTGGTCGGAGAGTTGTGAAATACTGCCTGCTGCAACGTAAGATGTTATAATTTATTCCTAAAGTGAGGTTGTCAGATTTAGCTCAGAAAAATATGAATTTCAGATAGACAATATATATTTTTAGTGTACGTAAGCATGGGACATAATTATGTTAGAAGTCATTCATTGTTTATCTTAAATTCCAATTTGACGGGGTACCTTACATTTTATCTGGCAACCCTACTCTACACTTTCTTTTAGAATACCTACCAGGAATATCTGAAGTAGAGAAAGGGAATAGGGCCTTTGGCCAAATCAGCAAGTCCCCACATAATTTCCACAGCACTTAACCTATTCTGCCTTCTTTGCAGTATAATATTTTAGCTGTCTCCCTCATTAGGCTGTGAATTATATAAGCAGTGGGCACTGACTCAATTTATTTTTTACATGGTGCTTAGAGCATAGGAAGTGCCGAGCAGGTTTGTTTTGTTTAATTGAATTAAACTCAACCATTGATTTTCTGACTTTTGTTTAAAACACACACACACACACAAACAGGGGCGCCTGAGTGGCTCAGTAGTTGGGCATCAGACTCCAGGTCAAGTCATGATCTCATGGCTAGTGGGTTTGAGCCCTACGTCAGGCTCTGTGCTGACAGCTCAGAGCCTGGAGCCTGCTTCAGATTCTGTGTTTCACTCTGTCTGCCCCTCCCCTGCTCAGGCTCTGTCTCTCTCTCCTTCAAAAATAAATAAACATTAAAAAAATTAAAAAAAAAAAAAACATGTTCTTTATAGATAACTTGAAGAAAGCAAAGACATAAAAGGAAAACAATCCAAATGCTAACATCCAAAGAAACGCAATATTAATATTTATATAATCTATCAGTCTGTTGAGAATGAAATCATTTTTCTACAGAATGGTTTTAATGGATATATAATATCTATTTAACCAGTGTAATTGCTTCAAATTTGACTCTACTGAAAATGATGGGATAAACATGCTTCAAGATAAATCTTTGTATAGATCTCTAACTCCTTATTTGAAGTACATACTGATGAGTCAAGGCTATTACTGAGGGGAGATATTGCTACCTGCTATAGACCATATGTCAGTGTCTCCCCAAAATTGATACATTGGAACCCAAGAGAGATGGGCCTCTGGAAGATCATGACTTCTTGAGGTTGGAGCCCCCATGATGAGATGAGTGTCCTCATGACACGACGAAGAGAGCCAGCCTTTCCTTTCCCACCATGGGAGGATATAAGGAGAAGACAGCCATCTGCAAACCTGCAATAAGGCTCTCACCAGAGAGAGGATCTGCCAGTGCCTACATCTTGGACTTTACAACTTCCCCAACTGTGAGAAATAAATGTTTCTTATTTAAGCCACCTAGTCACAACGGTAATTTGTTATAGAAGCCCGAGCTAAGGCACTATCCAAGGACAGATCCTTTGAAACATCAGTGATTTCAAAATTGCCCTATGAAAGGATATGGCGCCTGAATAGACAATCACCAGAAAAGAAACAGTTACGGCGGACAAAAATCTAGCCCTTCACCCTACACACCTCAACCTATTAAGCCGAGGTGGTGTTATTCCCAGTTCTAAACCTTCAAGAATGGATAACTCCAGTATTTAAACTGTTTCATGGTTTAGAATATGAAACTTCTGGGGCACATGAGTGGCTCAGTGGGTTAAACATCCGACTTCAGCTCAGGTCATGATCTCATGTTTTGTGAGTTCAAGCCCAGTGTTGGGGTCTGGGCTGACAGCTCAGAGCCTGGAGCCTGCTTCGGGTTCTGTGTCTCCCTCTCTCTCTGCCCCTCCCCCCTCACACTCTGTCTCTCTCTCAAATATAAATAAACATTAAAAAAATTAGAATATGAAACTTCCCAATTTATTTTCCCAGGCCAACAAACCCTGATACCATTCACAGCACAAAGCAAATTTAAAATAGTCTCCAATATGACTGTAGAAAAGCTCTAAATAAAATCATCCAATCAAATTTAACCATGTGGTCAACGAATAAAATAAGAACCAATAAGATTTGAAGAATAAGTTGATTCCAATTAGGAACTAGATTTATCGTTCCTAGCAGCTCACAACCAGATTAAAGAAGAAAAGTTATACATTCTTCTTGATGGTGCGAGAAAAATCATTTGATTAAATTCAAAATATGGTCCCGATAATAATCCTTACTGAGGAATTCGATAAAACTTGTTTCATAAAGTGTAATAGTTTAATAATAGTGTAACTAGTGGAAGCCTATGGCAAACATTGTGTCCAATATGGTAGCTACTAGCCACATGTAGCTACTTAATTTCAAATTAAAATTAAGTGAAATAAAAATTTAGATTTTTCAGTCACTCCAGTCACCACTGGATGGTGCACCTATGAAATCCTTCCATTCTACACAGTTCTCTTTGATGGTACTTCTATAGATGACCCAGAGCAGATCCCAGATGTATGTGGAACTGTGAACACTTAATGACAGCTAACTTTCTTGAATACTCCTAAAGTGTCTGGCACTATTTAAAGTGTTTTATAAGTATATTATTTAATCCTCACATGGTATAATAATAATGACAATGTTATTCATTTTAAAGTCATGAAATTAGAGGGGCAGGAAAGATGAAAAATTAATCAGAATTTACATAAATTTTAAGTGGCAAAGCTGCCATTGAAATACAGAAGTCTGACTCTAGAAACACACTTTTTATAGTGAAGGTACACAGCATCCCTGTGTTAAAGGTGGCAATTCAAATGAGTGGGCAAAGAATAAAATACTCACTAAATGGCGTTATAGCAAATGGCCATCCATTTGGGAAAAAATTAACTTAATTACATACTTCACATTGTTTAAAAGATATAGCCATAAATACATAAAATGGGTAAAAAAATATAATTCTAAGAAATTAAAGTCATAAAAGCTCTAGGAGAAAGCATAGTATTTTTATTTTCTAATTTTCTATTTATTTTTTAATGTTTATTATTTATTTTGAGAGGGAGAGAGAAAGACACAGAGAGGGAGACAGAGAGCAGAGTAGGAGCAGAGAGAGAGAGAGAGAGAGAGAATCCCAAGCGGGCTCTGAACCACCAGCACAGATCCTGATGTGGGGCTCGACCCCATGAACTTTGAGTTACGACCTGGACCAAAACCAAGAGTTGGATGCTTAACCGACTGAGCCCCCAGATGCCCCAAGCACAGTATTTTTATACTTTTGGGAAGAGCAATTCCCAAGAAAAGAAAAAGCTCAGAAACTTTAAATAAAGAGATTGATAAATTTATGCACATAAAAATTAAAAACTGCTATGTGACGAAAGAAAGTATAATCATGGTTAAATGACAGCCAGAGAATGGTGGAAGGTATCTGAAACAAAAATAAAGTGTTAGTACTTACAAAGAGGTTACGTAAATCTGTTGGAAAAAGGCAAACAGCCTTGCAAAAAAATAGGCCTAATATACTGGCAAATTTCTCTGGGAAGAAGAAATAGAAATGGCCAATAAAAACGTGAAAAGACGTTCAAGTTCACTGATAATCAGAGAAATGACAAGGAAAACAAGACACCATAATTCACCCATTAGACTGGACAATGTTCAAAGGGATAGCACGTGCAGTGAGCGCTATGCATGGTGTGGCGCATGCAACTCCTCAGAAACTACGGTCAGTTGTGTCAATTGATATGCAATGCATTCTAGAGGGTAATGGCCCTCACATTTTAAAGCGAGGATGTCTTTAGTCCAGCATTCCACTTCTGGGACTCTAACAGGTGACAAAGATTTATGCCTAAGCGATTTTCTTGGCATGGCAACATTGTTTAGAAAATAGGAAAACTGTTAACAACCTAAATACCTTTCAATCAGTGAATGATTACATAAACCTACTTCACCCACATTGTGACATACATGCATTGCTTTGAAAAAGTGACATGCATGTACTTGACACTCGGAACTATCTCTGAGATAATACTGTTTATGTGAAAAAGCAAAACAAAGCAGCAGTCCACCCCCACCCTCCAATTTATCTATGCTTGCAACAGAGGACTGTGAGATTGTACACCAAACTGATACAGTTATCTCTGAGAAATGCGATTTGGGCCAGGGGGGGCACTTAGGTTGGGGGCAGGGGGCACTTAGCTTCTCTTCTCTTTTTACTCGTTATACTTAGGTATTGTTTTTATGTTTTATAGAGAAGGTGTATTATTATTGTGATCAACCAAGAAAAAAAGGGGAAAAATCCCACAAATGTACTTAACAAATTAGTGCCCAGTATGTACCATCTCTTCTCACTCACTTCTTCCCCCGTTTCCCTGAACAGATAGTCTGTCTGTGAATGAAAAGGAAAGAGGGAACATCACAGGAATGATCTGACTTGGGCTGCTGCTCCAGATGGAGATAAAGCAGAGTTTAATGGGTACTGGCGACTGTGAGACCCTCTTTCCGCAAATAGAGTCTTTTAAGTCCCCTTTACTGGTCCTTAATAAATCTGACCGGCGGATGCTACTACAGCGGCTAAATGAGATGGTCTGTGGAGTTGGAGAAAGAAAATCTAGTTGGTGTATGCTTTCGACCACTGTGGCTTTTGTGATGAAATTCATCTTTTCTTAGCTTAAAAGTATCAGAGCTGGCTGCACTGTGGCCTTAGACAAGTCCGTGTCCTAGAGGTAGTTTTGTGTGGCAGAGGGGAAGGGGAAAATAACACCTTATAACAGGAGTTCTCAAAGTGTGGTGCGGGGTTCCTCAGAGATCCCTAGACCTTTCCTGGCAGTCTGTGAGGTGACTAGTATTTTCATAACAATAATAGGGTGTGATTTGCTGGTTTCAGTCTTATTCTTCTGCAAATCTACAGTGGGATTTTCCAGTGGCTACATGACATGTGATGACATGTGATTGTTCTGGTGACTAATAAAAATGTGTCTTTGGGTATTCTTCATTAAAAAAAAAAAGAAGAAGAAGAAAACAACTCTCTGGGGTGTCGGAGTGTAAAGGGGTTCTCAGACCAAAAAGTTTAAGTACTGATGCTTTACAGCATCTTCAGGCTACATTCTGGCTTCACTAGTAATTTCTTCAAGAATTAATCCTTAACAAAATACTTCCTAATCATTTGTGTTCATCATATTGTGTAGGAACCATGTAAAGAAGTTCATTTGCAGGAGAGGGAGTTAAGATGGTGGAGAAGTCGGGGGGCCCAGATTTTCCTCATCCCTCAAACACAGCTGTACTGAGGTCAGATCACTTGGATCACCCAGGAAATAGGTCTGCAGAGTGGCAGAAGGACCTCCACGGCTGGAGAGAGACAACTTGTCAGGATTCAGGGTTACTGCAACAAACTAACCAAAGCACACCTAGTTAAGGTCCAAACACTCCACCAGGACAAGCAAGGAGGAGCTCTGCAGAGGACTGACCAGTGGGAAAGAGCAGACAATACACAACAGCAGAGTGCAGGCAACATACACCAGAAACACTTCCTGGAGGGCCAGGCCCTGGACAGTGGATGACCCCTTTTTACTACAGAGGTACTCTCAGATGCAGAAAGCAGAACAAGCTTTCAAAACATGCAAAAGACAGGGGCGCCTGGGTGGCTCAGTCGGTTAAGTGTCTGACTTCGGCTCAGGTCATGATCTCGCGCTCCGTGAGTTCGAGCCCCACGTCGGGGTTTGTGCTGACTGCTCAGAGCCTGGAGGCTGCTTCTGATTCTGTGTCTCCCTCTCTCTCTGACCCTCCCCTCATTCATGCTCTCTCTCTGTCTCAAAAATAAATAAACGGTAAAAAAAATTTTAAAAAAACATGCAAAAGACAGAAACTTAGCTAAAATGACAAGATAGAGGAATTCTCCCCAAAAGAAATGTCAAGAAGAAAGCACAGCCAGAGAATTTCTGAAAACAGATATAAACAATATATATGAATACAAATTTAGAATAAAAGTCATAAGACTACTAGCTGGGCTTGTAAAAAGCATAGAAGACACCAGAGAAACCCTTGCTACAGAGATCAAAGACCTAAGAACTAGTCAGGATGAATTTTAAAATGCTATACCTGAGATGCAAAACAAAGATACAGTGACAGGGAGGATTGAAGAAGCAGAGGGCAGAATAGGTGAAACAGAAGATAAAATTATGGAAAATAATCAAGCTAAAATAAAGAGGAGAAGGAAATGACTAGATCACAAGGGGGAGACTTAGAGTACTAAGTAATTCCACGAAACGAAACAATATCCATATCATAAGAGTTCCAGAAGAAGAGTGAGAAAAGGAGTCAGAAGGTTTCTTTGAACAAATTATAGCTGAGAACTTCCCTAATCTGAGGAAGAAAACAGGCATCCAAGTCCAAGAAGCACAGAGAACTTTCTTCAAAATCCACAAAAACAAGTCAACACCATGACATATCATAGTCAAAACTGGGAAAATACAAAGATAAAGAGAGAATTCTGGGAACAGCTAGGGACAAAAGGTCCTTAACCTACAAGGGTAGATACCTAAGGTTAGTAGCAGACCTATTCACTGAAACTTGGCAGGCCAGAAGGTAGTGGCAGGAAATATTCAATATGCTGAATAGGAAAAATATGCAGCCAAGAATCCTTTATCCAGCAAGGCTCTCATTAGGAATAGAAGAGATAAAGCCTTTCCCAGACAAACAAAAACTAAAGGAGTTCATGACCACTAACCCAGCCCTGCCAGAGATTCTAAGGTGGACTCTGAGTGGAAAGCAGAAAAGACTACAAAGGACCAGAGAACCTTACCACAAACATGAAATCTACAGATAACACAATGGCACTAATTCATATCCTTCAACAATCACTCTGAATGTAAATAGACCAAATGCCCCAATCAAAAGACACAGGGTATCAGAATGGATTAAAAAAGAAAGAGAGAGAGAGAGAGAGAGATCCATTCATCTATATGCTGCCTACAAGACACTCATTTTAGACCTAAAGACACCTGCAGATTGAAAGTGAGGGGATAGGGGCGCCTGGGTGGCGCAGTCGGTTAAGCGTCCGACTTCAGCCAGGTCACGATCTCGCGGTCCGGGAGTTCGAGCCCCGCGTCGGGCTCTGGGCTGATGGCTCAGAGCCTGGAGCCTGTTTCCGATTCTGTGTCTCCCTCTCTCTCTGCCCCTCCCCCGTTCATGCTCTGTCTTTCTCTGTCCCAAAAATAAATAAATGTTGAAAAAAAAAAAGTGAGGGGATGGAGAACCATCTGTCATGTTAATGGATGACAAAAGAAAGCTGGAGTAGCCATACTTATATCAGACAAACTAGATTTTTAAAAAAATTTTAAATGTTTATTTATTTTTGAGAGAGAGAGAGAAAGAGAGGGAGAGGGAGAGAGAATGAATGAGCATGAGCAGGGGAGGGCAGAGAGAGAGACAGAGACACAGAATCTGAAGCAGGCCCCAGGCTCTGAGCTGTCAGCACAGAGCCTAATGCAGGCTCGAACCCAAGAACCTCAAGATCATGACCTGAGCCGAAGTCAGAGGCTTAACCAACTGAGCCACTTGGGAGTCCCCAGACAAACTAGATTTTAAAACAGACTGTAACAAGAGATGAAAGGTCTATCCATCAAGAAGAGCAACAATTGTAAATATTTGGGAGCACCCCAATATATAAATCAACTAATCAGGAACTAAGCAAAATTATTGATAATACCATAATTGTAGAAGACTTTGATACTTCACTTACAACAATGGAAAGATCATCTAAGCAGAAAATCAATAAGGAAACAATGGCTCTGTATGACACATTGGACCAGATGGACTTAACAGATATATTCAGAACATTTCATCATAAAGCAGCAGAATACACATTCTTCTCAAGTGTACATGGAAAATTCTTCAGAAGAGATCACATATTGGGTTACAAATCAGCCCTCAACAGGTACAAAAAGATTGAGATCATACCATGCATATTTTTAGATCACAACGCTATAAAACTTGAAAACAACCACAAGAAAAAGTTTGGAAAGCCCTCAAATACATGGAGGCTAAAGTGCATGCTACTAATGAATGAATGGGTTAACCAGGAAATTAAAGAGGAAATTAAAACACATATGGAAGCAAATGAAAATGAAAACATGACAGTCCAAACCCTTTCAGATGCAGCAAAGACAGTCATAAGAGAAAAATACATTGCATTTCAGGCCCATATCAAGAAGCAAGAAAGGTCCCAAATACACAACCCAACCATACACCTACAGGAGCTGGAAAAGGAGCAGCAAATAAAGCTCAAAACCAGCAGAAGAAGGGAAATAATAAAGATTAGAGAAGAAATAAACAATATAGAATCCAAAAAGACAGTAGAACAGACCAATAAATCTAAGAGCTGGTTTCTGGAAAAAATAAACAAAATTGATAACCCCCTGGCCAGACTTCTTAAAAAGAAGAGAGGACCCAAATAGATACAGTCATGAATGAAAGACAAGAGATCACAACCAACACCACAGAAATATAAGTACAGGAGAATACTATGAAATATTATATGCCAACAAACTGGACAATCTGGAAGAAATGGACAAATTCCTAGAAACTCACACACTACCCAGCCTCAAATAGAAAGAAATAGAAAATTTGAACATGCCCATAACTAGCAAAGAAATTGAATCAGTTATAAAAAATCTCCCAATAAATAAGTGTCCTGGGCCACATGGCTTCCCAGGAGAATTCTACCAGACATTTAAAGCAGAGTTAATACCCATTATTCTCAAACTGTTACAAAACACAGAAATGGAAGCAAAGTTTCCAAACTCATTCTATGAAGCCAGCATTACCTTGATTCCAAAACTAGACAAAGACACCACTAAAATGGAGAATTACAGGCCAACATCCCTGATAAACCTGGATGCAAAAATTTTCAACAAGATAATAGCAAATTGAGTTTAACAGTACATTAAAAGAATTATTCACCATGATCAAGTGGGATTTATTCCTAGGCTGCAGGGCTGGTTCAATGTTCACAAATCAGTCCATGTGAAACACCATATTAATAAAGAAAGGATGAGAACCATATGATCCTGTCAATAGATGCAGAAAAAGCATTTGACAAAATACAACATCCTTTCTTGATAAAAATCCTCGAAAGTAGGGATAGAAGGAAAATACCTTAACATCATTAAAGCCATATATGAAAGGCCCAAAGGCTCATCATCCTCAAGCAAAAACTGAGAGCTTTCCCCCTAATATCAGGAGGATAACAGGATGTCTATTCTCACCACTGTTGTTCAACATAGTACTGAAAGTCCTAGCCTCCGCAATCAGACAACAAAAAGAAATAAAAGGCATCCAAATTGGCAAGGAAGAAGTCGACCTTTCACTCTTTGCAGATGACACAATACTCTACATGGATACTCCACATGGATACTCTACATGTACTCTACCAAAAGAGTCCACCAAAAAACTGCTAAAACTGATCCATGAATTCAGCAAAGTTGCAGGATATAAAATCAATGCACAGAAGTCTGTTGCATTTCTATACACCAATAATGAGTCAGTAGAAAGAGATATCAAGGAATTGATCCCATTTACAAGTGCACCAAAAACCATAAGATACCTAGGACTAAATCTAACCAAAGAGGTAAAAGATTTGTAGGCTGGAAATTTTAGAAAACTTAGGAAAGAAACTGAAGACACAAAGAAATGGAAAAACATCCCATGTTCATGGATTGGAAGAACAAATATTGTTAAAATACCAATACTACCCAAAGCAATCTACATATTCAATGCAATTCCTATCAAAATAACACCAGTATTCTTCACAGAGATATGTGAAGAATCCTAAGATATGTATTGAAACACAAAAGACCACCAACAAAGTAATGTCGAAAAAGAAAAGTAGAACTGGAGGCATCACAATTCTGGACTTTAAGCTGTATTACAAAGCTATAATCATCAAGACAGTATGGTATTGGCACAAAAACAGACACATAGATCAATAGAATAGAATAGGAACTCAGAAATGGACCCACATATATATGGTCAACTAATCTTTGACAAAGCAGGACAGAGTATCCAATGGAAAAAAGACAGTTTTTTGGCAAATGGTGCTGGGAGAACTGGATAGCGACATGCAGAAGAATGAAACTGGACCACTTTCTTACACAAAAATAAACTCAAAATGGATGAAAGACCTAAATGTGAGACAGGAAATTATCAAAATCCTAGAGGAGAAAACAGGCAGCAAACTCTCTGACCTAGGATGTGGTAACTTCTTATTTGACAAATCTCCAGAGGCAAGGGAAACAAAAGCAAAAATGAACTATCGAGACTTCCTCAAGATAAAAACTGTCTGCACAGCAAAGGAAACAATTAACAAAACTAACAGACAACCAACAGAATGGGAGAAGGTATTTGCAAATGAAATATCAGATAAAGGATTACTATTCAAAATCTATAAAGAACTTTTCAAACTCAACACCGAAAAAACAAATCCAGTGAAGAAATGAACAGAAGACATGACTAGACACTTTTCCAAAGGAGACAATCAGATGGCTAACAGACACATGAAAAGATGCTAAACATCACTCATCATCAGGGAAATACAAATCAAAACCACACTGAGGTACCACCTCACACCCGTCAGATTGGCTAAAATTAACAATTTAGGAAACAACAGATGTTGCCAAGGATGTGGAGGATGCACTGTTGGTGGGAATGCAAACTGGTGCAGTCATTGTGGAAAACAGTATGGAGGTTCCTCAAAAAATTAAAAATAGACCTACCCTATGCCCCAGCAATTGCACTACTAGGAATTTATCCAAAGGATACAAAAATGCTTATTGGAAGGGGCACATGCACCCCAATGTTTATGCAGCGCTATCAATAATAGACAAATTATGGAAAAAGCACAAATGTCCATCGACTGATGAATGGATAAAGAAGATGTGGTGTGTACACACACACACACACACACACACACACACACACAATGGACTACTACTCATCATCACAAAAGAATGAAATCTTGCTATTTGCAACAACGTGGATGGAAATGAAGGGTATGATGCTAAGTGAAATAAGTCAGTCAGAAAATGGTATCATATGATTTCACTCATAGGTAGAATCTGAGAAACACAACAGATTAACATAGGGGAAAGGTAGGAAAACTAAGATAAAAACAGAGAGGGAGGCAAACCATAAGAGACAGAGAACAAACCGAGGCTTGCTGGAGTGGAGGTGAGTGGGGCGATGGGCTAAATGGATGATGGGCATTAGGGAAGGCACTTTTCAGGATGACCACTGGGTGTCATATGTAAGAGATGAATCACTGGGTTCTATTCCTGGAGCCAAGACTACACTGTATGTTAACCAACTTGAATTTAAATAAATAGCAAAAAAAAAAAAAAAAAGAAAAAAAAGAAACTCATTTGCAGAAGAAGAATATGAAGAAGCAAAAATTCATAAACTGAAAATTGAGGGAAGAACTCCCTTCCCCCCTAAGTAGGTTTACTCCAGTTTAGTTCCTGTCCCAGGTAACAGCTGTGAGACCCACAGCATGAAGGCTGCTGTTTGGCTGACCCACAAGTGTTTCTTGGGGTCTATGACACTCATGAAACTTCCACTGAAAAGTACAAAGTTTATCACCAAGCCTCCTCCCTTCCCCTTTCACCAAAGGAAGAAAGAGAATCACATGAGGGTGATCTCTGTAGATGGGGTTTTGCTCAACTAAATAAAAGACAAATTTTTACTTCTCAAAATAACATTCTTTCGACAGAGCTCCTTAAATAATCATTTGGCAAAATGTAGTAGAATGGAAGTATACACTTTAAATGGGTAAATTTTATGGTATGAGAATTATACCAATAAAGCTGCTAAAAAACACAGTGAAATGAGCTTTTCTTTGCCCTTTCATTTAGCCATATTTTCAATGTAATTGTAGCATTTCTGTTTTATAACAAAAAATAACAACAGTGATGACTTATGGAACATATATTTTATGTTGGACATTCATTGCTAAAATGGCCTATATAAAGGAACTTATTTAATGCAAACAATATCCTTAAGGTGTAGACAGCATTAGTATCTAGTATTTCAGATGAAGAAACTGAAGAGTCAGAGAAGTTAAATAATTTTCTGAAATTATGTAGTTAGTAAACAGCAGAGAGAGGATTCAAACCTGGACCTTCATTGGAAGCCCATGATCTTCGTCTCCGTGTTCATTTTGCACTATTTTATAGGATAAACTATGGTATGCATGCTAGTTACAGGAAATTTGCACAAGACTAAAAGGTATTTATAAGAAAATAAAAACGATCAAATAAGCTACTTTGTAGAGATCATTATGCATTTTGAGGGATGTTCATATTTGTCCAGCTCTTTATAGTATATTTAAATTTCCCTAGGTTAAGAGTGCATACATTTTCACTCAACACTGTATGTATTGTCTTTCTCATGACCTTGCCATTCCCTTTTTTTGCACATTTAGGCTGTTTCTGGTTTCTCCTTGTTATAAATGCTACTGCAATGAGCATCTACAAACACAATTTTTCACTGTATCTCTGATTATATTACCTAGGCTAGAGTATTTTATACAATAATTATATTTTCACAAACAGTTAAAAAATTAAACCACTTTATACTCCTACCAACAATGTTTGAGAGTACCCATGTCCTTACAACCTCCATTACAGTGAGGAATTTTATTCCACCTGCTAAAATGATAGGTGAAAAATGATTTTATAATTGTTTCATCTATTTCTAATATAGTTAAGAAATCAAACCAAATAGGGTCATTTAAGAATCATTCAATGAGCACATGTAGACATTAGACAGACCTGGGCATTTTCTTATGCATTAACCACTGTGTGAAAAATCATGTCTCGTTTCCTAAACCATCTGTATGTCTTCCCATTAGGTCAACCCCAGTCTCGTAACACACAAGGATGGTATTACGTGGGAAAATCATCGTGATTTTCCTTCCTATAGAGGAAGTGAGAATATCTACTCTTTAATGTGATATAACTAAGTAGGAAGAGTCAGGAGCAGTACGAGGAGGAAAAAAAAAGTATTATTCTACTGGGCTAGAGAAAAGAGTTTCTTATCACGAAGATCCTAGTCACCATGAATGATTGTCCTATAAACCATTCCCCACTGGGCTGAATCAAACAGTCAGATATTTTTAACTTGGGCTTCCTTTTTTCAAACTGTCTAATTGGATTTTAAAATCTGTTATTAGACAGAAATAGCAAACTAGCACTACAGGAAGGCTCCCCATATGCTCTTAGGATGCTTCCATAGTTTTGCTAGATTTAATCACATTTCATTCATACAGATAAGCTAAAAGTGGAGAAGGAAATAGATTGTTCCCAACTGAACAGGCAAGAACAGCAGAGTAGCTCCTGATGGGGGCAGAGATGTTTGACAGGGTAGGATAACAGCCTATTTTGCTTAAAATTTTGACCAAAATTCCCAGAAGTAAGTAAATAAGTAAGCAAGTAAATAAATAAATAATAAAAGGCATTAGGCAGTGGCACTCAAATATCTTCTAAAATATGGAGGTATGTGT
Organism: Lynx rufus; assembly: GCF_022079265.1. Taxonomy (NCBI): domain Eukaryota; kingdom Metazoa; phylum Chordata; class Mammalia; order Carnivora; family Felidae; genus Lynx; species Lynx rufus. The sequence goes on from NW_025814845.1 coordinate 172,823,363, forward strand.
TTTGCTTTTTCTGTCATTTTTTCTAATGATAATAGTATTACATCTTTTTGTAGAAAACATTGCAAAGCAGTTATTAAAAAAAATTTAAAATTACCTGTAATATCATACCCCAATTTTTAGTGGCGCTTTTGTCTTTAAAATGTTATAAAAATTTATTTTAAAAAACAAAATGTCATTTTCTATACCCTTGACATTTACACATTAAGCGGAAAAAGGGAACATGGTACTATTTATAGTACTGAAGATCGCACTGGAATTGGTAATGCACATTTACTAACAGAAGAAATGGATTATGGTGAAAGCCCTGCACTCAGTCATTTTAGCCAGGCATGGTTTTCCTTTCACAATAATTAGGGTAATAATTCTGGTCCGAGAGATGTATTGCCTTTACAGTAATAAAAAATTCAATCAGCTACAGAGAAGGCAGTTACAAATATTTAGAATAAGAAAAAAGGAAATGCTAGTCTTCTAAATATTCCCCAAATCTATAGCTTAAAAAAAATAAAGCTTCTACACTTGCAGTGAACACAGCATAATGTATGAACTTGTCAAATCGCTAAGTTGTACACCTGTCAATGTACATTGTGTAATGTAACATTGTGTCAACCATTCTCAAAAAAAAAAAAAAAAGTCAACATTGTGAAAATAAAGCTTGTTTATTTTTTATTTTGGGGAATTTGTGGAGGTATTTGACCCCAATAATTTCAAGTTCCCCTTTTATGCCCCTCCCCCTTTTAATCTAACAGGTATTTAATTAATATCAGATTTTAGCTGTGTATCCTCCCTGACTTTCACTTCCGAAGGCTTTACAGGAGCCACTAATGCCTGAAGGATCGATTGCATAATGCAGGATGTGACATGACTCTCCAGAGTGGTGCGGGACATATACAGGTGTCTGTGAGCTCTCTGCTACCAAAACAGAAAAATCTCAAAGTGCTTTTCCATCACCTTCCAATAAAACTGGGGTTAATTATTTTAAAACCACCTTTCCATCACCTTCCAATAAAACTGGGGTTAATTATTTTAAAATGCTAACCACATTAGCGTTAATTTTTGCTTGCTTTATTTTTGTTTCTTTCTTGAAATCTTGTGGGTGGGGAGTGATCTTGAGAAAGCTGATCACGAGAAACCCAACCAGCTAGGCCAATAATCCACATTTTCAGCAGTATTCAGTCACCGCAACTCTCGTCTTCCTTGGAAAAAGTAAAAAGAGTGAACTGCGCTAATAGGCAAATGCACAATTTTGCTAAAGGACCATGTAATGCATAAAATGACTCTCTGAGTTTGCTCCTTTTTCCACTTAGAATACAGGGAAGTCAGGCTACTTTTTGCCAAGGTAATGGATAAAACTGGAATTTGGGTGAATATTCCTGCATTTCATTTCTCATTTAAAACATTCATTTGTATCTCCTTATCTCAAATCTCTGTTTGAAAATTTTTCCCAACATGACAAACCTCTCATCAAATTTCAGTTCTGCTCCCTAGCAAATAATTACATGTGGTCAGAAAAACAGGAAAAAAAAAATTTAGCAGCACTGAGCTTCTGTGAGTCTAGATACTGTGTAGATTCTTTCTTTGCATGTGCTCTTTCCAGCCTTCTCTGCAACTCTACTCCATTATGATTGATTAAATTATATGTACTGTGCACTTTTGATTCCATAAGTGATGTAGAATCAACTCAGGGATATTTGTAAATAAAGAAAAAAGCAAATCTTTGGTTTATTTAACAATATATCACATATACTTTCTCAATCATGTGGTTAGTGGGTTCGAGTACCGTGTCCAGCTCTGTGCTGATGGTATAGAGCCTGCATGGGATTCTCTCTCTCCCTCTCTCTCTGCCCCTCCCTTGCTTGTGTGTATGCATACTGTCTCTCTCTCTCTCCCTCTCTCTCTCACACACACACACAATTAATAAATTTTAAAAAAGACTGCATTAGCATTTCATTTATTTTTGCACAATTCATTCATCCATCCTTTCATTTTTGTTTTAGATTTGTTTCCATGTGTTTTCTCTAAAAAAACAAAAACAAAAACAAAAACAAAAAACAACTTACCACTTTGGCAATCATCCTTACAGATGTAGTTTTAAGCACAATTCTGATTAAGAAAGCCATTCTTAAGAAAAAAAAACTACGTTTGTTGGTATGAACTATTTCAGTTTCTAAGGACTTTAGATGATTTGCAAAAGTCTCATAAGAGAGTACACACAAAAAATATATTCAAAATGATCAAAAGTTTCACACTTACCATCATTTACATTGTTTGTTTGAAATTTATTTATTTTTACAATCCATTGAGGGTGCAGCTAACGTTTTTAAAGATCCTCTCTCTCAGGCACTGTTGAATATTTTCCCAAGTATCATTTCTTATTTGATTCTGATATTTTATTAGATCATTTAATATATAGATACTATTATTCCTAGTTTGCAAATGAGAAGGCTACAGTCCAGTTACCATCCAAAGTAATTTGTTTTGTGGCTCAGGGTTAGAAGCTACTGTGACTGGTAGATGGATAAGAGCTTCCTCTAGGACAATAAATGTAATCAGTACCTCTGTCCCAGAAGGGAGTCTATTTTGTTTTTCATGGATTCATTCTGACCTGCAGATGAATCGAAATGATATGTTCTTAGAAAACCATCCTGCTAATGATGTAATAATTTCAATAATCTAGTTGAAATAAGTATAATCATGCCACTCATTTGCACACAATCTTATAATGGTTTGCTATCTTGTACCAAGAGCTGACATCATTGCAAACAGGGGCCAACATCATCTGTGTTTCCCACTCTTACCTTTCTCCTTTTTTTAATGTTAATTTATTTTTTGAGAGAGAGAGAGAGAGAGTTAAAGCAGGGTAGGGGTAGAGAGAGGGGGAAGCAGAGGATCCAAATCAGGCTCCGCACTGAGAGCAGAGAGCCCGATGCAGGGCTCGAAGCCACAAGCTGTGAGATCATGACCTGAGCTGAATTCGGATGCTTAACTGACAGCCACCCAGGTGACCCACAACTCTTACCCTTGTGACCTCACTGCCACCTCACTCAGTGGGCAGCAGCCATACCAGCCTGCCTGTTCTACTTCAAACATTCCACGGCCAACCCTGCCTTCACATTTGCTGATCCCCCTCCCAGCATGCACTTCTTCCACAGATCTACACTGATTACTCACCCACCTCCTTCAAATCTTTACTGAAAACGCTGCATCCTTAGTGACCTGACCACCCAGTTTAAAATGTCAACTTTCCTTGAACCCTGAGATACCCTAATCCCCTTCCCTTCTCTATGTTCTCTGTGGTCCCACAACAGAACTCTCAGCAAGTGTTACTGGATGTATGGCTGATTCCATCTCCTCCTAATTCTTGCTTTTGATTAGGATTCCAGGTATACAGATGTAGCTCCATGAGGACAGCAATGACTGGTTCATTCCCTGCTGCATTCTGAGTTCAAAGAAGCATGTTTGGACTGGAGTAGGCACACAATAAATACATGCTGAATGAATGAATGAGTGAATGAATGAATGAATGAATGAATGAAATAGCTAAGAGCTAAGAAAATTACTGAAATTATATCAGTGATATAGAAATTTGCCTCTAAAATCTCAACACTCCCTAACTGCCTTTCTCTCTTCCTTTCTTCTTTTTCCTGTTTGCCTGTCTTATGATATCTCACACTTCACGCCTACCCTCTGCCCACTTCATTAAAATGAACAGGCCTGCTCCCAGTTGCCTAAGAGTACCCAAACATATGACATCAGAGTTTCACTCAGGACCACATGGCCTGTGACAAAGGCTGTGCTAGAAGTCAAATTCCACTATTTGATACACTGAACCACACTTTCACTTCTAACTTGAGGGTCATATAGGAGGCACCTGGGTGGCTGTCAGTTAAGCATCCAAATTCAGCTCAGGTCATGATCTCACAGCTTGTGGGTTCGAGCCGTGCATCAGGTTCTCTGCTCTCAGTGCAGAGCCCGCTTCGGATCCTCTGTCTCCCTCCCTCTCTCCCTCTACCCTGTTTGAACTCTCTCTCTCTCTCTCTCTCTCTCTCTCTCTCTCTCTCTCAAAAAATAACTTAAAAGATCAACTACACAGTGGCTTGCATTGGCCATTTGGGGTTGCTAAGAAAAATCCATTTAAAAGTTCCCCGATACAACACAATAGCAAAAAACTAATAATCCAATATAAAAAATGGGCAGAGGACCCACAGAGATAATTTTCCAAAGAAGACACATGGATAACCAACAGGCACATGAAAAGGTGCTCAATATCTCCAATCATCCAGGGAAATGCAAAATCAAAACCACAATGAGATATCACCTCACACATGTTGGAATGGCTCGTATCAAACAGTCAAGAAATACCAAGTGTTGACAGGGATCTGGAGAAAAGGGAACCCTTGGGCACTATTGGTAAGAATGGAAATTGGCACAATTACTGTGGAAAACAGTGTGGAGGCTCCTCAAAGAATTAAAAAATAGAATTACCATATAATCCCGCTATTCTCCTTCTGGGTATTTATCTGCAGAAATTAAAAACTACTAACTTGAAAAGATGTATGCACCCCTGTGTTCACTGAAGCCTCGTGTACAATAGCCAAAAATGAAGGCAGCCTAAGTGTTCATGAGTGGATGACTGGATAAAGAAAATGTGGTATGTCTACACACACACACACACACACACACACACACACACAGGAATATCATTCAGCCATGAAAAGAAGGAAGTCTTACCATTTGTGACTGCATGGATGGACTTGAGGACATTATGCTAAGAAAGACAGAAAAAGACTAATACCAATGATATCACTTCTTCTAATCTAAAAAAAGCAGAAATACCCCCCTCCCAGAACAAATAAGCAAACATAGACACAGAGAACAGAGTGGTGGTTGCCAGAGACGGCAGATGGGGGTGGGCAAATAGGAACAAAATTCTGCTTTCCCAAAAAGTAAATCATGCGGATATAATGTATAGCGAGGTGACTACAGTTAACAGTATTGTAATAAATATTTGAAAGTGGCTGCGTGAGTAGATCTTAAAAGTTCTCATCAAAAAATTTTGTAGCTCTCTATGGTGACAGATGTTAACTAGAGTTTTTATGGTGATCATTTCACAATATATACAAATATTAAATCATTATGTTGCATATCTCAAACTAATACATGTCAACTGTACCTCAATAAAAAAACATAAAAACAAAAGTATTTCAAAGAGCCCTCAAATGTTCTTTTTATGACAAAGTCAAAAGATGGACAAAGATCCTTTTACCCCAGTGTTCCAAATTATACATAAAAAATAAGATAAGAAACATCTGGTAGGACCTTTCTTTTTTGCTTTTATTCTAGCTGATTGCATTTTTCTGATGTGGACCACAACAAGGAGAAATGATCACTCAACGAGTTGATCAATATGCAGCAAATAAAGCCTCTTTCAATTCTGAAAGTTTTCATATGAGAAACAAATCTCTGTAAATATTCTCTAAATATTCCTCATTAAACAAACAGAACTTTCAGTAAGACTGAAGCAATCAGCCTTGCTACTGTGAAATCCAGATTGATGCCTTCAGGTACCTTCAGTCGATGCCACAGGGCTGTGTTGAGACGTGGATGAGAAACACACCAATGCCATATGTAAGGAGTTGAGTTTGATACATTTGACAAACTCAGATATCATCTATTTAAATTGAGAAAGACTGGAATCCCACCCCCTGCTGTTTATAATGCTACTTAGTAAGTCACTGTTATTCACTGGACTCAGGTCTTAAACTCAGGAGTTAAATTCAGGAGACACTTTTGAAGCACTAACTCTGACACAACAGGACTTGAAAATGTGATGGACCATTTCATGTGAAAATAAGTTCCTCATCATTGGAGAGATTTGAGTCAGGATTGTAAAATCACCTATTAGGGATATAACTTTGGTATCAGGGAGAGGGTTAGAATAAATAATCGCCAAATTCTTTTGACTCAGATTCCATAGAACTGTACAGGAAAGACAGCTGTTATAAATTGCACTGTATGTTTTCATAAAAAAGAGGCACTTTTCTTCTATCTAGAGCTACTGCTGCAGAACCTGGGACCTGTTGTAGCATAATTATAATTCGGGCTGGATACTGGTTGAATACAACTCATGGATCACACACTTCTACTTACTCCCCTTCCTGAAATGCGACTAAAATGGCAATAAAAAATTAAAATGCTTATAAACCCATAAGAATGCAGCAAACAAAAGGATATTTACCAATAGATAAGAATTTTTAACAGTCCTGTGGAAGACAAAGCAAAAAGTATCTGAGTGCCAAGTGATTAATTAAAATGAAGGAAACCTTGGGGCGCCTGGGTGGCGCAGTCTGTTAAGCGTCCGACTTCAGCCAGGTCACGATCTCGCGGTCCGTGAGTTCGAGCCCCACGTCGGGCTCTGGGCTGATGGCTCAGAGCCTGGAGCCTGTTTCAGATTCTGTGTCTCCCTCTCTCTCTGCCCCTCCCCCGTTCATGCTCTCTCTCTGTCTCAAAAATAAATAAAAACGTTAAAAAAATAAATAAATAAAATAAAATAAAATGAAGGAAACCTTAACTTGGGAGCCAGCAAACAGGTGTATAGACAAGGTACAGGCAAGTTTGCCTGAAAAATATCTAGGAAAGGTCAGAACTCAAAGGCAGAAGTTTTCCTGGAAGATAAGGAGTAACGTGTATGGGAAAAACAAGAGAATTAGTTGAAAGTCTGTACAAGGTGTTAATACTATCTGGCTCCTCGTTACTGTGCAGCTAGATGACATATATTACCACCATCTCCGTAACAGACTGGAATTTTTACCGCTGAGGAAATTGAGTCAATGAAGCATCACGCTTCACACAAAGGTACAGCAGGTTGCAAAGGGTGGCAGGGAGGGGAAGATGGAATGAAAATGGGATTTAGTAGGAATCTACATGCTGAACGGAGACTGCCAGCTCCCTGTTCTAGAATGCCTGCAACCAGACTCGAGATCCTTAGGCGGGAAACTGGCAAACTGAATGGCCCTAGAAAACATATAGCAAATACTAATATTGGGTGTGCTTCTTATAGAAAAGGCAACTTTTGGGGCACCTGGGTGGCTCGGTCGGTTAAGCGTCCGACTTCGGCTCGGGTCATGATCTCACAGTCCGTGAGTTCGAGCCCCACATCGGGCTCTGTGCTGACAGCTCGGAGCCTGGAGCCTGTTTCAGATTCTGTGTCTCCCTCTCTCTCCGCCCCTCCCCTGTTCATGCTCTCGCTCTCTCTCTGTCTCAAAAATAAATAAATGTTAAAAAAAAATTAAAAAAAAAAAAAAAAGAAAAGGCAACTTTCTCACTAATCACTTTGTGATAAGCCCCAATCATTCACAAGCCCTGTTTCTGTGCACAGATGTTCCGGTATGCTTTCCAATGTTGCATTCTTAAATATAAGTGGGCAACAGAAGTCACCAATGAATGAGAAAAGCCTTCATTGTGAAAGGAAGAGACCTAAGCAAACAAGGGGGAATAGTCACCAAAAGAAAATTAAGACAATATAAAGAGTGGAAAAAACATTGTTGGAAAATTTTCAGTTAAAGAGATGTATGGCCTCTTAAATAAGAACATTACTACTGCATGAAACAGTATGAAATGAATAATCAGAACACATCAACAAAAAGTACTCTTAGATGGGGCACCCGGGGGGCTTGGTCAGTTAGGTGTCTGACTTCAGCTCAGGTCATGATCTCACACTTTGTGGGTTCAAGCCCCGCAATGCACTCTGTCCTGACAACTTGGGAGACTGGAGCGTGCTTCATATTCTGTGTCTCCCTCTCTCTCTGCCCCTCCCCTGCTCACACTCTGCCTCTCTCTCTGAAAAATAAACATTAAAATTTTTTTAAGTACTCTTAGAACTTAAAAGTAGGATACCTAAAATTAAAATACCAGGAGAGCGATGAAAGATAAAATTGAGAAAAGTTCCAAGAAACTGAAAACCAGAAGATAGTTTAGAAAAATAGGAGAGAAACGATCAGTACAGAAGATCCAATGTCAAATTCATACAAATCCCTGAAACTGAAATATTAGAGACAAAATGAAGTGAAGGAAGTTATCAGAGAAACAAGACAAGAAAACTCCCCCCATGCACCCCTTTAGGTGCACTAAATGCCTAAAACAACAGGAAGATAAAATATATACATCATTATTAAATATTAGAACATTTGGGATAAAAGACCATCCAAAAGAGAAACAAATTAAATATAAGGATTGGGAATAAGAATGTCATTGGACTTCTCAAAAACCACAGTGTAAAAAAAAAAAAGTGACAGAAGAGCAAAAATCTTCACAATTCTACGAGGAAATGACTTTCAATCTCTAAGTGTGAAGGTGTAATAAAGATGTTTTCAGATAAGCAAGATCTAACCATTTATTTCATAAGCATGCTTATTTGGAAGCTCCTGGAGAATATGTTATACATAGAGGAAAAACAAGGAGGGGGAAGATATAAGATCTGGAAGCAGGATAGCTGGAAAGTGAAGTCCCAGAACAAGGAATAAAGAAAGTAACAAGGCCACAGCTCCAACAGTAAACTCAGAAAGCGTCTCATTGAAATCGACGCAGAAGATGGAGGGCATCAGTGGAGATGAGGGAAAGAGACATCGCCATGAAAAACAAAATGAAATTGATGTAGGTTTAAGTTTATGGATAGGCATATGACAGAGAAACTGAATGAATAGGATAGTAGGTTTAGAGAAAACAAGAGAGATAAAAGTCTAAAGCGATCATAAACTCCAGAAAAAACAAATGAAGGATTGTTCATTACAGTACAGTACAACAGCAACTGTAGTGCAATGATGGGCTCAGCAGCAAGCAACATTTTCATCGGCAATTACAATGTAAATACTAAATATAAGTGGTGATGTAATCTTGAAAAGCAGGAGGAAGAGGAAGGTGGATTCTTGTAGGAATTACATAAGACTTTATGTATCAACTTCTAGACACATAAGCAATAAATGACCATCCTCTTTGTTTATTTTCAAAATTTTAAACTCTCTTTAGGAAAGCAACTTGGTTTAGGGGAAACAACACAGGCTTGACAATAAGAGAGCTCTGTTATTAATGAATTTCAAGGTCCTCAACTAATTAGAGCATTGGTTTCCTTGTCAGTCCAATGGATATAATACTAACCTAAGAAAATTTGTGTAAAACTCAAATGACATACAAAATCAGAAAACAGATGTACCGTAAATGTTTCTTCTTGTCCCTTCTTTCAACTTTGCCTAAATTTCTAGATGCTGGAAAAAGATTCCTTAAGAAAACATGGCACTTTTCAGGCAATTGTAGTGTTAAATATCACCCCAAGGGTAGCTAAATTATCTTGATTAGAAAACAATGCCCTTCACCGAGAACAGGAAGATCAAGCAATGATCTAGCCAGAGAGCATAAATATAAGCATCGTTCAACCTGCCAAAGGACTGCCCAAATTCTCATGCAATATTTGGCACAGGAATATTCATTCATCCTCAGAAGAATCCTGGATGGTGCGTGTGCGCGTGCAAGTGTATGTGCGCGTGCACATGCGCTTAGTGATCCCCATGTACACAGGAAATATTTATAGGATGTGGCAAGGTGAGGATCTTTTTCTGGGACATGGCCAAGCATTAAGACAAGCATTTGCAACCTTCTACTTAAAATGTCAGAAGGCTCTGCAAGTTCAAAAAAACAAAACAAAACAAAACAAAACAAAACAAAAAAACCACAAAAATGCAGAGAAGGGGAGGAATCAAGGGAAACAGAAAAAATGACTTAATTTAAGCAGCAGCAAATATTAGGAAAGAAGTCTTCTAAAACTTGATTTGGGGCCAGCATCTATCTCTCCATTTGTTTAGCTGAAATGACTGGCCCAAAGTTAGACAATAAGCCAACAAATATATGTATCCCAGATGTTTTTACTTGTGTGACTTTTGGCAAATCATTTAACAGCAGACATTTTGAAAAGGTCAGAACTGGAAGGAGCCTTGGAGATGATTTGATCCAAGCTCTCACTTTCTGAGTAAGAAGCAAGGCCTCAGAAGTGATAAACCATACATACCCAAGGCAGAGAATTGGGCAAGCTCTGAGGCATATTATGACCAGGCTAGCTCCAGGCATGTGTAGACTACAGGATTAATTCAGTCACCAAATCAGCCATTAGCAGAGACTGTGAGGCAATGAATGCAGAGACTAGGTAGCCTCCCAGGGGCGAGGATAAAGAGAAGAGGCTGAGAGCAGAGAACTGTGTCCTGTGAGAGCAAGAGAATTTGTAGAAGACTGTGGTTTTTTTCTCCCCCTCAGAGTAAGAATGTTCTGATAACAACACCTGGCAAAAACAAAAAAAAAAAACAAAAAAAAAACAAAAAAAACATCAGCTTTAGAAACAGAATCTAACGATCTCATTCCAAAGAAACTCAGGGGAGCAAGCATATGGAAAAGATGAAATAGAATAATATCATGCTAGAAGATAAGAGGGAGACTAGGAACATGACTTTGGTTCACAGACCTTAAGTCCATTTAATGAGACATATTGTTGAACATCCTTGGCTTCATTTGAATGTCCTTTGAAAAGCCATCATTCCGCAATGGGATGAAAGGTGCAGATTTCTCTTGGATATATTAAACTATTTTCTTGTTGGCATTCATCATTTGGAAACTAAGACTTTAATAAAAACTGCCTCTTCTCTGTTCCCAGGGCTGTCGGTTGGGCGCATTTCTGCTTTTGCAAGCTCCCACTTGACTCGGAGAATGGATTTGTTGTCTGAATTGGGCAGTCTTGCTTTCTCAGTCCATTTTATCTAGTCTTTTCCACTCACCATCAAGTACTCTGAATCTGAAGTTCTAGGCAGAGATGATGACAGATTCCTTTTATCAGAAAGCCATCCCTGATGAACGTGGGGAAGAGCCTGTGATGTCCTTCCCCTTCCTGCCTCCTCTCTCCTCAGCTCACACCCACCTGCTGCATGACTGCCTCTATCCACCCCCACAACTGCTCTAGGCCTGAGAGCAATTCGTGCCACACATAGGCACCCAAAAATGTGTTTGGTGAGCTGAAAGGATATGTACAGATCAACTGACTTCCAAAGTATATGAGTCCACACGTGTGCACACATGTGCGCGCGCGCACACACACACACACACACACACACACACACATTATATATATCCATTCTCTCATTTATGGAGTCTGAAGAATAGCAGGCATGGTTCCCACCACACAGTCTGTACAGGCACTGGCATGGTAAATCTTCACTTAGTTGGCATTGCCTTCCATATGACTGAGATTTTCCAGAATCCTATAACCCACTTCTTTAAAACAAAAAAAAAAAAGTTTATGTATTTTGAGAGAAAGAGACAAAGAGAGAGACAGACAGAGAGAGACAGAGAAAGAGAGAATACTGAATACCAGCACACCTGTAGGAGAGGGTCAGAGAGAATGGGAGAGAGAATCCCAAGCAGGCTCCGCACTATGAGTACAGAGCCTGACGCGGGGCTCAGTCTCACAAACTGTGAGATCATGACCTGAGCCAAGATCAAGAATCAAATGCTTAAACAAGTGAGCCATACAGGTAGCCTCTTCTTAATTGGTGATTAAGAAGATCATCAAGAAGACGATGATTCTTAACCCACTTCTGAATTGATGATGTTGACACCAAATCAACTACAATGCAAGGAATATCTTTCTTAATAATACAGTTCTCTAACTTACCAAACACAGTGTTTGATATCTGTCCTATGATTTATTTCAAGGTCATAATTATAATCATTGATGACTGAGCTCTGTCTGTAGGTGCACTCAGAGACCATTGTGGTTTTGGAGGTTATCTGAACCCAGATGTAATGGCATAACATCGTTATGCTTTTATTATTCCATTCCCTTTTAATAGATTTTCTGATTCCCGTTCTAAGGTGTTGGCTTCTAATGTGAATTGGTAAACCTAACAGAATTATGTCAGGTCTAAAACAGCCTTTGACTAAGAGCCAGAATTCATGAACTTTCATGTTGACCTATTTTAATTATTTGAGGGATTTTGATCCCTACCTCTTGCTTCCAAGCTACACAATCCCAGTACCCAGAAAAGTAACCTTTCCAAGTCTAAGGCATTACTGAAAATGCTGGTGATAATAGTGATGATGATGATGAGATGCTTTCCACCTTAATAGTACTAAATAATTTATAACACAGGTAAACTGAACACCCTAGTTATTTCCTAGAGATAAGCTATACTCACAGAGAAGTTGGTAACTATTAGAAGACAAAGAAACTTTTTTTTTAATTAAAAATTTATTTTATGGCTGTAATGTTCTTTGGGAGAGCAACTTTCATACTCAAAACAGTCATCTGTAGAAAATCCTCTATCTTTTTTCAAAGATGTATAATAAGGGGCATATTACAAAGGAGCTCTTCTAAAATGAGAATATGCTTTGGAGCGATGTTTTTCACTGATCTTACCTTTTACGTGTTTTGGAGTAACTGCTATAAATACCTCCTGCATTCACTCCAAACATTAAAGCAATGGAGAAAAAAATTCAGTGAGTGGCAGTGGTTTTGAATGCCATGATTCTGGGGTTGTAAGTCAGATACCCACTCTTAGTGGAGCACTGTTTATCAGGCTGACTTTACTATGCGAGAGCCTGGGGATACCTATGTTTGCTCTACCTAACAGTACATGGAAGGAGGGTGGTGTGGGTAGGTCATGAATGGATCTGTCAACAGAAAGAGAGATAAGAGCTGGATTATCACAATATGGAACACCATTCTTGCTATTTTTTACATGAAAATGTTAAACCTTTAAGTTTCCGAGAGATAGGTAAAATGTAAACTCTCAAATTTGAATAGTCATTTTTTTAATGTTTATTTATTTTGAGAGAGAGAGAGAGAGAGAGAGAGAGAGACAGAGTCAATGAGAGAGAGAGTGTGTGTGTGAGCAGGGCAGGGGCAGAGAGAGGGAGGGAGGGAGAGAATCCCAAATAGGCTCCACACTGTCAGCACAGAGCCTGACATGGGGCTCGAACCCATAAAACTGTGAGATCATGACCTGAGCTAAAATCAAGAGTTGGAAGCTTAACTGACTGAGTCACCCAGGTTCCCCAAATACAGTCATTTCTGCATACATTTTATCTGCTGTGCAAATCATGTGTAGAACTTTCTTCTAGGGTCACTACATAATTTAGAGGACACCAAGATGGGATGGAGGTTACTGCCAAATTGGGAAAAGGAGGGCTGATGGGGACTATGCATAGGAAGCTTTCATTATAGAGCCTTAAAGCAGGATGTGCTATTTAGAGACCAGGAAATGGAAGCTTGAGGATGAGAAGGAATCACATGCTAAATGAGCACGTAAGAGCTGAGTCACTAAGTGTCTTAGTGTCCTAAGGCTGCCATAAGAAAGTACCACAGACTGGCTGGCTTAAACATCAGAAATGTATTTTCTTGCTTTCCTAGAGGTTACAAGTCAGAGATGAAAGCATCAGCAGGACCATACTTCCTCTGAAGGTGCTAAGGAAGGGTCTGTTCCAGGTTTCTTGCCTGGCTGCTGGTAGTTCCCTGACTTGTGGCAATATAACTCCAATCTTCACATGGCGTTTTGCACATCTCTCTCTGCATCTAATTTTCCCTGTTTATATTAGATTATACCAGTCCTATCGGGTTGGGGCCCATCTAAAGACCTCATTTTAACTTGATTATCTTTGAAAGACCCTGTTTCCAAATAAGGCCACATTCCCACCTACTGTGGGTTAGGGCTCCAACAAATCTTTTTGGGGAACACAACTCAACCCAAAACACTGAGTATCTACCAAACTCATTTTCCCAACACCCAGACCAGTTTCAACATCCCATCGCATGCTGCCTCTGATGTTTTTGTTTTTGTTTTTCTGAGGACAAGCCCCTGGTTGCATCCTGAAGTCAAATGTAAATGATTAGGGGATTATTTCTTTAGTATCAGCACTCCATTAGTGTAGATAATTAAAAGTTGATTGTAGCAGGCATTATTTTTCATTTCTAAAAGCCTGCATTAAGATAGAATGGCCATTTTCCTAGAAGGAATGGGAATAATCCATCACCCTGACACTGAGGGGATTTCCACACACAAAAAAAGGGTGAAAGAAGAAAAGCACTTTATCAATGTGATTCATTATTATCATCAACAGGGTCACTGTGGCTATGCTTCATTCATTTATTACTACTTCATACCCACAAATAGAGGGTCCAACCGAGCTCATGCTATTTCAAAACCGGTACACCCCATGAGTGGGCCTATCTTCCTAGAAATAAAACAAATAACAATGAAAGCCCCTGATATCCATTCATTCATTATTCAGAAAATATTTGTTCAAAATAGTTATTTATTTATATGCCAGGCACTGAACTAGGTGCCCAGGAAACATCAGGGAACAAAATGGAGAAAAAGCCCTGCCCCTTGAGCTTACATCCATGTTAAATAAATTCTACAGTATATTGGAGGATGGGAAAAATAGATTAGATGTTGTGGTGTGTGTGTAGGGGGCATGGTGGCGGTGCATTCAGGGTTGGTCACTGACGGGACGACATTTGGGTAAAGCCTGGAGGAAGTAAGGAAGTGAGCCCTGGTTTCTCTGGGAAAGAGTGCACCTATGGGAGACGAGAGCCTGTGTCAAGTGTCTGGAACGGGATCAGGCCTGTTGTGTTCCAGAAACAGCAAGAAGGCCACGGTGGATATCAATGACACCGACAGCCGAAGACCTGCTTGCGTTTGTGCTCCTGTGCCAGGTACAATTAGGTTTGACATCTTCAGTCTCTGAGAGTTTCTCTGACTCTCTCCTGCCTCCAAGTCTGTGACACTCTGGATCTTCCTTGGCTCTCTTTCCTGGATGCTGACCAACAACATTAAAATGGACAGCGCGGTGCAAAAGGAAGGGAAATGCCCCACCACAGACTGCTTGGTCAGTTTTCTGTCATCCTCACCCCCTACCACCTGCCCAGCCAAATGTAGTACTGATAAAGAATAAAACTGATCTTATTTTCAAGCAGGTTCACTCAAACAGGTTGGTCACAAAACTGAAACCCATATTCTGTTAAGAAAGCCAAGCAAATCCTTCTCTAATGGGAAAAAGATTTGACATTACATGTCTATGATAATGTTCCATACAGCCTTCTTACCAACATGGAAAAATTTTTTTTCACATTGTGGGCAGACAATTCTCCATGGCTTCTCACATCTCTGTACATCTTGTGAATGGAAGGTTTAAAAACTTTGCTCGAGGCTATTGTTTCCAGAATGTTTGTATAATGAAAATCCATTAGAAGATAGTGTCTCCTTTTGCAGCAAAGGGAAGTTTATTCACCATCCACAATAATAAAGATTATATCCTTCTCTGAACCAAAGGATCATCAACCTATTACAAAATTTCAGTGTTCCCTAAGCTCAGCTTTCCCCTCCCCACTATGTATGCAGGCTGTCGTTAGTTTTGCCTGTAAAAACTGAGTTTTAAGGAACAGGCACAAATTCCTGTAGGAATATACTACCCCTCATCTCTGACCCGGGAATGTCGTGTCTTCTGCCAGCATCAACAACATCAAGCACCAAGTCCGCAAGCGGGGTAAAACCACAGTTTTTATATCCACTAGGAAGGACTCTCAAGAGACCTGGATTAATAAATGTTTGCACCCATAGAAACATTCCAAGAGAATCACCGCCTCCATAGCTGTTTGGGGTCAAGAAATTTCTATAGGAGTCCAATGGTTTGGTTGTTCATAAGGCACTTAATAAAAATAGGGTTGAGAACACTATGTAGGTGTTAATTGCTCTTGACTTTGCAGAGCCAGCTGCTGTAAGATTGAAAATAAAAAGATGAACCAGGACGTCAAAAAATGTTTCCTTGATTTGCTCAAGAAAAAGTTCAGAATTTGGATGTCAGTAAAGAAAACAGTGAATCAAAAGTGTCATTAAGATCAAGTGAATATTCTAATTTGGCCACAAAGGCTGTCAAGATTATTTTGTAACCTGTTGAGTAGTTGCATACATTTTCTCCTTTCTTAGAAGAAACACCTGCAGAGCAGAGGAATTTTTTTTAAAGAGGAAAGAGAAAACATTTCTTAATAATACATTTCGATAAAACGATTTAAGCTTGTTTCCAAAGCTTTTTTAGTGAGGGCACATAATGATACAGTCATCTGGTGCCTTATTTTTTCAATTTGTCAACAATGTTGGCAAGTATCTATTTAAACAAATTAATGTATCCTTTTCAAGTGATTTACTTGGTTAGTTTTGAATAGAGAAGGAAATAGAATGTACAAAGGCACTGTGTGAGAGTGTATGAGAGGTAAGTAATTAAGTCAACAAATATGACCCTCATTTAACATGAGCCTTGGTGATATCTCCACTGAACAAGGATCTGCCCGATCTCTGTGACCACGAGGAGCCCAATGGCAATCCAGCACTAATGGAAACCTTGGCAATGGAAACCATGATCATACGGCCAGGTGCGGTTCGCGTAAGAACATGATAGAGTATCAAGAAAATGCAGCAGTATTTCTCAAGATTCTACCTGTAAGTAGTATTGCCAGGTCAGTACTTGCCCACTCTGCCTTGCTGTCTAGAAAAAAGCAAGCAGTGAGCCTGAAAGAAATGGGGCCAGTCACTAAGGACCACCAAACTGTACAAGGGGAAAGGAATAAAAACAAAATCAGTTTTTCAGTGGCCTCGACATGGCAGCATTAACCCAAACACTTTCCATTTGCCTTCTTATTTCATCCTCTCAACAACCCTAGAAGGCACGTATGATAATGTCCATTCCACAGATGAAAAAAGCAAGGCTAAGGAAATTTACTAAGGGCACACTACTAGTTAGAAGTAGAGCCAGGACTTGGCTTTGTCTGGCTGAACACACTGCACTGATTTTTACTTTACTGATTACATTAGTTCACTATTGCCGCTGTAACAAATTACCACAAAGTTGGAGGATTAAAAACATGAATTTCTTCTCTTACACTTTTGCAGGATTAAAGTCCAAACCACTGTCGCTGGGCTAATGATAAGGTGTTAGCAGGGCCGCACTCCCCTTCGGAAACTCTAGGGGAGGATCTGTCTTGTTGGCTTTTCCACATTCCTTGGCTCATGGCCTTCTTCCTTCCATTTTCAGTGCCAGCAGCATCTCTGGAACGTTCCTCCTCAGTCACAGAACTCGGACTCTTCTTCTGCCCCCCTAGTCCATTTTTAATAACTCCTCTGATTACACTGGGACCACATGCATATAAACCAGGGTAATCTTCCTTTCTTCTAATTGGCAACTTTAATTCCATCCACAGACTTCCTTCTCCTTTGCCTCATAACATTCACAGGTTGTGGAGATGAGGAGGTGAACATCTTTGGCAGGTGCACATGGGGTAATTATTTTGCCAATCACACCAGCCAAATTAATGTAAGTGTCAAAATTGACAATCCTAAAGTAAAGGCATCACCGAAGCCATTAAGAGGCGAAACTAAGATGCTCCAGTCATTTCTTGATCTTTCTCAAGGGTGCCCGACCTTCAGAGACTGATTATATGTGTACTTGGTACGCAACATCCTAAAACTTGTGACCACCCTCCCCTGCACTGGCATACCAAGGGAAAAAGGGGTGGGGGGAACATATTGCCCCAAAGTGCACCGGGCACTGTCTTAAGAGATTTTAAAACAAGGATAAAAGCGGCCAGAAGCCAGTCTGCTTTCTACTCTCAACCTGGGCTGGCCATCCGAAGCCATGTCAATGATAAAATACTCCTTTCCTCTTGGCTGAGCTGCTTCTGAACCACCCCTCCCCACTTTGATGTGCTTCTATTCCCAGGCAAAACAATCGCTCTCCTGATAATAAGCCACTTATTCTTCTGCAATGACTTTGGCCTAAGCGCAGCACATACTTTGGAAGCAGGATGAATGCCCCACAAATCCCAGACATGTCTCATTGTGCAGGAGGCAGACCTCAAGTAGACTTATGTATCAGCAGCCCAGAGTGAGGCTCTAACTCCAAGGATCATCGTTTATCTTTTGTCCTTGAGTCAGGGATCTTGATAACACTTTTATTAGGAAACAAGTAGGATAACAGAGTGAAACATTTTGCTCTTTTTATTTAGATAAATAGCTCAAGATAAAATGTCATAAGGAAAGGACTGTCCCATTCCTAGGATCCCTGGCAATATTTAACACATCATGCCGTCTGACCCCAAAGGACTGTGTCAGGAAAATTGTAGACAGTGTTGGTAGGTAGCAGGCAAACAGCAGTCCTATAAGGCACTCATCTTTAACCCCGGTAAGTATTCATGAAAATGAAATTAAAAAAATTTTTTTTTCAACGTTTATTTATTTTTCAGACAGAGAGAGACAGAGCATGAACGGGGGAGGGGCAGAGAGAGAGGGAGACACAGAATCGGAAGCAGGCTCCAGGCTCTGAGCCATCAGCCCAGAGCCTGACGCGGGGCTCGAACTCACAGAGCGCAAGATCGTGACCTGGCTGAAGTCGGACGCTTAACCGACTGCGCCACCCAGGCGCCCCTGAAATTAAATAAAACTGTTAAGGGCACGATGACTTTCACAATGGAAGTCAGTGATGGAATAGTCAGCCTGCTCCAGTTTAATTGCCATTTGAAAGATGGTGCACTCCAGGTTTTACTGAAACTACAGCCGTAGATGTCCTGATAAGCATCCAACACACTGTGGCAGTTTGAACAATCAGCGCCCGTGGCATAGTGGAAACAGAACCGGTCTGGAACAATGGCAGTGACTACATGGCATGGTCAGCAGGGGAAAGTGGAAGATTTAGCTTTCCTAAGTATCCCTGGACCTGTGTGGTACAGACCAGGCATGAAGTCGCTAAGCTCCTGATTGAGGAGCTCACCAGGAGTGGCTTAAAGAGAACAGAGTAGCTAGGTCTGTAGGTCTGTAGTCTGTAGGTTTGTAGCTATGCAAAGCCAACCACCAAGACTGAAGTGATCACATCAAGTTCAGATTGTTTCTAGCAATGCTTCTCAAACTTTCCTATGCATATGAAACTCCGGGAGATTTAGTTAAAATGCAGATTATGATTCAGCAAGTCACAGGTGGGATGTGAGATCCTATATTTCTAACAAGCCCCAAGGAAGGACCACACTCTGAGTACTGAGTATCTGCATCTCTGTAACACCAGCAGCAGCTAAGAGGTTGAATTGTAAATATGTGTTACAATTTGTGACCTCACTAGCCAATGAAAACCATATCATTTTTCATCCTAGAACAACAAAAAAATCAATTTCTCAGATAAATTTTGCACAAGTTCTAAGCAAGAAGGCACCAGAACTAAGTATGCTGACCAGAGGCTTTTCATTGTAGCTATTGGCTAAAGCATAGCCAGTTCTCCATATTGTGAGTAACATTCTTTGGGTTCTTATAATTTCTGAAGGCACTGACTTCAGAACAGTTATTGCCAAAAGGGGAGCATTTTGAGATGCTATCTAAAGAAGAACTTGCTTATGATTTTTTTTTAATTTTTTTTCAACGTTTATTTATTTTTGGGACAGAGAGAGACAGAGCATGAACGGAGGAAGGGCAGAGAGAGAGGGAGACACAGAATCGGAAACAGGCTCCAGGCTCTGAGCCATCAGCCCAGAGCCTGACGCGGGGCTCAAACTCACGGACCGCGAGATGGTGACCTGGCCGAAGTCGGACGCCTAACTGACTGTGCCACCCAGGCGCCCCGAATTTGCTTATGATTTTAAAGACTGCATCTTATTCGAAAACCAAAGTGGCTTAATTAACTTGAATTAATACATCACTAACTTCCCTAATATATCTAAGAAGGGATTTTTATATTACCACTGGAGAAACCATAGCCATAGGACCCTAATAGTCTTGGTCATTAAATCATGAAATGTTCCCACAGGTTTTCACTGGTGAGAGCAGGCCAAGAAGACAATGTATTAAAAAGCGTGACTCACAGGGACAAACAAACAAAAGTCGAGTGAGCATTCAGACCCTGTATGCTTCAGTTTTCCCCACATGTAAAATAGACATAACTCCTCCCCTTTTACTTTGTAATGCTATAACCCTGAATGACTACCTATGAACAATTATACTATTTTGACCTTATTCCAGATTTGCTTTGGTTTGACTCCTAAGAGCTTTTGGTACTTAATTTGGGACAATGGTATGAGGACTTGTTAAAACATCTGGAACAAAAAGATGGTTCTGGCTTGATTAGCTGCCCCAATCTCTCACGGAAGAAAGAAGGAATTCAGAGTTACTAAAGTAACATCAATATATCCTATTTTCTGCTTTTAGAAATAAATGTCTTGGGGTTCCTGAATGGCTCACTTGGTGGACGTCTGACTCCTGATTTCAGTTCAGATCATGATCCCAGGGTCATGGGATTAAGCCCATGTTGGGCTCCGTGCCGAGCATGGAGCCTGCTTAAGATTCATTCTCTCTCTCTCTCTCTCTCTCTCTCTCTCTCTCTCTCCCCCTCCCTCCCTTCCTCCCTCCCTCTCTCTTTCCCTCTGATACTCTCACCTGCTTGTATGCTCTCTCTAAAAAATTTTTTTAAAGAAATGAATGCCCCTATTGCTATCTTTGCTGTGTTATTAATCCACAGCCTAGTGTCTCAAATGTTGAATGTGTGTGTGTGTGTGTGCGCGCGCGCGCACACATGCACGCATACTCATGGGAATACAGAATAAGCATTTACAAGGATGGAAGGAGAATTCACTTGTTTACAGAGTAAACAGGCTTAGGAAAAGAAATAAATCTACGGAATTTCAGTTACTACTTTATACACAAAGTCTTTGGAATGTCATCTACTAACTCACTTGCACTATCATTTTGAAAATTAAATACATGCATGTAGTGTAGGAAGAACTTTTAAATCTTTAAATTTTATTCCTGTTGTAAGTGTGTACATGATACACTATAATGTAATAGTTCTAACGATGAATGTGAAAAACAGGTACATTTATTCAATAAAATGTCTTTAATTCTATTCGATCTTTATCCAGCCAGTGGATATTTTTCTTACTTTTTTCCAAAAAATTTAACATGTACTGAGAAAATGGTAGCTATCCCAGTTTAAATGTAATCATATTAGAAATGATGCTTAATCAAAATACTCAAAATGTCACCGACTGAATAAAACTCTTATTGACATGATGTCAGTTCATAGCAAATTCATGGAAAGTGAGAATGCATTTGGGGTATATGTTGGGCATCGATTTTGTCTGGACCCAACAAAATAAAACATCAAAGTATTAGGCTCTAAGATTGTATCTAGAGGTACCTTCAGGAAAATAGAAACATCTGACTAGGTTCAATGACTTAGAAGCAGAGTCATGTTTTATGGCACTTCTTGTGGGAAGTTCTGCTGCACTAGTTCTGTATCAATCCTTAAAATCATTGAAACAAAATTAAAAATACAATGTATACACACACACACATATTTACCACATATAATTAGATAGTTGTTACATACTGTTTCAAGATTCCACCACATTCTGAACTGCACACCTTATTTGTTTAAGGAAATCATTGTTTCAAAGTGCCTGGGTGGCTCAGTTGGTTAAGCATCCAACTTTGGCTCAGGTAAGGACCTCGCGGCTGATGGGTTTGTGCCCTGCATAGGGCTCTGTGCTGACAGCTCAGAGCCTGGAGCCTGCTTCGGATTCTGTGTCTCCCTCTCTCTCTCTCTGACCCAACCCCATTCATGCCCTGTCTCTCTCTGTCTCAAAAATAAATAAACATTAAAAAAAAAATAAAGGAAATCACTGTAAATGGCCAGAGAGGAGAAATGATACTTGTGTTAGTATCTTCAATTCCCAGCCCATCTTCTCCCAACACAACATCCAAATGTTAAAGAGCTGGATGGGATATCAGAAGTGGCTATCGAGAGCTGGAGAAGTGTTTTCTTATCTCTGCCTGATTGATAAGAAACATGCTCCTTTTAGGTTGGGAGCATCTATCTCAAATGTTAGTCAACTCAGAAACTCCAGGTTGATTACTGAAGATCAAACTCATTAACCTGAAGTCTGTGAGCGGCTGGCACTTTGTTAGTTATTTGATTTCTGTTTTGTGAGAACCTTGAATCAAGAAATTTAGTGATGTTACTGTTGGTGGGAGGCCCAAGAGACAATGCTGAGCATTTGCTTGTTGAAATGTATATGTGTTCACTGCCTGTCGCTATCGATTCGACGTGGTTGCTTCATCTTTCCAAACCCTGCAGCATTTTGCCTTGGGCAGACTTGTAAGGCTTGAACCAAAAAAAGAAAATAAAAATTGGAATAAATTCCCTGGCTAGAATCAAAAAGAGAAGGAGACAGAAGATGGAAAGAGAAAGTGACATGACCCGCGTTTTGGCAGCATGAGAAAACTCTGTCTGACATGTGGAAAGGTTGAAATCGTGGCCTGTGTGCCTCACAGAACCCTCTCATCTCAGTGTAGGTTTGTAATCAAGAGTTGTCCTAAAGCTAGAATGCACTTCTGTGGGGAAGGGATGTGATGATACCATCACAGGGCCACTGTTCTTGGAAGTGGACACTTAATCTTCTGCCCTCCCTAGAACTTCACGGGGTTCATTTTTTCCTCTCTTAAAATGGTAAATGAAACCAGTCTCTTGAGAGAGAAGAAAGAAAGAAAGAAAGAAAGAAAAAGAAAGAAAGAAAGAAAGAAAGAAAGAGGAAAGGAAAGAAGGAAGGAAGGAAGGAAGGAAGGAAGGAAGGAAGGAAGGAAAGAAAGAAAGAAAGAAAGAAAGAAAGAAAGAAAGAAAGAAAGAAAGAAAAAGACTTAATCATTGTAGTTCTTACCCAAACATTTCATGGTCCTATGACCTCATTTATTCTCTCAGCTTTTCATTGTGATTTTTTCTTTCGTTTTAGTGAGTGCCAATCTTAACAAGCAAGAATAAATAAAAACCCTGAATTTTTTAAAATGTGAAGCAGGAATGACTTTGACATCACCAATATTAGTATTCTTTTCTCTCAATGATTTTCTACATTAAGAATGTTATTAGAGCATAGGGGAAATACATTTTTTTCACAGAATTATTTTCCCCCCACAAATTGTGGACTGGTATTAACATTGTTTTGTAAATAGTTTGTATTAACTAAATATATAATTGTAAGAATTTATAGCGACCTAGAAAACTACCCTTCCCCCACCCCTCGCGCTGGAACAACATAGGAGGGATAGGGAAAGGTAGAAAGTGTGTGTGAGAGAGAGAAAGAGGCAGAGAGGCAGAGAAAGAGACAGAGAGAGGAGTGGGCCGCTATATTGACCAACCAGCATTCCTAAGGGCCTGAAGGTCAAGTACAAGAAACCCATGGCTCACTCTCTCTTGGATCTTGCTCTCCTGACTCCTCCATTTTGTTTTTGTTTATGATTCTCTGTGCTTTCTATCAGAACACATGCCATTATTATTCATCAGAGAATGTGCTCACCTCCATCTTCTAATAGTGACTAAAATATCATGACACCCAACCCCAGCTGATCTTTGATGTTAACTTTATATAGAACAGAATTGGGCACAATGGAAGCAAATGTTTACACTTAAATAATAGCTAATTCATACTACTTAGTGGTAAATTTAATGCACTCAGACTAATTGGAATAATTTTGTTCTGTAATCACATTTTTTAAAATGTTTTTCATGTTTATTTATTATTGAGAGACAGAGAGAGACAGAGCACAAGCATGGGAGGGGCAGAGAGAGGGAGACACAGAATCCGAAGCAGGCTCCAGGCTCTGAGCTGTCAGCCCAGAGCCCGACACGGGGCTCAAACTCACAAACCGCAAGATCATGGCCTGAGCTGAAGTTGGATGCTCAACCGACTGAGCCACCCAGGTGCCCCAAGCACATTTTTTTACTGATAAAGTTATGTATAGTCTACTAGCACATTATTCAGAATAAATGTCTTGTAAACGACTAATATTCCATTGTCAGGTTTTCTTTTTTCAGTTATAAATGGAAATATTTATTTGTTTGCTGGTCATCTTTATAGCATTTTATCTAACAACGGAATTAATCTATTTGTACATTCATATGGTAGTTAAAATACTCACAAGACTAAGCTGTAAACCAATAGCTCTGACTTCATGAGAGACGACGTGTGTATCAATGCAGAGTCAAAGGTTAAACACGGGCCACGAAGACACTTCAGAAACCACACTTCTACTCAAGCTCAACACTTGAACACCGTGCCCCTTGTAGAAGTGAATAGATTAACTTCAGTTCCTTCTATTACTTGAGACTTGAGAAAATTTACCAGAATTTATTTGGGGGTATTAATTCATTTACTAAACAAACTTTTATCAAGTGTGTGCAGTATCCCAGACACTGTCCTAGATACCAAAAAAATAAAAGTGAACAAAACACAGGCATTTACAGAGAAGAGATATAGGAAAACTAGTACTAGGAGTAGTAGTAGTAATGATAATAATAATAATAATAATAATAATAATAAATGAACACTGCATAACAGGATGAACAAGGTACTATAGGAATAAAGAGTAAGTAGGTCTAGTAAATTTACAGAAAGTTCTAAAGAGGAGATGGGTTATTTGAGCTGAGTCTCAAAGTGCAAAGAACTACCCCCAGGTGTTCTAACCTGAGGCCTAGACACCCCCGTCAAGCACCTCTGAACAGAATACGAGGGGATCCGTTAACTCGGATGGGAAGAAAATATTCACAAGTTTCTTTTCTCTTAACTGTAACTAAACATTAGCATTTTCATTGATTATGAATGTCAGCAACAAAATACGAACAATTAACAGTAATATCAACAGCACCTGTGATTTTCCTCACCAAGAGAAATCACAGACTTATGAAATTTTAAGGGAATAGCCCTGCTATCATTTAATGTGCCAATAGAGAAGTTCATTAATTACTATACCACAATTTTTAAATTATTTAACTGTCCTTTGTTTTGTTTTCCTTTTTTCATTATTTTTTTTAATATATGAAATTTATTGTCAAATTGGTTTCCACACAACACCCAGTGCTCATCCCAAAAGATGCCCTCTTCAATACCCATCACCTACCCTCCCGTCCCTCCCACCCCCCATCAACCCTCATATTTAACTGTGTCTCAATTCCACTGGCTTCTTGGTAACTTGATGTGTTTTATGCATGCATTTAAAGACACTGTTGTGAGGAAGGATCCCTGGGCATCACCAGAATGCCAAAAGGGTCTATGACACCAAAAACAATTAGCACCAGGACTAGAAGATACAACCAGCTGGATAATAGGAAGGTAATTTGTGCACTAATAGAATTGTATCTGAAAAGGTCTACAAAAACACAGGGAGAGGGAAGTGTAAGAGAACCCCTAATTTCTTTAGAGAGTACTGTAGAAGCCCCCCAATCCAAAAAATGCAGAAGCAATGTATCAAAAAGACCTAAGAAGGAATTGGACAATGCCTTTGACAAGGCAAAACACAAATTTACCAGGAAAAAAAAAAGCTTTCTAGACAGTATTGACAGAAGAGTAAAAAAGGCTCAAAATGAAAACGTGTGCTCAGATTTAAAAAGATAGGAAAAGTACAGAATATGAAGCCTTAGAACAGAGGCGAATGTGTGTGGGTTTGTTTGTATACATCTCTAGTTGCACATTGGTCTTCAAATTTTCATGTGTAGTCCTTGAAAAAATGTAAAGAAATTATTAATTATAAAGATGCTGGGGTTAAATGCAAAAAGTAGGGCCTAAAATAATATACTAATACAGCGGTAACTCCCAGAAAAAAAGCCACGGTACAGAGGCAGTTGTGCTTGAAGGGAATGAAAATCAAGGTCCACCATCAATGACATTGGTCAGAATGGACGGTCTTGACTAACAAGTACAAATACTTGCTGAATATGCCAGGCAGTTTGTTCAGCTGGAATTTGGTAATACACTACATGTTCTAACATAGTTGAATATTAAAAGGCCCATCTAGGATGGAAAGGGCTAGTAAAGAATATACAGAAAATGGAAGCAAGGAGCTTAAAGCTTTTAGATATTTTGCCAAGTTACTTAATAATAAATAATATGGTATTTCATTTTTATTTTAGAGAGAGAAAGAGAGAGAGAGAGAGCATGAGCAGGGGAGAGGGGCAGAGGGAGAGAGAGAATCTTAAGCCGGCTCCTCAGCACACAGCCCAATGTGGGGCTCGATCTCACAACCCTGGGATTATGACCTGAGCCAAAATCAGAGTCATAACAGACTCAGCAGTCTCAACAGATTGAGCCACCCAGGCGCCCCAATAATATGGTATTTTAATGCACTTGTAGCTTCCTGTGTTCCCAGCACTGTCTTTTAAGTATAAAGACTAGTGGGAGGAATGGGGCAGGGCATGCACATGGTTGGCCCGGATGCTGGAAGCAGCTCTGTATGGGTATATTGGCTTCCAGAAGAGTATCCTGGCAAATGTTCCCACGTTTCTCCGCTAGGTAAGTAATTTGATGTAGCAGTTACTACCTGAGAAAGTTTCTCACTTTTCTCAAGCAAGTACGCACGTAAGAAAGAAGCTCTTCAGTGCTGGAAACAAATGGTGATTTCCTGTGAGATATGTACTTTCTACTGTTTCCCTAGGGGTAGTAAATTCTCTCAGACTGAAACCTGTCGATGAACTCAGTAGGTGAGCTGTTATTAGGGCACTGAGGCATTTTCACTTTCCACTTTGGCATCAGAGGGAGCAGCGCAGAAAGCTCTCCTGGAGGTGAGCACTCAGCCTATCTTTAGGACCACGGCACCTTGGAACCTGAACAGAAGGCTGTGGCAGACACCTTCCGAAAGGGCTCATTCGTCCAGCCCTCACTGGTTCCCTCTACCCTGCACTGCAACTGTCATGGAATAATGGGTCTGAAATCCTAACTCAGTTATAAATTGAATCTTCAGAAACTAAAAGTGCACCTCCACTTGAAATGCGAGAAGAGCATACAATTCTTCCATATGTCACCAAGAACTGAGATCTTGATTGTTTTCTTGTGTTCAGCAACTTCTATCATGTTCTAAGACGGCAGTATGTTTTTCCAGGATAGAAGGAAGTTCTGTACATTTCATGTCTAAGTCATCCTTGACTCGTCCCTCTTCTCTACTTCTAAACGTAATAAACCACCAAGTCCTATCCTATCTCTGAATGTATTTTAACTTCTAGATTGATCTCCACTCCTAATTGCCAGTGGCTCACCTGGGGTACTGCAGCAGCCTCCTACGTGGCTTTTCCGACTCTGACCTTCTCCACACACCGGCCATAGTGATCTCCCTTAACCACTGGCCCTCAGAATGAAACAGAAATGCCTTAATCTAATAGAAATTCCTTAATCTGAGGCACAAGATCTTTAACATGACCTCTGACTCTATTTCTAGCTTCATTTCTCACTACTCCTTCCCTGTCAATCTAAGCAACCATCTGACCAAATTACTTTTGGCTCCACTGATATGCAGGCTCCAGGCAATCTGAGCCTTCTAACATATTATTTCTTTTCATATAGCCTTCTCCCCCTCCCCTTTCCTGTCCTCTTCCCCTGACAAATACCCCTCACTCTTCAGATTACAAGGCAGAGAGCCCTTCTGCAGCAGTTCTGAGCAAGACACTTCTGTCCCACCTGTGTGCCTGTGTCTCTGCTTGATAAAGCCCAGGAGGCCAGGGACGGTGTCCAAGTATTCACTCTATCTCCAGCTCCTATCACAGCACCTCACAGACACTCAGTAAACATTTGCTAAACGCACAGATGAATAAGATAGGCGTGTGATGTTTGCTCTTTAAAATAAATAATATTGATAGAGTACTAATGCTTTACAGATAATATTTCTACAACTACATTTCTTTTAAAATGTCAAATTAAATGTCACAATTTTGCTATTTGCATAATCACTAAATATGAACTGGTGCCTCCTGATTCACACGGGTAGACTATTCTACCACTGTACCTGAAGCAACAAAATCCTTTTTTTTTGCTAAACAAGTGGATTTTTAAAAATTTGCCTCATAAGGTATTTAGTTTCATTTTTTCTCCCTAAACTCCATGAAATGTAAAAAAAAAAAAAACCACCAAAGTTTGGGTAACCTTTATACCCCTAAAAATCTACTCATCCTCTCTTCCCTTCCTCACTCCCCAGAAGCTAGACACACGGGAAGCAACGAAAATCTACTGACCAGCAGGAGTAAATGAGAGTGGAAGAGACCAGGTAGGGGTAAATGTGAGGAACGCAGATCACAGGAGATGGGTAATCACTCTCCAGCCTGCTCTGGTTACCACTGATAGGGAAGCGGGGGAAGATCTTTGGAAATAGCAAAAACAGAAGCTGTCTAGAAAGCACAGGTGTATTAGTAAGTATCTCCAGGCCAATTATTTTAGGGGGCTAGATATCTCCAATCATTTCTATCTTTAATAAGACCTTATTTGGCCATAATGCAATCCCTAAATTAACTAAAACCTATAGAAGTCAAATATAAAACGAGCTGATGCAACTTAATGAAATGCACCAGGCTGAGTTTTTGGCATCAGTGTCACGTTTGAAAAATAAGAGTTATTGGCTCTTATCAATGCACTTTAAAGTAATTTTGTGGTCAGTTTAGCCAGCTTCTCTAGAGCCAAGACCAATCCCAAGTGGCCCTGTAAATAAAGTTGACCTCGTGACTCTGCACCTGGGAAGCCAGAGGCACTAGCACAGACGCTGGGTCTTGGCTGCTGTGATTTCAGCTGCGGAGACAAACTAGCTATTTCTCCCTTCACCAGACAAGGCCGACCACCCTACAGGCTTCCAGACATACACCTCTCACTTCAAGTGGTGAGAACCTATATATAGCTTTTTATTCTAATCTTTGACTTGGGGGTCCTCCTTTTTCTTCCCATGTGGGCCTAAAAAAGTGTATTAGTTTCCAGGGCTGCGATAACAAAACATCACAGATTTGGTGCCTTAAAATGAAAGAAGTTTATTGTCTAAGCATTTGGGAGCTCCCTCAGCAGCCTCTAGAGGAGGATCTTTCTTGCCTCTTCCAGATTCTGGAAGTCTCAGAAACTCTTTGACTTGTAGCTGTATCACTCCAATCTGTCTCCATCTTTTTTGGTGGTCTTCTTGTGTGTCTGTATATTCAAACTGTCTCTCCCCCCTTTTTTCACAAGGTTAGTAGTCACAATGGATTAAGGGCCCACCCTACTCCAGTACGACCCCCATCTTAACTAATTCCCCCCAGAATGACCCGATTTCCAAATAAGTTCCTCTTCAATGGCACCGATTTAAGACTTCAACGTATCTTTTTTAGGGGACACAATACAACCCATAACAGAAGGAGAAAAGAAATTACTCTAGTTTGCTTTTGTGTTACTCACAGTTTGTGTTTGTGTGTGTATTTAAATCTCCTCTTATTTACAGGAAAAACAATTTATTCCTAGTTCCATATTTGGACCAGAAAATCATCCTTTTGTTACAATTATATGGGGATACCAATTACCAACTTTCTACTGTGCTCTATCCCTCCACATTGACCAACTAAAAATGACTCTCCAATTTCCATCACTTTCTTACCTACATGAACTTAATTCCCACTAATCAGCATCAGACAACTCATCACTAAACCATCAACTTCCAGAAACTCAACCCCAAAATTCTTGGCCCTAGTGAATCTCTAACAGTTGTTATCAACATGAGAATTTATTTTCATTTGGCTGTTTGGGCTCTGCTCTCAAACTGCTATGCATTTACCCTCATGCATCTAAAATGCTTACATGTGTCATCGCTGTACACTTTCAAAATTTCTTCAGTGATGGTTCGAAGAACCAGAAACACAGAATCATTTATGAAAACCAATTTACCATGAATTGGTATCTGGAGAAGACCACCTAACAACACCTATAGACGGAGAAAGCAGGATGTCTTAAAACAATTACACATTGCTTCTTCTTGTGACTCTGAGACTGAGTCTATCAAGTTTCAGATATCAACCTGAGATGCTCCTTTTTAGGTAGATATATGATGTATTAATCATCTCTAACATCTGATTTACCCATTTTAGGAGCCTAAAGACATCTGTGACAATGACACCAGCATTGGCCACAGAGAATCTTAAACTTTGTGGTGACAGGAATGATGGCAGGAAGTGCTAGTGATCACAGATCCAGTAAAAGATACGTCTTTCAGCCTTAGATGGGAGGCTTCTAACTTACCCCTGGGAACAACTATGAAAAATCCTTGCCCCCGTGGAGTTTACATTCCAGAGTGAATAAAGAATTTATAGTGATTTATAAATAAAGACATTTATAATATGGTATAAGCCGGACACAGAAGTAACGGGGGTTGAGAGGTGCCAGGAGTAGAGAGGGGTTGGGGGAGTCAAGGAAGGCCTTGCTGAAAAGGTAACATTTGAGCCAAAATATGAAGGAGGTGAAGTTGGAAGCCAGTTGTTTTCCTATTCCTTCAAAAAGGAGAACCCTTTGATTTAAAATTTTCTCCTCGTGGACTTTGTGTTTTAAAACATTTCATTTTCCAAGAACTTAAATTCTTGGGTGATTGCCAAAATATATTCTCTTTGTAGAAAGTCTCTCAGGACACAGACAAAAGTTGGGTTCTTGGCTTTCAAAGCATAAAGCTAAATTCAGCTAGCAACTGGACTTAGGCAACAGGACCCTCACTTCCATGTTTATTCCAGCTCTAGATTTCCACAAGAATTGTATAAATTTAATCAAAACTAAACCCTCCTGCAGAGTCTCATGGTTCCAGCCCAATGCAAATTGTAATGTTGTTCAGAATATGCTTACCAGATGTTGGAACAGAAGTACCAGGAAACAAAGAGGATTGTGCTGTTCAGTGACATATCCTAGTGCCTGACACACAGTAGGTGCTCAATAAACTTTTGTTGAATTTTTTGAACTCATACCATTTTCCTGGAGCATTCACCAATCAGTGGGATTAACTTCCTATTTAAGATCTGCTTCTCCCAAGATTATTAAAATTTCCACTTTTTTTTAACCTTCCATGATGCCAGCACATCACTGGCTATGACTGTTCTTTCAGCTGAGTTACCTGTTAGATTATTGAATGTGTCAGAATGATGAGAAATCAGCAATGTAATAACGTGGGACGTGGGCAGGGAGGGGTACATTTTGCTCTAAATAGAATTATTAAATAAAAAGAACTCCCAAGCTATATCAAAATGCATGTTTGGAGAGTTGGATATCTGGAGGGACGGACAAGCTCCTCATAGATAATAAAGCCATTTTCCTTTTCATTCCCCTACTGATTTTACCTATTTCAAAAAGAAGAAGGTAGCAGCTCTGAAGATCCATGCTTATCATTGGTGGTGTGATCTTAAGGGCTGCTGAAGACACATTCTGTTTTATTGTCCAATTCATTTCTCAATTTGTACCAGATGCCATCACTAGGGTGGGGTTTATATTTTCCCAGCATGTGCTTCCTACAAAGTTCTGTTGTCGATAGCTGTTATTTTAAATTTTATTTTATAAAGCATGTACTCTCCTACTTGGCCATTTTCTATATTTTATCATATCCCAAACCTATCATTGATGGTGACAGCCACAAATCCCTGTGGTTTGCTCTCAGGAAAAGAGGAAAAGATTTTTGTGAAGAAAGGTAGATCTGGGAAGAATACTAATCAGTGCTGAATTCTTTTGTAGAGATAATTTTCTCACTTCTTTTTCTTAAAGGAAGAAATGAAACAAAACTATCTCACTCAAGATAAGTTATATATATATAACTGTTATATATATATATATATAACAGTTATATATATATATATGTATACACACACACACACACACACATATATATATATATATATATATATATATATATATATATATATATCAACCACTTAAGTTCAATATTTGTTGAGTGCCTGTTCTATGCTAGGCATTTTTCTAGACCCTGAGGATACAGGAGCAAATAAAAAAGATGACAATTCTTCTTTTTAAATGTTTATGTTTTAGAGAGAGAGATAGAAAGACAGAGAGAGAGAGAGAGAGAGAGCGCACACAATCATGAGGGAGGGGCAGAGAGAGAGGGGAAGGGAGAGAGAATACTAAATAGGCTCCGCCCACCCTGTCAGCACAGAGCCCTACGTAGGGCTTGATCTCAGGAACCTCAACATCATGACCTGAGCCAATACCAAGAATCAGACGGATGCCCACCCAGGCACCCCAAACAGATGACAATTCTTAATCTCATGGCACTTACAGGTTGATTTACATAACATGAATTGGCATCATACCCAAAGTTTTCTACTTTTCATGGGTTATCAAGGGATAGGGGCAGAGGCTGCTATTTTAATGTGCATATTTGGCTTTTCCCTAGCTGGATTTTGATTTTAACTTACAATATATGACTTACATCTAAGTTAATTTATTAGCTCCCCATGCATCACCACTGATTTTAAAAATAATAGAAAATACTCAAAAGTTCAAATTCATTAGCTTAAAAGCTTCAACCTTTCCTCCGAGATATAATTTTTATCATACCATGTGGGCTGCATATAGACCTAAATGGAAAATAAAGAGGGGAAAGTCTGCCTTGCAATGAAACCAGCCATAGTTTAATGTCCATTGTGAACGGTAAAGGTATTCATCCATAAATAGTTCATGAATTGTTCTTTTGGTTATTTTGTCAATTGCAGCCTATCATTACACAAACCATTAAACTTAATGGGTCTGAAACTGGCTATGACTTTAATGCGAGTTAAGCCTCCATTACCTATAGATACAGGCAATCAACTCTGGGGATACATTCCCACTGTTCAGAGGGAAGGATTACTCAAAGATCACAGGCTCCTTTTCCTCCAGTATTGAAGCTACAGCAGCCCAATTAGAAACAGCACTGTTACCATTAAGCGAGACCCTGTGGGGTCTCCTCAACCTGTGGAGACTTCATTACTCAAGGTGAAAATGGCAGACAAATGCACTTGTCACAAATTTGCTGCAAGTGGATGATTCCTGCCAAGCTGACACATGTAACTTTGCTTCCTCTGATGTCACCGGATAATATAACTCACTGCTGAAACAGTGTTGACAGAAGAAGGAAAAAAAAAATGAATCTGTTGAGCCAAGGATAATATTACAAAAACAAGGAATGACAATGAGGCCATTTCTGCGTGTCTGCATTTCAACTGGCAAACTACAATCTGGAGATGTATAAATATCACCACAGCCACTGTCTGACATAGGATTCTGTTCCCAGGTGTGAGCTGAGTATTTTGCCCACAGACCTCTGCAAATAATTACTGGCTAAAAATAAATAAATAAATAGAAAAAAAAGATTGTCGTCCTCCCGCCTTCCCCCCCTCCCCTAGGCAGTACAAGAGTATAGCAAATAAAATGAAAAAAAACCCAGCCTTTTAAGCAACTGCCCAACATAAGTCATTACTTGGCAAGTGGCTATAACTTTTCTCTATAATGGTTCTTCACAGCATGACATCTACTTCCAAGTAGATGTCTTGATAAATATGGCATCAAAACCCATGCCTAAGGAAAAGCAGAGTGGGGATAAAAGTATTTCATTCCAGAATGAAATAAGTGAGTCAATATGACCATTGGTGATCTTTTTTTTTTTTTTAAATTTTTTTTTTCAACGTTTTTATTTATTTTTGGGACAGAGAGAGACAGAGCATGAACGGGGGAGGGGCAGAGAGAGAGGGAGACACAGAATCGGAAACAGGCTCCAGGCTCCGAGCCATCAGCCCAGAGCCTGACGCGGGGCTCAAACTCACGGACCGCGAGATCGTGACCTGGCTGAAGTCGGACGCTTAACCGACTGCGCCACCCAGGCGCCCCGACCATTGGTGATCTTGTACACAAACAATGAGCTGACTGAGCACATCTGCCATGTTTGAAAACCTATCTGCTTGCAGATGCTTTAAGGGCAATGCTTGAAACTTCAATTTCTTGGTATCTTTCACAGCACTTATCACTACAGGCACTCATTGCATCATTCAGGAAATATTTTGGGTTATGTACTAGTACAGGCGCTATGGTGAGGACTGAGATATAAACGTTTACACATCCAATAGGGGCACCCTCATAAATCTTCTACTGTATCTGTGAGGCAAAACAATTATCAAGTAATCACATAAACACATAATCACACATAATGCTATTGTGATCTCTTCCTTGATTGTTCCAGTGAAATGGATTACTCTTCCTTCTGTCCTTCAAAAGTTATTTTTCTTATTTCCCTATTCAACAGTTACTACTGTCTGTCTTATATGAACTGGGTAGATGTCTGTCTTAGGAGATTGCAATCTACTCAAGAATAAGGGCCACGCCTTCTCTTTGTGCTCCTCAGCAAACCCCCTCCCCACCGACCCCTTTCTTACACAGTCCACCTCGGGCCCGCAATTCCTACCACACGGTTTTGAACACTGGGAAAAAATGTAGAAATAAAGTTGACCCATTTACTAGCTTTTCTGTTAGGTCAAATTCATTTCATTTTATTTCTTAGTACCTCCATTTAGACACTGGGGCTAAGAATTTACCATCAGAACATTTGGGACATTGTAACTCTAAGGATGAAATGGTGATCCTCAATATAAAGGCAACAGGACATAAATAAAAACCCCTGAGAGACAGAATAATCAGCCTCAAGGCATTAACCATTTGTATGGGAAAAAGAACAATTTTATTGGACTTAAGGCCGCAACGTTGTATCAGTGCTGGTTGATATCCACATCCAGTCTTTGGTAAAATGAGAAAATAAAGGCAGACCAGTATGTTTTTCATTAGCTAAATGTATTCAACTTATTGAGAGCATCTTTCTTAAAATATTCCTTTTATGAAATAATGGTGAAAACGGAATAGTTTTTAAAGAGTGTTCTGCCTGTTAAAATTTAAATAACATGTAAACTATCTTCATTTTTCTTCTAGAGATTTTACTGTTCCATAAAATACAACTATCTGAGAAACACTGGCCCAGAGTGTCTGCTTTCACTGTCCGAAACAGCTAGGAGCAAAAGTCAACCTAGATACTCAAGTTCATGTCAGGAAGCAGCTTATTGGCCAGGGTGCTTCATGAAGGCAGCAAGACCCAAGGAGTTTCAGAAGATAATTTCCTTGGCAGGAACCCCTCCAAATTCAAATATAGATACTGAAGACAGATATATTCAGCCTTTCCTTCGGTTGAGATTTTTTTTTTTTAATAGAGACAATGAAATGAACATTTTCTGTGGTGCTTACAGCTGATAACATGATTACAGGTCATATTAAAAGAGGGGAGAAAAAAAGGAACAGGATAGGGAAATGAGAAAGAAGATGTGAAGGCAATGGAACACAAAGAATAAAAAAAGAAGAAGGGGTGAGGGGCTATAAAGTGAGAATATAAAAATAAGAAGGAAAAGAAGAAAGGAATTGGATGTGTGTGTGTGCATACACACACACACACACAACTCCCACTGTCAGTTCCAGAAGCCAACAGTACATGAATTCTATGTTGCCCCTGATTTACTTCTCTTTACTCCAGTTGCTGAAGGACAGAAAACCAAGCCTGCAATTAACGAACTTCGTATCATAAAAGGGTGCAGCACAGCTTTGTCAATCAGACAACAGTGAAACAAACTCGAGGGCCAAGAACCCTAAAACAAATATATTCTTGGCATTGTAGTGTCTTCACCTTTGCTAACTATGTCTGTTTTTATTTCAGGGTCAAGAAAATCAGTGAAGAAGGAGTAGATATATACTTCAGATATCAGTGAAGGACTGTGACCCCATTCTTGTAGACAAAAGATTAAGATCACATATCTGGAACCTTCCTTCCTGAACTACTGGTCAGGGTAGGCTAGTGAGCAAAGAAAAAGAAAAGGAAACCCAAACCATGTTTGCTCCTAAGACTTTCCCCTGACTTCTTTCACCTCCTGCCAAGGATCAAAGGAGTTATTAATATAATAGATGTTTATATGGTGTTGTGGGGGTTTTTGTGTGTGGTAGATTTTATGTCCACAGAAAACTTCCCTATTACTTAGAAACAAAAGTATGTTCATACTTTGATGTGCAGCTCATCGAAGACTGCACTGTAGTCTTGTGGGTTCCTACCATCTTTTACCAAACAGTTTACCCTTGAAAGCTGGAAGCTCCTCTGTTTCTGATCCCAGGGCTCCCACATACACCAAGATGGTCTGAGGGAGAGTGCAAGCTGTGTGCTCAGCGACCAAGGCCAAGTTCCTGTTACTTAGGTTCACAGGCTGGAGAGCCAGAGCTGAGGACCATTCAGCTGGAAGAGTCTCCTTACTGTCTCACTGTCTTTACAGCTGAACCACCTATTGAATAAATATGGTGGTTCCACGGGTCCCTCCAAGTCTCTCTCCATTTGCTTTTCTTTTGAGGGAGAAATAAATTTCCTTTTGTTCATAAGCTAAACATTGCCTTGAGTTTTCCAGACTAAGTTATTCCACATTTGGAAGTTGGTAGGGAAGGGCAAAAGCCACCTTGGAGCAAGGATCATGTTTACAAGCCCTGTGATGTGGCTGGGTCATATTGCATTTCTTCACACCCCACCCTGGGAGTGAAGTTTAATGTCCATGTAATAAAGATTTTACCCAGCAGGTGGGAGTCATTACACACAGCTCATATTTCTAGGCAGCAACGTTCGTTCAAATTTCTAATCCAAAAGAGCACAGTAGTAGGTCCCACAATATTTTTGAACCCTGAATTTGCTAAACCACTGTCCAATTCATAAAGCACATGTGGTTAATTATAACTCAAGAGTTTTGAGTTGACATTATAACTCCAATTTTGCTGAAGATGAGAGCAAGTGGCAAATGTTTCCCATGGAACTGAGGCCTTTCGTAACAATATCTGCTATACTCTCAATTTTATTTTTTATTTTTTGTTTTTCTAAGTTTCATTTACCTGGGGTGACTTTGTTCTTAGAAAATATTTTTTCACACTTTATTGTTAGTCTAAAATTACCATGCTTTTGTCATGAGTTGCTGTATCATCGTGTATTTTAGCCAAATATATATCCATGCTTATGAAATAATAATACAACTGAATCCAAGGTGAAACATTTACAATCTCACAAAATTGTGATGACTGATCTGTTACTTTTTGGTCCACATATTTTGGCAAGTTTCAGGTATAGATTAGGTTTCCCGCATTCCATGATGATGCATCAAGTATTTTCTGAGGAAAAAAAGACTTCTTTCATATAAATTTCAAGACACTGGAATATAGTTTATGAAGGCAAATCTTGAAATCAGTAACTCAAGTAACATGCTTTGCATTTTGCTTCACTATGCTAACAGTGAAGTGTATGCATATGTATTTTACTTTAATCAATTCATCTTATGTAATGTAATGAACAAAATTATTTTTATCTTTGCTGGCACAATTTCTGAACCAGTGTTATCACAGAGACTGACTAGATGAGTAACAAATTCATTTTCTCTTCCTGAGCACAGAGCCAAATTACATTTTCCAGCCTCCATAGATGTGGGTGCAAGCCATATGACTAATTTTGACCAATGGGATGTGAGCAGAAGGTGTGTGTCACTTCCAAATCAAGCCAGTTAAGAACGCGTGCGTGTGGGTGTGTATGTACACACGTGTCTTCTTTCAGACGCTCATTCTGCCCATAATATGCTGGCTTCACAGTGATATAATGACCTTGAAGTAATGTGTGAAGATAGAGAAGCCATCTTCTTCCGTTACAGCAGAGAAGTACAGATCCCTGAGTCACCACTTAGAGGAGCAAAGCAACAACTTTGCTGACATTTGAATCAACAAGATACAAGTTTTTCTTGTACTAAAACATTAAGATCTGGGGGTATTTTTTTTAAACAACAGTTAGCATGTCCTAACTCATAAAAATAATGAGTTCTTTTTTTTCAAGTTTGAATGCGCTAGTACGTCAACAAAATGCCTCTGTGTAGATAAAATGTGTTTTCATGTTGCATACTATTTTCTATATAAGCAACATATTATTTTTCATTTGAGGATGCTCTAATATTATATATTGCCCACACTTAATTTTATAATTTCAAGTTCATAACTGGCTCTTTTATTTATATGGATAGGCTTCTGGCCCATTTAAGCCATCTTGTATTACAGCCCCTTTTCCACCCCTAATTGATTCAATGAGCCTCTGCCAAAGACTTCCCAATTTCTCATTGTTTTCTCATTTAGAATTTGCAACTGTAATTCATCTAACATTCAATTATAAATATAATAATTGTTTAACCCTTTCTAAGGAAACAATTATTGGTGAGGGAATGAGGAGTGGAGCTAGACTAGAACTCAGAACTCTAAAACTTCTAGTCCAGTGAACCATGAGGCAAAGTATTTACATTTACTTTCTTAAGTCTTAATTTATGGTAAGAAACTAAAGACCTGGAATGTTAATTTCTCCCCTCAATGTTGCTTAAAGATATCAGTGTGATTTCATAATGGAAGCAAAGTGTGGATTTTATTAGCTTTGACAATATTTCAGGTTTTAACACTTACAGCTATAACTTTTTCCATCTGTAAAGAGGGCATCATCTAAAACATCATTTTCAAGGTGAATCAGGAACATCCTTAAGACACAAGCATTATTATACTGAAATATAGGTATTCAAGTCCATAAATGTTTGAATTTTTTAAGGGTTCTCTACAAAACTTTAGTGATTACCACACAAAGAATAGATGAGACCCCATCTACCGTAACAGTGTTGGTGGAACATCTCTACAAAAGCTGTAAAATGTCTTACATGTTCTAATACATTTTAATAATATGGACTTAAGAAATGTAATTATACCCAAAAGCTGGCGAGATTAAAATCCCTTGCACATAAAGAAAATCTCCATAGTACTTTAGCATTATCACCAAACCAGACTTAGGGCTTTGTTGCCCCCAGATATTTGGCTGTGTATATACATATATTGATGTCCTGAATGTGAGGGATGTTACCTTATTTCACTTTATGGTTAAGGGCATGGGCTCTGGAGTCAGGCTGGGTTCAAATCCCAGCCCCTCAATCACTACTGATGTGACCTTGAGCATGTCTTAACATCAATGACTCTAATTTTTCCTCATCTGAAGACTGAGGATACTGATATTGATTGATCTCATGAGTATTTGTGAGAATGAATGCGAACTATGTCTGAGGAAACACTTAGCACACTTCCTGGATACACAGCAAGTGCTCACCAAATACGAGCTATCTTTATAATCCTTGATCTGCATGTCTGAATTGGTCTCCTTTCTTCTTATCCCTTTAAATGAACCCAGCACTGCCACAGTTATTATCCCACTGTTTCCCCACACTTGGCTCTCACAAGATGCCTCAGAGGGGAAGAAATACATTCTCTTCGTATGCCAGATTCATATACTTATTTATTTGCCCCAAGACACTTCTTTGGACATTTAATAAGTCACTAGAGAAAATGAATTCTATTGTGCTAGCTTGACTCAGGATATCTAATGTGTTAGCCAAAACCATGGCTCTCCTATTACCACATTCCATTCCAACACCTCATGAAAAAGTTGATCTCCAAAATATACATTTGAATCATAATTATAATATAGGTGATTCATTCCATTATGATCACTGGAACTATTATAATATGATTACTCAGATTAATTTACCTACTAACCAGTGTAATGGAAGCCTTTTTGACAAAGTTCATTGTTCAATGGGTTCAATTATTCTAATTATTACACATATTCTGTATTTTTCATCATGCAGCTCTTTCTTTACTAAACAAGATTGGTGATAATTTTAGAAGAAATAATTCCATTCTTATTTTCCATGTAACAGTTTAATTTTTGTTAACCAACCAAAATACTTTAAAAGTTAAACAAAGTTTGTGTTTCTACACAATTCTGGCTAAGCTACTGGTTTCGCTACTACCGATGACAGTGCTGATAGATAAGTGGTTGATCAATTAGTGCTGTTACTGCTTAGTCAGCTCTAAAGTTGGTCCCAGGGAAGGCTTTTGTGTGTACTGGGCATTCTTTTCCTCACAATAGGTGTGATTGATGGCAGATAAAGTGGCAGTAGCTGTCTCTGGACCATGGCTAGGTAGCACTGACCCTGCTGAGCTCTTTTGCATGAGGAGTGATGGGAGGGGTACCTAAAGTA
Source organism: Lynx rufus (assembly GCF_022079265.1). Classification (NCBI taxonomy): domain Eukaryota; kingdom Metazoa; phylum Chordata; class Mammalia; order Carnivora; family Felidae; genus Lynx; species Lynx rufus. The sequence continues at coordinate 172,863,371 of NW_025814845.1, forward strand.
CTATTCTCAGATGCTTCTGACAATCAGGATGGATGTGACAGAAAAGCTTTTATCTGGGTTCAAATGCCAGTACCCTGATTGTACTCTCTTGTCCACCCCACCCTTAGCTCTTAACACTTCCAGCAGGGCTGGTGTCTCACCTTTGTTCTTTCCCCAAGTCTGTTATCTCAGTAGTGACTGGAATGTTTGTATGTGTATACCCAGGAAAAGGAGAAGTGCTGGGCTTAACTTTTATTGGCTTACTTTCTCTGAAGATCCATTTACTGTAGTGTGTTTGTGTGCATGTGAGGGTGTGTGTGTGTGGGGGGGGTCTATTTTCTTTTCTCCCAATTTATTCTATTTTACTTAGGGAAATAAGTTTAATTCTGCTGGATAGCTTGAGATAACCAGTTTGAAGTGACCCCTGCTTGGAGATAAAGCACATGAATCATCTGAACTGAACATATGAGAAGATGAGAAAAATACAACTATAATTTGAGAAAATTCCCATTGACAGGCTGACAGTTTCTTTATTCTTCTTTATCTGCATTCTCTCATTCTTGGCAGTAAACACCTGACACCCCCATAATGCATATATAAGAAGAATTTAAGTGTATCTTGGCTGTCAGAGCATCAGAAAGTCATTACCACTCTTAGGTCTAAGGGCTAATTCACTGAAAACTATAGCTGTAAGAAGGGAGCATCCAACAGGAGCCATGGCCTTCAGAAGAATTAGCTACTGCCAACCACATCCAGGCAAGAGGGGTTGAGGGGAAAATGAATGCCTAGGGCTCTCTCCTTCCACCCTACCAACTCCCGCTAGTGCCTCGCTTTGGCAATCCCAGCTTGAAGACAGCATGGGAGTCCTGTTGATGTGATCCATAGATGCCAACATCCTAGGACACAGAATTTGGTTGAGCCAGATGGAAAGTGTATGAGAAAGAAAACATGGAGAATAATCAGCACATAAATAGATTTATAAGAAGCCATATACACCCCCAAGTTCCAACTATAATTACCTTCCACAGCACAGTTCAAGTTTGTCCTCTTGGGAGCGTCTCTTGGTGACTCTAGTTTTTACTTATTTCTTATTTGAATTCATACCACTTATAGTTTGTCTTGGCATTTCTCTTTATACATATAAGGAAAGGAAATTATAACTTGAAATTGAAGGTATTCTTTTTGTAGCATACTGGAGCTTGGTTGGAGGCTATACTGATCAATAGTTTTTTTTTTATATTTAACAGCATTGTTCCTTAAAAACATTCACTCCATATCTTAGTGCTGTTAAAAAAAATTCTCTGAACTTCCTATCCCAGAGGGCATAATCCTCACCACCTTTAATCCTTTAACACAAATTATTAATTGCCTTTTATGGTTCCAGCCCTGCTTATGAGGGGATGAAGATACAGCCTCTGAACTTCTTTCTCTTCATGCATTAATTTACTCTTTTATTGAACATTTTGGTGTGTACCTACTACAGGTCAAATACTGTCTTCAGCATTGGGATTACAATGGTGACAGAAAAATGGACACTGTGTTGTAGAATTTACAACATAATGAGGGAGAGACCATCCAAAAATTATTTAGCAAAAGTAAAATTACAACTATGTGAGTAGAATAAAAACAAGGATACAGAATGCAGTGAAAACACATCATAGAAATGATTTAGGGAGGTCAGAGAAAGTTTCTCTGAGGACATGGTCATTAATGTAAACCCAAAAGAGTAAGAGTCAATCAAGTGACTGCTAGACAGAGCATTATAATCACATGGAACAGCAAGGCCTGTGTCTTCAAAGATAGGATAGCAAAAGGTTAGGGGTGACCAGGAGACTGGGGACAGAGGCAAAGGCCAGGAACTGCCTGCAGCGTAGGTCTTGATGAGGATCCTGGTCTTTATGTGAAGAGCAATGGGAAAATCATTGGGGAGTTTAGGCGGTGTTTACCTTAGGGGTGGCATGGTCAGAATTGCATTTTGAAATAATCATTTTGATTTCTTTGTGGAAGAGGGCAGTTCAGATGAAGGGAAATGGTGGGCTTGGACCAGGATATGATGGGAGAGAGAAAGAAAAGTGAAGTTCAATGACATGGGGACATGAAATCATTAAGAACTTGGTGAATCATTGGATATGGAAGAAATATAAAACCAGTGATGAAGTTTCTATCTCACATTAGTAAAATAAGTAAGGAACTAGTTTGTCATTGAGATAGGAAATACTAGAACAGAATCAAATAAGATGGTATGGAGAGAACACAGTAGCATGCGTGTGTGTGTGTGTGTGTGTGTGTGTGTGTGTGTGTGTGTGTCGTACTAAAGTAATATAAAAGTTAAAGTAACTTAAATAAGAAGATATGATGGAAATGAGGAAAAGTGAGAATCATGGTTAATACAGTATTTTATAATGTGACCGATGGTATGACCATTGTCTTATTCTAGCTTTAGAAACTAATTAAATGTCTACAGATATAAAAGATTTAATGTGATTTCTAAAGATAGTCCATTTAATGCAAGATCATTTAGTATCTCTTTGCTAGGAAAATATGGGAATGTGTTCTTCTCCCTTTGTACTTGGAAAAATTGAGATTTATGGCAGTTAACAACTTGGCCAAGGTTATATACTCTGAGTCAGCAGAAAAACAAAGGGGAAAAAAAAAACAGTTGAAGAGCTGGAAGGAAATTTAGAGATCATTTGACCTAGCCCCTTCGTGGATTAAGAGCAGAAATTTTTGTCAAGATCTGACAGGTAGCTAGTGACAGAGTTGTAACTAGAACCCAGGTGTCTGGACTCTCAGTCTTGCATTACACTTTTCCACTCCAGCACAATGACTGAACTTCAAGCTAATGCTCCGTTGCTCAACAATTTGGCCTCTCCCGGTAGCCAAAAGAACCCTTCCTAAAAGCAGTGGACAGCAAAAAGTATCGTGGAGGAATTGAGGCCCAACTATGTTGGGTGAAAATGTAAGCTGATGTGAACTTTGGCAAGTCTATGAGCAGCACATATGAGAACAATTACAACTCCCTGCGATCTCAATTTCTTCATGTATAAAATGTGATAGTTGTGAATAATTATGTTCTTGCTCTATGAAATTGTGGTTCTATGTATGATTCCACCAACATCTAAATATCCTGGCTGGACTTGGGAAAATAACCTTACCTTTCATTCTTGGGAATATGTTTCCCGATGAAAGGGGATATGTGCTGGTTTTTATCATTGAACATATTTTCATGTTTAAACTCCAGAGAAAGTGAGAAGAAAGCATAAAACAGGAAGCATCTGTATTTTTAACTGGCAGAGAAAGTGGAATTTGATGTGACTTCAACATTTTTTACTGCCTTATATTAACAGATGGCTAGAATTCAAAAAGTGCTTTACATAAGAAAATGGGTGGAAACTGGTATGAAGACCTTGTTGAGGAAGAAAACAAGAAAGGAGGGAAATAAGAAAGAAGGAAGGAAGGAAGGGAGGGAGACAGGAAGGGAGGGAGAAAGTATAGGTAAAAGGAAGGAAGGAAGGATGAGAGGAAAAGGGGGAAAAGTAGGAAGCATGCAAATTCCATCAGGTATTGCTAAGATATCACTGAAGGAAGAGGGACGGGGAGGAGGAGAGGCAGGGTGAAGAAGAGAGAGGAAGAAGGAAGGGAAGGGAAGACGGAGGGGGAGGTAGAAGAGGGAGGTAGAGGAGGGAGGGAGAAAAAGATTGTAAAGTTGCACTCTGCTTCCTCAGTATGATCTAGAGCTACTGATCCACTTGGAAGTCTTGATTCTTCTACCGTTTGGTAATTGGGCAGTCTAAATGAGGCAGACCTCCACTCTCCCCACCAGGAAGGTAAAGCAGCCAAGAGAGAATGAGAACCAAGTTTCAGATGAACAAAACTTCACCAAAGAACACACTTGGTGTTTGCCCCAAAACATACTCTCAGTAGGACTCGGTCCCAACACCTGGATTGAAACAGGTGGTCTCTACCATGTTGCCTTGGAAGGAAGTTCAACAGCCAGGGTGGTTATGGGATCCTTAGAACTAAACTGTTACCAAGTCCTCCCACCCTACTTTTCAGGTCTTCTAGTTCCTGTGCTTACTTAGATTTCTTCTGATAGCCAATAAAGAATACTACTATCACTTTCTTCCTTAGATTCTAAAATTTTCCAACCTTAAGACTTTCAGAGATGTCAGACATGCATGGGAATTCAGATCCAAGTAAGATGCTTTTATAACTTTTCACTGGAATGCTTGACTTACGAAAATTTTTATGTAAGACTTTGTTGCTGATAAGAGAATTTCAGGGAGTCTGTGGTTGGCACGTGCCTAACACTTTTTATTGCACACCTTCAAACACGAATAGTAAGGTCAGCAGGTAGGCCATGAAGACACGAACTTGCTTTCCCCTCCTTTTCCTCCTCAATGGCACAACATGTTATTCACCTCTTTTCTTTCTTTCTTCCTTTTCTGTACTTGGCCTTTCTTCTAATTAAAGAGTCAGTCTAGGGCAGATCAGGAAGTGGGAAGCTGTTGGTAGTGAAGGAAGAAGTGAGACATAAAGGATGTACACATCCTGGCATTCTGGTTCCTCTACTTCTGGAGCTGGCTGTGAGTCTGTCCCTGTCAGGGCCCCTAGCCCCACCTATCACTCGCCCCACCACCTTCCACACCTCACACAACACTTCCACCTACACCACTTCTTTGGAAGAAGTCCCCAAAATGCTAGTCTCACCTGAGTCTTACTCCAAACATTTGTGTATGCAGTGTTAGCATTTCTCTGCACTTTTCCCCTTTGACCATAGGATGGAAGAAAAGAGAAAGTACCAGAGATGGCTTTGCACTTTATTGGCTTCTCATTGTTGCTAACAGATTTATTCACTTACTCTATAAAATGTGTTTTTCACATTTAAACTTGAATCTTCGTGGACTGTTGAGAAATAATGTGAAATTATTTTTTATCATTGCAATTAAATAATAATTCATTCCACTAAAAAATAAAATAAAATAAAATAAAATAATAAAATGTGTTTTTTATTATTTTTAAATGTTTATTTGTTTTTGAGAGAAAGAGAGAAGGGAGTTAGCTCCAGCAGAGGAGGGACAGAGAGAGAGGGAGACACAAAATCCGAAGCAGGCTCCAGGCTCCAAGCTGTCAGCACAGAGCTGGACACGGGGCTCGAACTCATGAACTGTGAGATCATGACCTGAGCCAAATTCTGATTGCTTAACCGACTGAGCCACCCAGGCACCCCTTATTCGCTTATTCTAAAGAGTAGAAAGTCCATCCCAGTGGACAATGAAGGGGGGCCCTGGCTTAAAAGCAAACAGGTGAGACATTTGATTGAAAGTAGGCTGGTCCTTGTTGGGACTAACGTTAAAAACAAAACAAAAACAAAAACAAAAACACTTCCGCCAAACTGTAGTTTCTATTGAATTTTTAGAATTGGGTAGAACTAAAAACTCTTTTCTTTCACTCTTATCCACATGGCAGATGAATAGCCCATTTTCTTATTAAGCACCTGAAACTAAAGCACAGTATGCCTTCTACCAAAGATTTATTGCCATATATGGTATTTATTCTTCTCTACCAGGTGAATTTTTTAGACAGGGGTTCATGGCTTTTCATCTGATTAAAAATACTGTTTGATCTAAAAGTAGGTAAGCAAACGTGCTTTATAGATTAACTAGTGCAATGTGCTTTTTTCAGCCTGACCTGGGAATTTAACACATTCGACACTCACTCTTTGGGACAGTTGCTTCTGGATTCCCAACAGCTCACTTAAAATCAACTTGTGGGGTGCCTAGGTGGCTCAGTTGGTTGAGCGTCTGACTCATGACCCCAGGGTTGTGGGATCGCGCCATGTATTGGGTTCCACACTGAACATGGAGCCTGCTTACGATTTTCTCTCTCTTTGCTCCACTCCCTCCACCCACATTCTCTAAAATAAAAAAAATATATATATCAACTTGTGAAACAAGTATCTTCTCATAAATTGAAGACTGACTATATTACTGGAAAAAGTCCTGTATAATTGACGTGTGGGCTACATGCAGCAAAGGAGTTTACTATTTAAAGAAATCTTATGGGAAATTATCCTATAATCATCGATCATCCCCTACGTTATCTGAGTTATGAGAATGAATTAAATGTCCTTAAAGGTGAGTACTTACACATGCCTTAAACTAGAGTTTTCAGTCTTTTTCAAACATGTTTCTTTTACCCATTAATTCACCTTTAAAAATAAAAGTTAAACTTGGAATATGTGATATAGCCATCAGAGTTTCTTCAAATAGAAGGGCTACAAATGCTCCCTACTGTTTGCAAATCTCTATCACCAATACCCAAAGCGAGGAGCTATTTCCCTATAAAGACCATGACTTTGAGAAAACAGCATTTCCTTTTTACTTATTCAGCAATTTTTCTCACTGACGGAATATCAAAATACTACATAAAAAATTAAGATTGTTATAGTGCAAAAAGTTATTTGAATATACTTCTGGAGTTCTCTGGTACAGAATAAACAGCTAAATTACAAGTAAGTGGAGTCTTATTTTTAAATTTTGCTTCATTTTGTCTAGCTCACTGGTAAGGCATTTATAAATTGGGTGAGGAATTTCCATTTCTTGCCCCTCTTCCCTACTCCAGGGAAATGCTCCCACTTTCCCCACTGGAATACTCCGGAGGGCTTGATGCATATAGAAGGGTTTTGCTGATGATCTCTGAAATCCTTTCTGACAGTGAAATTCTATGAACATAACCCAAAGGCACTGGGCCTCACAGGTGGACTATTCAAGTTTAGAGCCTGAGGAAAAAGCTTGGCTCCAAATCTGCCCCTGTTCTTCCAGCTTATTCTGGCTATTGCATGTCCTCTTGCCCGAATTTCTGATTCCAGCTGCTGCATCTGGCTCTCTCCTTTCACTTCTTGCCCACTTCCATGGCGCGTAGGTTTTTGATGCTCACCACTGTCATTTTCCCTTGAAGTCATGCTTCCTAGGATCTAACTTACCCGGGGCTCTCGTGCTCTCCACAGGCATGCTGTCAATACAGCTCTCATCTATACGCCTGACCTAACCTCACCTCAACCCTAGAGGTGCTTTCCTGATTCAGACCTTCTTCTGACTTGCAGAATCACATGCTAACAGCCCTTTGATCTGGGAGGTCATTTTGTTTTACTTCATGTGATTTCATTCCATTCAATGGGTTTTATTTTCTTTGAAATGACAGCCAGATTCTTAAGTTCTCTGTTCAGGCCTTTGTCTCTCAGACGTTTTCCAGAACTTCCATCCAGGTAGCCTCCAGACATGGCAGGAAATAATATTGCCCAATCTCTAATTCCTAGAAACCTCTGGGGGCTATGAACATGCCAATTTTTCCTTGGGACCTGGGTCTTGTGGAACCCCTGTCAGGCATACCTTTTTTTTTCCTTACTAGCTGTCCTGCTTCTTCTCCATAATGTATTCCATTTCATGGAGATACCACTTAGCTATGACATGTCTTCCTAAAAAATTCCCAACTTATTTTTTCTTTTTCTGGCCATCATTCCAGTTTACGGCTGAAAAGATGACAATGATAACACAACCCATCCCATCTTCTTTGTTAATGCAAATGCTGACAGTAAGTTGACAAATACTGGAAACTTAAGTAGATGAAAATTTACAACCTGGTTTTTGGCCAGCAGGAAACAGGGTAATTTGCAACAGGATAATTTAGAGGATAAATAGAGGGTAATTTGCAATAACTATAGGAAGAAGCATCCTACTTTGTTCACACTTTTCTCTTTTATTTGAATATGGGCTGGAAACTAAAGGTCTAGTCCTCTTACAGCTTCAAAGGCACCGAAATGCTAAGTAGCTGATAGGCCAAGATTCTTTTTCCTTTTCCACACTTATCCTCAGCAGAAGTTTTCAAATTAAAATGTGTTGTTTTTTTTTCCCCCACTGAATTGCATTTATCTCTCTAGAAGGCTTTCAAGCTTTTGTTCTTTTCCTTTGTGTACATAAAAATGAATAAAAACGCAGTTTGTAAATGTGGGGTAGTCTGTGTTGCTTTACATTATTTTCATTAATTTGATTGTCTTTTGAGACTTATATTTGACATATATGAATGTCTTCTTAGAAGCAGATGGATATGGTAATAAAGCATCTTAATAAGTTCAATCAATACCTATTTAAGAATGATTTTTTTAAATTCCAGATCTTGCTAGTATTGCCAAGAAAATCAGTTTCAGCAGATGAAAGAATTTTAAAGTTGAACCCTGTTGATCAATTCTCTTACTTAGTATTCCCTTTGCATTTTATGTTTCCAAAGAGCTTATAACCATCCATCAGGTTTTTTAATGTCAAGCTGGTGGACAAAATATATGGCCAAACTCCATTTTCCAAATTGGGACACTGAAGTCTAGGAAAGGTAAGTTTCTTCCCTAAGGGGATCACAACCAACTGAAGTAAATAGTTTTGTTTGGTTTTGCTTTGGTTTTTAAGACTTGAAATAATTATATGAAGTCCCTGGACCACAGTGGCCACTTTATCTTATTTTTCCCTTTTCCCCCAAAATAAAAAAAATCAACAACTATGTATTTATTGAGTGTCTCCTATACTATCTGCTATGGGAATAAAAAAGAATGCTCTTCCCTCAAGGACTTTAGAACTTATTTTTAAAGAAAACACATACATCCATAATAAAATATATAACCTCCAAGGGAATTTGTATCAAATGACCTGTCCTGCATTATGGACTTTTATAAAAGAAGGGCACACTTCGGGCTAAAGTGACCACTAAAGTTGTGTGCTGAAACTGATTGAGTTCCTGAGGGAGGAGGGCACCATGCCAGATCAGAAGAGGCCCATGAGCAAGGGCTAGCCACTCCAGAGTGAGCATGCATTATTTAGAAGACAAGAAAGAGGGGCACCTGGGTGGCTCAGTCGGTTAAACGTCTGACTTCAGCTCAGGACATGATCACACGGCTCACGAGTTTGAGTTCCGCATTGGGCTCTGTGCTGACAGTTCAGAGCCTGGAGCCTGCTTAGGATTCTGTGTCTCCCTCGCTCTCTGCCCCCACTTGTGTGCCTCTCCCTTTCTCTCTCTCTCTCAAAAAAAAAAAAAAAAAACATTAAAAAATTACAAAAAAAAAAGACAAGGAAGAGTCCAACTAGGATGGGGAAAACAATTCAAGTAGAGGAAATTCTGCTTTTGTTAGAACTTTGAAAATTAAGCATACAATAGGTGGATCAGTTTTGAGAAAATACAGTCCAGGCTTCTTAAAGGCTAAGCCAACTTTTGTCCTTGTAATCCTTTGCACAAGTTTATATGATGCTTTGAAGAGTAAATGAAAAGATAGAGTGACTAAATTTCTCTTCTTAAGAAGCAGGAACATTTTTATTATTTCCACTTTGAGAAGGAGAACACCAAGGCTCCTGATGTCAACTTGCCCAACTCCACACAACCAGTAAACTCTAGGATCAGGTTTCAAGCCCCCAAATATTTAATTTCTCAAAGTCTTCCCTCTTAGTGACTTGACTACAACACAGAGCCACTGGGTGATAGCTGCCCAACTGTAGAACAAGTCCAGACTGTAATCTTGGGAGTTTTCATGGGTTTCTGACTCTACAAGTTAGTAGTTGTTTTTTGTTGTTGTTTTGATTTATTTTGAGAGTGTTCCTGGGAGGGAAGAGAGAGAGGGAGAGAGAGAGAGAATCCCAAACAGGTTCCACACTAGTGGTGCAGAGCCCAACGTGGGGCTCGAACTCATGAACCGTGAGATCATGACCTAAGCCAAAACCCAGAGTCAAGAGTCAGAGGCTCAACACACTAAGCCACCCAGGCGCCCCCCTTTCTTCTTCATGTTATCCACCTCTACTCTTTACATGTATAATCTTTTTACTCCTTCCAACAGTGGTCACATGGCTTGGCCTTATTTCCAAAACCATTCAGCAGTGCCTGAATGTCTTTCTAAGTGAAGAGAGGTGGGTAATAAAGCAATCTGTATGAAATCCTCTTTAGGGGCTTTGGAATAGCAGGGAGAGTCTGATACTTGGAACTAAATTCTGTCACTTCCTCAATATGTTATGATTATGGCAGAGTGGTTAGTGCTTACACCCTGGGGTCTGACTGGTTCAAATCCTAAGTCTAGTCTTCCAGTTGTCTCTGCCAAGGTAAATTAGTTAATCTGGCTCTACCTCAGTTTCCTCATCTCTGAAATGTTATAAAGAGTAATAGTGAAATATGAATGGTATCATAGGACTGTTGTGAGGTTTAAATGAGTTAATGCACCCAAGGTATTAGGCACATGAATTCAAGAAATTTGAGCAGCTATCATTATTTGTTGTTGTTGTTGTTGTTGTTATTTTGGCTCACAATAACCAAAATAATTACTTTGTTTTTCATATTTACAAAAGACTTTCACATTCACTAGTTCATTTGTACATTGTTTTCCCAAAGAGAGTGGTAGGGTAATGGTTTTTATCCTTATTTCATAATAGTTTTTTTTTAAAGAGGTGAGTAGATTATATATTAAAAATTTTTAAACAATACAGAAAACTTCAAATAAAAAATAAAAATAATGCTGAATCCCACCACCTACAGTAAATCACAGTTGGCCTTTGAACACTCTTCCATGCATCTGTTTCTTCACAATTTGTGTATGTAGATGTGTTAATGTGACAAATAGGGTCATATTCAGTGTGCACTTAACAAGCATTGATTGTATGCCAAACCTGGATTTGGGAATACTGGTGGAGTCGGAGGGAAGTGGATGATTTGAAAGACATTTAGAGATAAAAGATTTCATGATGGATTAGATCTGCGAGATGAGAAAGATTAGGGGACAGAGATCATCTATGGATTTTGTATATATAATAGGATTGGTGGGTGGGGCATTCATTTGAGAAGGAACATTTGACTCTGTAGTGATATTTTTTACTCATTAATATGCTATGATAATTATCCATGACTATCAATATATCCATATATTATCATTTTTAATGACCACATAGTACTTCATTGAATGTAAAGATTTTATATGTAATTTAGTTAACTATTCTTGTATTTGATAGACATTTAGGTTGTTTCCAATTTTTTCACAATTTTCAATAAGGATACAGTAAATCTCTTTATAAAGACATTTGGCTACACTTACTCAATTACCTTCTTAGGATAAATTCCAGGAAGGGGAAATTGCAGGGCCAACTCGTATCATAATATACATTATGGTTTAAACAGTCAAGTTGTCCTCTATGAAAGCTACCCCAATGGGAGCTCACATCAAGAGAACAGGAGACTGCCCATCTATCTACCTACACTTGGGTACCGAGGTATCAACAATCTTGAACATTTTTCCTTTAATGTTCCCACTTAAAAATAGAACAGGTGACAGAGATTCAGAGAGATTAAATAACTTGCGTGATACCGCACGGCTAGAATAGTGAAGCTAGAGGAAAATTCCGTTTTCCCATTGGCCCAATGCTTGCTTTCCTTAATTTATAGCCTTTAAGCATTCTCTCTCAAAAAGCCAGAAAGTAAAACAAAAACAAAAGTCCACAATCTTCACAGGTAGCACATCTTAGGTCTTAGTCTTACCCCTGAGAGTTAAGAAGAAATAACTCAGGTGTGCTGAGTTCTTCAACAGAGTCAAATGGAATGATGTTTAAGGGAGAACTCTTAAAGTCCTCCCAATCAAAACTTATTCTTCTGGGTCTTTGTTCTAAAAACTCTACTGAGAAATTTATATTTTGAGGTCATCATCTCATGGTTCATGAGTTCAACCCCCGTTTCGGGCTCTGGAGCCTGGAGCCTGCTTTGGATTCTGTGTCTCCCTCTCTCTACCCCTCCCCCACTTGCACTCTGTCTCTCTCTCTCTCAAAAATAGATAATAAAATGCTGAAACAAATTTTGAAATAAAATAACTTAATATCTTATACATCTAAAACTATACATTTAAAATCCTCTTTTTAAAATACAAATAATTCCTTGTTATAATGGCAAGCATATTAGAATCATTGGCAGTGTGGATTTAACAAAGTGATCACCTTCAGAGCTCCCAGAGAAATGAAGCGTACTGTACATGTTAGCTTGGAGGTAGAAAAAGTCAGCCACAGGAAGGAGAGGTGGGAGAAAACAGCCAAGGGAAACTCCTCTTATTTCATAATAGAGCACACAGTCTGTCAAGCACTCTAAAGTGCTCAATACAAGTTAATCATTTCCTTGAATGAGATTCAAATTCTCTGGAAAGAATGTCAGTCACCAGTGCCCAAATTCTATGAACTTCCTGATACCCGCTCCCTAATACAATCCCTTCCCCCATACACACAAACACTTCTCACCACAGAGAATAATGCACTTGGGGACACTTCTGCAAGAATCCCAACATGCATGTTCTAAAGGGGACGGCAGTGGCTGGCGTTGGCTGGGCTCTGGGTCTCATGAGACCACCAGTTTCCTTTCTTTGGGGACCAACCAATTTGTCTGGCCCACCCACTATGCTCTGGCCAAAATTCTTGCCAGAAAAAGGAGGAAGGGGCCTAAAAGTAAAGTATAGAGGAAGAGAAGGAAATTACTGTTTACCTTTCTATATATACCACATGTCTTGTTAGGCATAGAATTCTCTTACTAAATTCTCATGATAATTTCTCAATCTCCTATTCCCTCCCTCTTCTTTGCACATATTTTTTATGGTGTCTTTCTTTTCTCAGCCAGTTTTTCAGAGAAATTAAAAATTATTCTATACATCTTAAAAGCGTACTTCAACTAATAGGTGGAAGAAGCATCAAAGGCACTGTTTTCAAAAAACATACGTAGAGTCAGATTAACAGTCACACATTTTTCCTTAAAAAAATGTTTCCACCAAATCATGAAGCTTAAACATGTTTTTCACCAGTCTTTTGCTAGTGGTGCCAAACAACTGGGATTCAAGGAATAATTAATTTCCTAATTAAAGGTTTCAGAATTTTTGTGGAAATTTTCTTCATGGAAAATCTTTCAAACATATATATGTCTGCATTACTGACAGTATATACAGCATAAGGGAATAGAAAATTGTTTAGTTGATTAGTTTTCCTTAATATACCTTGGATTTATCATGGTGAAGGTATTTTTTTTTAATTTTTTAATGTTTACTTATTTTTGAGAGAGACAGAGAGTGAGCAGGAGAGGGGCAGAGAGAGGGGGAAACACAGAATCCGAAGCAGGCTCCAGGCTCTCAGCTGTTGGCAAAGAGTCCGACACAGGGGGCTCGAACCCACAAACTGTGAGATCATGACCTGAGTTGAAGTCGTCAGATGCTTAACTGACTGAGCCACCCGAGCACCCCTGGTGAAGATCATTTTTAATGCAGATAAGGAGGATCCAGGGGACCGGACCTGACCCTGTGATATACTTTGAAACTTACAATTATGATTCTCATTTGAGTAGTTTTGTCAAAGGTTTTTCCTTAAGGGAAGTGAAGGCTTTTTTCAAAGCTAGTCAGTATGGAGTCAGGCTTCCTTTCTGAACTGAATATTGGACTTAGGGAACAAAACTTGAGATTCAAGATTAATTGGAAGTGTGTTAATATGTATTTATGGGCAACATAATTCTTACATGTTTATATGAATGCCTGATTTAAAAAAAAATATATTTTCATCACCAAAGAATGTTATTCATCATAGTGGGGCAGAGAAAATTGGAAATAAATACTTAGGAAATTCTCATTCAAGTATCTCCCCCTCCAAGAAAAAAGAATGAAAAGATGGGGCGCCTGGGTGGCGCAGTCGGTTAAGCGTCCGACTTCAGCCAGGTCACGATCTCGCGGTCCGTCAGTTCGAGCCCCGCGTCGGGCTCTGGGCTGATGGCTCAGAGCCTGGAGCCTGTTTCCGATTCTGTGTCTCCCTCTCTCTCTGCCCCTCGCCCGTTCATGCTCTGTCTCTCTCTGTCCCAAAAATAAATAAACGTTGAAAAAAAAAATTTAAAAAAAAAAAAAAAAGAAAAAAGAATGAAAAGAAAGCAATTTGTTCCCCTTTGATATTTTTTTTTTATCCTTTTCTGGAAAGTCTCTCCTTGTACCTTTCTGGGCCAGTCATTAGATATAACAAAAAACAGGGTAGAAGGAAAGATTGAGACTTTGATTGAATTTGGTTATGTCTAAACCCGTGAATTTTTCCACCTGGTTGGCTAAGCCAGTGTCTCCATGAAGAGGTAATAAAACCCCAGACAGACAGGCGATTGGCAGCTTTACTCCACTACCACTGACATGCCAACAGAGGACATAAATGGAAGATGGAATAATGGAAATCAGCATGAACAAGGGCAGTACTTTTCACCCAAACTTCAAATTCTGTTTCAAAAACCAACACATACACACAGAAGCATCAAAACCTCACAAATTCAGAAAGTAGAACTGAGGAAAGAAAATAGGCAACATGGGATACAGGTGTCTTTTAAGAAGCTGCTATAATTGTCACGTGATTTTCCGCTGTGATCATGAATCTATATGAAGCTTAATGCTCTTACTTTAGCAGGCATCTTGATGGATCAATCCCAGCTTGGCATTTTTAGCCAGATGCTGCTGTATCAGATGTGGCACCGAACATTCTGAGCAAAGTCTTGGCTCCCACATGTGTGAGCCCCAAGAAGAACGTCCCAGGTTCCAGGACAATTTATTTGTGTTCTAGGAACTCCAGCGCTTTCAAGAACATCCTACTAGAAATGTAATTACTAATATTTTAATAGAAAAATATGAAAAGAAGGAAGAAAATATAGGAAAAGACCTATAGTAACTTTGACTTTGTTTCCCAACATATGATAAAATCTCATACCAGAACGAATCAATTTTAACCTAGCTGAAAGTCAAATATCGTTTAAACCCTTACTGTAATTCAATTACAAATAGTCACTGCATATTATTTAGAACACACAAATATAAACAAACATGGATGCTCGTGGAACGATAATATGGCATGTGCCTCCATGCATGAATGTGTGTGTTTCAATGGGTACGGTCTGTTGACTCTAGGAAGGAGAAGGCAACTGCAATGTGTATGGAATGCTGTGGAGTATAAATTTTAGGCAGTGACCAGGGTCAAGTAATCACTCTAGCTGTTCCTCACATTTCATCACATTGTCCCCGTGTTGACCTACAGAAGTCTCTTGAGGAACATGATTGTTGCCAGTATGGGTTAGGCACAGTGGAAATACTGGAGACACAGTAAATCAGGCAAATATGGCCCCTGCCTCCATGGAGCTTATAATCTGAGGAAGAGTGGGTATTTCTTATATATTTCCATTATTCTAGCTGTTAATGCAAGCTATTGAAGTACAGAATAATCCAGCACTGAGAGAGTTTTAGTCCTAAATGACTCTGATTTATTCATATACCATATGTGATATTATTAATATAAAAAATCCATAACAGTAGAATAGAGGTAATTCCTTTTGAAAATAAATATTTCCTCCTGAAAAGCCATAGCAGCTTGGACTCCAGACTTGAACCATCTGCTCTGTGATCTGCCTCATCAGAGGCAGTTGTAGACAAGTCACATGGTCTACACTGTGCCTAATCTGGCAGAGGCTACAACTTAGAACAGGTAGACCAGTTGACTCAGCTACTGACCAAAATCTGAGAGTCCACACATCATGCATGATAGTAAGGTACCTCTGCCTAGGGCCTTAATGACATGATAAAGGAAGTAACATGGCTTTGGTTTGTTTCACATATTCCATACTAAACTCTTAAGATATACATAGAACTTTGTTTTAAGCCTAAGAAAGACACAAATATATGTTTGGAAACCTGATCCATATTCTAACACATGCCTGATATAATTCTATATTGTGCATATGTGTTAGTTCTATTTAAAAAACATTTCTTTCTTTCTTAGAGGCCAAATTCTCATATTATCTCATTGGTCTAATGAATAATTTATAAGTACAAGCAAAAAAAATAAAATAAAATAAAAACCAACCCACACAAAACAAAACAAAACAACCCAGGATTTTCTTTTGCTTTGGGCTACAATACTGTGTGTAGGGGGAAAATGCTAAGTGGCTCTCAACAACGTTTAATCTTCTGGCCTCTTCCAATTTGCTAAGCATATTTTCTCCAGACCAGTAGCTACCATTCCTCAGCCAGGAAAAAGAAATTCTCTCTACCAAACATGTGTTTAGAAATCTGATGCCTGCAGATTTGGTCTGATGCTTGTATTTGTGGTCTCTGAAGGTCAATGACACATAAGAGAAGGAATGATCATGCCTAATATTGATTTTCAAAAGCCAAGTGCTCTGAAGGGCTCTTTAGAGAGATTATACAGTCTGGGAAGCCTAAGAATTAACACGGCAAAGCTATGAACCTTCACAACACAAGGATAGACAATTCACCCAATCCTATGATTGGAAATAATGAACAAGCAAGCAGGATAATACATACACATTCAAGGTCCCTTCACCATGCTCAGGCAATGGTCATTAGGACTCAACATGATAAGATGATCTGGTAAAACAGACCTACGGGATAGCCACCCCCTTTCAGTTCAAAGAATGCCTGAAGTCAGGCAGCACAAAGCTTCTGAGGCATTAGGAGCAGGAAAGCTGTAAGTTTCTTTACATTAAACTTTGTTTTCATGCAGTGCAAACAGATACCTAATAGCTGGTTTGATCCCCTGCCCAGGAAAATGATGGAAGAGGACAGCCACTTTCAGAGATGGCAACAGAGTCCAGAGACCTCACGCAGGGCCAAAGATTACTAGCAAAACTCCAGCAGTGGGAAATTCCCTCAACCGGTTTTTTTTTTCAACATTGAGAAAATTAGGCATGGAAACCAAGCAGCCATCCTTTATGTTCAAATTGGAAAAGCAAAGAGTTCTCGTAGCTGGTGTTATAAAAGTTGCTTGTTGTTTGTTATGAAGCACTTCTCAAGATGGGCAAGATTCTGGCCCAAGCCTCCATCGAACAAATGAAAGGTTTATACTGATCTTTAGCCAGAAGATACAGTTGTCAATTTTCCAAATGGTATGCAGTGATTAGTGGAAAAGTTATGAATAGTTTGGATATGTGGGTACATATTCATATACACATTATAAAATATGCAAAATTTAAGTAACTGTCTCATACCCGACATATTATATCACATAGACTGGATCAATGATTCCATCAAAAGGGGCCATTACAAAAAGTTTCCCTGGTCACAATAAAAGAAAGAAGGATGGCTTAAGTCTCTAAAAGGTAGTAGTAAGTAGTTCTTAATGAAAAATATTAATTTATTGTTAACATTTCTATAGTTGATGGTGAACACGTCAAGGAGTTAGAGAAAAATATATATTAAGTCTGAATTCCTCTGTTACGTACAATGTCTACTTTATCTCCACTTGGTAGATTGTTACTGTCCTGGTACCACATTCCTTGACCATGTCCTAGAATGGCCCACTGACCTTTCTTGAATCCCTATTTTACTTATTTACCAATCAATCCACCACTACATATTTTTGATCCCTGTGTGAAGTTCCTTAAGGATGACACGAGAAGCAAAATACAGATTTCCCATCCTGGAAGAGTGTAGGATATTAATTAGATGTGCTCAGTTAGTACCAAGGACCAGAATAAAATAACTTACAGAGAAAGAGAGAGTGACAGAAGACACATAAACTCAAAGGTTCATAAGTGTGGAAAGAAACAGAAGTTCAGACTGACTTCAGAAAAAGGAGATGTGGGGCTGACCAGAAGAAGTCAATGGAAATGCAGGTGATGGGGCTCTACTGGTGCCTTGGAATATTCAATCATCTAGAAGGAAGAAGGGAGAGTATTGCAGGCTTTGAGGACAACATGAACAATGAAGAGAAATTGGGGACAATAGGAAGGACATCCGCCTATCAGAAAGAGAGGATTTATATTATAGAGCAGGAAAAACGAAGTTAGATAGGCGGGAAGGATTCAGATGATCAAAGGATGATCAATAATCAATGATCATAGGATCACTGTGTGTCGGTTGAGTCTTCACATGAAGGAAAACATATGATAGATACACCACTGCCTGACAGGATCACAGACATTAAATAGACATCTCAGTACAGATGACAGAAATCCATCTACATGAAGGATTGCCCTGACCTTCACAGTTGTTGATACAAATTCCAGAATTGAAGTGTTCAAGTAACTCATTTCTTTTTTTTTTTAAATTTTTTTTTTTCAACGTTTATTTATTTTTGGGACAGAGAGAGACAGAGCATGAACGGGGGAGGGGCAGAGAGAGAGGGAGACACAGAATCGGAAGCAGGCTCCAGGCTCTGAGCCATCAGCCCAGAGCCCGACGCGGGGCTCGAACTCACGGACCGCGAGATCGTGACCTGGCTGAAGTCGGACGCTTAACCGACTGCGCCACCCAGGTGCCCCTCAAGTAACTCATTTCTGATGCAAGGGAATATTTCCTAGCAGGAATAGCCATCGGCCCTGGGTCTCAGAGGCACTTATCAGCTGAGTCAGTGTGTCATGGAGACAGAGAAACATTACTATTCTACTGCATCAGTGGCCATGAAACTTATAGCTACTGCATCCTAGATCCCATGATGCTTCCTGGCTACAAATAAACGCAAATGCCTCGGACAGGACACATTAGCAACCTCTCTTAGAAGATGCTTATTACACCCAAAAGAAGCTAAAACAGTCTTGTTGCCAAGACTTCATCATGCATTATCCACATGGCATAATTATGCATTCTCATCTTGCTATTTGCAACTCTTCTCTTTTTAAAAGTAAGTGTATACATTTGTATACTTCAAAAAAAACTGCTATCCATATTAACATGCCTACTATAACTGGCCTCTACATTTTATAAAAAGCATACCTCATATATTCCTGTAATATGGAAACATGTGTCAGTAATATTTCTTTTCAACATTTTTTTGTCAGAGGCCAAAGGCTCGTAATATCTCATTTTCTTTCATGATAATTTATGAATTGTTAAAGTAACACATGGGTTCTTTTCTATCTTTGCTTCATGACTGTGCACAGAGAAGAAATTACTAGGTGCTTCTCTCTTCCGATTCCACTCTCTGTCACCTCCAGGTCATTCAGATTTCTGCCCCAGGTTCTTTCAGTCTGACAGCCAAAACTCTGGGGAGTGGGAGGGAGGTGGGAGGGGTCAATAAAACTTTCTTCAGAAATATTTACACTCACTTGACCGTGAATGATGAGTACGACTGCATCAGGTGGAAATGGGCATAGCAGAGAACACATTTTATACCAAGACACAGAATTATGAGAGAGGGCTGTGTTCCAGAAAACTCAACCCTTTGGGTGTGCCCAGAGACTGAATGAGTAGAGAATGGGGAAAGATGTGGTAGGAATGGTTGCTTGAGACCAAAATATTAAGTACTCTTTTATGCCATGCTAAAGGCAACACATTTAGTTTAGTTTAGTTTTGCTCTTTTGAAAAAAAATGCCTGGCTGAAGTTTAAGGAAGGAAATAAAGTAAAGAAAAATGGGTTCAATCATCTTACATTAAAAATTGTTGTGAGTCTCCCACCAGGCATGACCTTGGAGCTTGCTTGTGCTGTGAGTCAAGAGAATCATGTGTACCAGTGGGCCATGGTTACTGATTCAGGCTGCTAGAAGGGTGAAAGCTGTGTTGTGATTGACATGAAACCCTAAAACTTGCATTTTATGAGGAAAACGCTTTGCTTGTGTTCCCCTGCCTTAGGGACCCCATGCTGAGCTTTAGATGTTTGTCTTTTTTGGGTGTTGGGCTTAAATGAGGACCCCCATAGAGAGTGCAGACACATTCTGTCCTCAGAGCAACAATTATATATTCTATTTATTCCATTGGTCCATTGCCCCTGAAGCTTAAATCCACCAACTATTGTCATAACTGATGCTAGTGGCTGCCGTCCAGCTCTGCCAAGTCAGGCATGGTTGTCGAATATGAAGAAGAGACAAGCAAGGGGTGGGAATAAAGAGGGTTTTAAAGGAGGTTTCTGCCCCTCTTCTCCCTTCAAAAAGGACAGTGGACATTCTTCCACAATATTAAAAGCCTCTACTGTCTACTTTAGATCCCTCAACATCAAAATAATCTTAGCAAACACAGAACATGTTTGAGGTGTTCAACAAACCTAAGAAAACCTCAATACTAATATAAAGCTGCTTCTGGCAAAAGATCTACATACAAAATAACACTTAGGAATGAGTGAGGGGATTAAGACTAGAATTGAATCAATACTTACTGGCCTGCAGCAGCATGGAGTCTTCCAGAAAGCAAGGGAAGCAATTTTCTGGTACCCAAATGGAGACAGCCAACCAGAATTTGGGGGATGAGGATGCCTGTGTACCGCAGGGGCTACCATGGTAAGAGGAAGGGTAGGAGAGGAAGGGAAACCTAGAACCAAAGACTGGATTTGGAGACGGCTCTCCCTTTGTACAACTATCTGTAGATGAAACAGATTGCCAATACTCAGAATCCCTCAGTCCATTATATATGCATGCAAGTGTGCATACATGCAGAGACGATATCATTTCCACTAAATTGCTTTACAGACAAATAACTTCTTAACTGCTCTATGGGGATAATATCCTTGTATTACAAAGAGAGAAACTAGCAACCAAGTGGTAAAGGCACTTCTCTCAATTCAGTTAAAACTTTATGCTAGGAATCATGTAAAACAAAAACATGTTTATTGATTTTCAACCTAATCAACCAGAGATATATTACATGCCTCTGTAATATGTAATTACCTCCTTGTATGCTCTGAACATGTATGATGTTCCATTAATTATTATTATTAATTAAGTATAGTTCATGGTCTGTGGTTTAGTCACAGTACTATTAATACTAGAGTATCACAAAGGCCCAATTCTTTAATATGAATCATTTTTCTAAGCATAAGAATATAAAAGATTGTGACAAATGATTGAGTAAAGTATTTACCATTTCAGTCCCTCTTTGAAATATTTAAATATTCTGTAATATTCATCAGCAGTTTACGTGGCAACGTTCAAATGTGGGTCTTCCTGGGTCGGCACACTCCAGTAGTGAGAGACTCTAAATATTCCAAAGGAGCTATGTGATCATGCAGTAAACCACACATATTAAATCCCTAACACATAAACCCATCTACCTGCATCTACATCAGCACCACTGAATGTTGCTGGAAAAAAAAAATGTCACCATAACCACCGTAAAAAGGCCAGGTGACATCTGTACACACAAGTGGGTCACATTACAGAAGAGAAACTATGTGCTTAGGGAACCTGAATATTTTATAATGGGCAGTCAGCCTGTTGGACCTTTGCCCCAGAGGGAGACATTCTCTTTATTGCACTGAACTGCGATGCAGACCTGTTTCTTGCTCTGGAGAGGGACACTATCAATCTTGCAGGGCTATTCACTATACAGCCTTGAATAAAAAAGTTCTGAAACAAGGGACTCAGTGACTCTGACATAAGATGAGCAAAAATGAAAAAGCCACATGGAGAACTGCCTCCCCAAACCACTCTTCTCTGTTGTACTTGAATTCTCACTCTCCTAAATGACTATTTCAACCTCTTTCTCCTCAAACATCCTAACCACTGTCACATGGCATATCCTATGCTCCTTTTACTCCTTTTCAGTTTCTTTTGCTGCCTTCTCTTTCTCAGCTCATCTATAGGTGTTAGGGAGCTCCTGAGATCCCTTCTTCTTCCCATCTGCTATAAACTGAATTGAGTCCCCTCAAAATTTATATGTTCCAGCCCTAAGCCACAATGTTGACAGTATTTGGAGATGGGGACTTTGAGAGATAATTAAGTTTACATGATAATGAGGGTCCTCGTAATGGGATGGATGCCTTTATAAGAAAAGACACAAAAGGAGCACATGGGTGGCTCAGTCAGTTAAGCGTCCAACCTCAGCTCAGGTTCAGCTTCAGGTCATGATATCACGGTACATGAGTTTGAGCCCCACGTAGGGTTCTATGTTGACAGGTTAGAGCCTGGGGCCTGCTTCAGATTCTGTGTCTTCCTCTCTCTCTGCCCCTTCCCTGCTCGTGCTCACTGTCTCTCTGTCAAAAATAAACAAACATTAAAAAAAAATTTTTTTAAAGAAAAGACACAAAAGAACTTGCTTCCTTTCTCTCTCTCCACCCACAAAGAAAAGTCATGTGAGGACACAGCAAGAAGAGACCCATCTGAACCCAAAGAGAAAGCTCTCAATAGACCCAATGACCCTACTGGTACCTTGATCTTGAACTTCCAGTCTCCCAACCTGTGAGAAATAAATTCCTGTTGTTTAAACCACTAAGTCTATTGTATTTTGTTATGGCTGCTCAAGCTGGCTAAGACACCATCTGTAAATACTCATGCAGACTTTGAGCTTTAAATACTATCTATATAGTATAGGCTTACAAAATTCCATCTCCATTCCCAACTTCTCCCATGAAATAAAGATTTGTATATAACAAACTGTCAATTTGACATTTCTACTTAGATATTTAATATACATCTCAAAATGTCAACATGGCCACAAAAGAATGAATAATTTCACCTTCCAATTCTACTCTTCTCTCAATCTTGCCAGTCTTAGTAAATGTCAACACCATCCACTCAGTCACTCAGGCTGAAAATTTTGGAGTTATCCTTTAACTCTCTATTTCCTTTGCTCCAATCACTTAGGCCAGTTCATTGGCAAATCTTGCCTCTTTCTGGTTTCAAAACATGTTCAGAATCTCCTTTTCAAATCACCATGTAACTAAGTCACCATCATCTTCCACCAGGACTACTACAATGGTTTTCTAACTGGACTCCTAGCTGGCTTCTATCTTTTAATATATAATCTATTTCCACACAGCAGTTAGATAATATTCTAAAAATTAAAATCAAGTCACATTATTCACCAACATGAGTTCTGTTGCATTTACAATTAAATGCAAACTCCTTAGCCAAGCTATAAATCCCCATGATCTGGTCCTGCCTCTCTCTCATTATGTTTTTTGTTTTGTTTCATTTTGTTTTTGAAGAGAGAGAGCATGCATATAAGCAGGGGTGAGGGGCACATGGAGAGAGAGAGAGAATCTCAAGCAGGCTCCATGCTAAGCACAGAGCCTGATGTGGGGCTCAATCCCATGACCCAGGGTCATGACCTGAACTGAAATCAAGAGTCAGACACTCAACCGACTGAGCCACCCAGGTGTTCTCTCCAACGTCGTTTTGTACCAGCTTTCTCCTCACCCTTTATGGTCCAACCTTTGGTCTATTCAAGAAACAGAAAGAAAGTCATGCCATCCTCAAGGTCATCATGTTCCATGTTTCCCATCCCTGAAATTCTATCCCCCACTTCTGTTTTTTGCATGGGTAGTTCTTTCTTGTCATTCAGATCTCACTTTAAATTCATTTCATTCTTGAACACCCAATCTAATATTGTCATCTAATTGTTCTCAGGTCACATCATCCTATTTTAATTGTCTATATAATATTTCTTTTGTGTATGAGTTTAATCTCATGAATGTAAGCTCCTTGGTAATGAGGGCCTCTTGTAGATGTCTTGCTCACTCTGGTGTCTCCGCTACTTAAACAGTACTGGGAACAGTAAGTATTTCTTGAATAAATGGATAGATGGATGGATGCATGGATGAATAAACAAATAACATGTGTAGGAATTGGCAGAGGTGGGAGTTTCTTGGAGAACAACAGAGGTAATTAAAGCAATAAGATCCTCTCATTATCTTTTGGCACAGTTTGACTGGTCCACATACCTAGAAGGTATTCAGACATCTGGAGGCCTTTACTTTGAAGATGAATAATTATGTTTATATTTGTATTTATATTTATTTATATATATTTCTTGCCTAGAGAAATCTTTTAAACCAGTTCTAGGTAAACATGGTTTCTAAGCATCCTGCCTAATAAATTATTATACTTAAAATCAAACAATGCTATAGAAATAATGCACAGACTTGACTTTGCTATCTTTTAAATTAATTCACGTATCTAATTTTTTTAATGCTTTTTTAAATATTTGTTTATTTTTGAGAGAGATAGAGAGAGCACAAGCAGGGGAGGGGCAGAGAGAGAGGGAGACACAGAATCTGAAGCAGGCTCCAGGCTCTGAGCTGTCAGCACAGAGCCTGATGCAGGGCTCGAACCCACAAACCACAAAATCATGACCTGAGCCAAAGTCGGATGCCCAACCGACTGAGCCATCTAGGCAACCCAACCTACTTACTTTTAAAACTGTTTTGAGAGTCTCCTATGTGTCATCACTATGTAGAGACTGAGATTTTGACAGTGATCAGGACAGAAAAGGGAATCTTCCTGGAACTGATAAGTAACAAGATACATAATGCAGAACCAACCACCGATAGCTGAGCACAGCTCCTTGGCAGACTATGAGATTATTTTATCTTGTTTTCTAATTTTTACACTGACAAAGCTACCCTCATTAGCTAACATACAAGTATATATGTATATCCCCACATATATACAGAAGTAGATGTCTCTCTTTATACATAGACATATGTAACTATAAAATAATTCCTTGAGTAATTGTGTTTTGGACCCATAAAAAATTAAAAACTAAAATCGTTTTAACCCAATTTTGAATAGCCTATGAACAGATCTAAGAAATTGCCACTAATTAATTTGAAAATTTTTACCCCGCCATTATACTACATTGAGAAAAATTTAAGAGACTACTGCCTCAGTTTCTTAATCAGGAAAACACATTAACAAAATAAACATCTCATTTTTAAACCAACAAGAAATAATATAATAAACATAAAATCCTTGGTCTTTTCACAAATCTAGTTTTATACAAAGCAATAGTGATGAGGTGTGCAATAGAATAAAAAAATATCTCCTAAATTACATCATGAATATTTATTATTACCTCTTTAGGAAAGAAGGAAAATATTCCTTGGAAGAAACAACACTGGGGTATTAACTAATAACTATTTGAATTGTATATTCTCAAGACATAAATGAGTATCAGTTAAACCACATGGGTTTTCATCATTGCTTTCTGCCTTATGACACATTATATGGCCCTAATGTAATGGAAACAATAACCTTGGAGATGGTCATGGTGGGAGTATTTTCACCTCAGAATTTGGCAAACTCTAGTAATCAAGGATTTTCCCCTATCCAGTCTTTCTTTCCCCCTACCTCCCATTGAAGAGCTGGATGTTACACCAGTACACCACTGATTCTAATACACAGATGCATGTACAAATCTTTTCTCCTTCCGTTATAAAAACAAGTGCTCACGTCACTGGGCGCCCTTGGGTAATGACATTGGAATCAAGCTTCAGACAGCTTTTTTAATCCGACAGATGTTCTGAGATGGAATCACACACCATTAAGGAAAATTCCTAGCTTCTGGAATAGTTTCTTCATAGAGGAGGAAGGAAGGAAGGAAGGAAGGAAGGAAGGAAGGAAGGAAGGAAGGAAGGAAGGAAGGAAGGAAAGAAAAATGGGAGGAAAGGAGGGAGGAAGGGAGAAAAATGTACTTCTTCCCTAAAACTGCCTTTTTATTTCTCACTTATATACCCTAGAATCTGACAGTATTATAAGCCTGTAAAACTCCCTTAGCTATAAAGATGGTTGATTAAACTGCATTCCTGTTAATTAAAATAAAAGATAGTTTTAAGTGAAAATAGGAAACAAATTCTCTATTTGAAAGAGCACTGGTGCATAGATTTGAATATTACACTCTATAAAGACAGCCCATTGTGCTAATAGCAAAGCAGTAAACATTACATTATCTCTGATGTGTCCTTCCATCCATTCACATACAAACACAATAATTTATCACAAAGACCCACTTCGCACATCTCTTAGCCAGAGAATGAGGACAGGGCTTAGTGGATACAAAAAAAAAAAAAAAAGGAAATCTAAATATTTATTAATATTTTAAAATTACAGTGACTCTTAAAATTATGGGCCCAGAGTAGATCTGTCACTTTGTGCTTACTGTCTCTTGCCAGGGCCAGAGAACATTCTGGTCTCTGCTGTGTTTCATTTGCATTTACATAAAGGTATAACTCCCACATGTCAATCTCACACCTTTTTAGTAATTAGCATGGAATACAGAAAAGAACTTAGCCTTAGGAACTAGGCAGTTGGTGTTAAAATCCTGTCTATTTCAATAGTTGTATGACATTGGAAAGTCAGTCACTTAAACTGAAATTTTTTCTTGCCTGGCAGTTGGGAATCTTGTCTACTTCACAAGGTTATCTTGGAAACAGCACGTGTGAAAGAGGCATGACATGGTATATAATATATAAGTCCTCTACAATAGTCCTTTGCTTTTCTCTTTTCTTATTTGTATTTCTTCTCAACAATGGCCTGACCTGCTAGGACCAGAAAATAATGGCTGCGGGCCAGTTAGCAAAAACATCCAGATAATTATCCCAAGAGGGGATTTTAATTTGAATCTTATTTATTATTCAATGTGGACTTGATTATTCTTTTTAAAAAACTGTGTCTTTTTAATTTCCCTTTCAGTGGACTTTAGTAGTTGCTTGGTTTCTTTGTTTCCAGCCTGGGAAAAAAAAATCCGGAAGCTCTTTTAATAAAACGCTGCAGAAAAAAGTTTAGAATTTACCGTTCCTGATTAGGGACAACCTCAGTAATAATGCACAAGGGAGGAAATAATTATCATTGTATAGTATTCCTATCACACAGGATGCTTATTATGTGCTTTATCAACATTTAAATTCAATCCTCCAATAGCTATGGGAATAAGACAACAATAGTGATAACAACAGAGGCATTAATATAAATGACATACACCATTTATTTACTTGTAAGCCTTTCTCTTGGTGATTTTCAATGTTTTTCACATATTAGTGTACCTAGTCTTAGAACAAATGAAAATATAATTAGCCACGGGTTTGTACACACATCAACATGGAAATTGATGCAATCACAGAGACAGGTTTGGTAAAACAGGTTTCCATCACCCTTGGGTAGTCACTGGGTATTTGCCTTTATGGATACTTAACATGGAGATAAAAATGCAACTTGCTTCCCTGTAGTATCTTACAGGTTACTGCAGGGAAAGTAGAATAGGTGCTGTCACATGAATAGAACAGGTGTAGGCAATGATGCAGTCTACTTCTATGTAGCCCCAATTTCCAGCTGTTCCACTGACTTAAATTTATTCTTCTCTTACAGACTGTTTTGAAAATAAGAACATTAATGCCTTTTTATAAGCATGCTTGATTTTTTTAAGAAATTAATATTTTGTAATGGAGAACCATGCCCAGTAAATACACCTGTAGGTCCCAATAGCTTTATCAAGGCAGAAATTTTTGATAACACCTATAGATCTGGAGCTTTAAAGTATGGTTTAGTACCTTGTATAAGATTCAGTTCATTAATTCGCTAACTGATCTTCCTTTTCGTTATATCTGGTTTTAGCAACTCTGCCTTTTGCCATATGGTGGTGTGCTTGCACACACGTACACAGCCAAGAATATCAGAATTAGAGGGCTCCAATTTAGACATTTAACTTAGGATCGCAATCCATTCCTAAAACTGAAAGGATATTCAACAACACATATTTAGGGAAAGGTGGGAAGGAATAAGGCTGGTATTTGGCTAAATTAATCTGAAACTCTAAGAAAACCTAAAGGGATGGGATTTGAAAAAGTGCCTTGATCAGTTACTCATCTATAATCCCCTTTGCCTGAAATAGGCATTCACATTCTCTAAAATGTCTGTTTCAACAAAGTTAGTCTACATTACAGATTCTTACTCAGAACCATGTGAAAGATTATTCACTCTTCGCTTTCTGGAGGGATTGCTGAGCAGTTCTAAGCTTGAAACAAGGCCAACATGACTGGGTGGGAGCTAGAGCTAAATGCTAACCCCAATATCATCACTAATTGAAATGAACATTAGACAAGAGGAAAAATTTACTAAATAGTTACCCACACGCAGGACTTTCAAAGTTTTTAATTAAAACAAAAAGAAATCTCTATTTCACTTTCTTTTACCTAATGCTAATCAGGAAAAATGTACTTTATCTGAGCTGTTACATTTCTTTCTTGATTTTTGCAGGGCTGAATACTATAAATTAGGGCATAATTTAGAGGATCAAATGCTTTTCTTCATCTAACTTTGCTTTTCATAATCTGAGACTTTGGGAAAAGACCTAGTATACACATGAATCATCTTCAAGAAAAAAAGTAAAGAATAAATGACAGGACTAAAGAACGATGGGTGACAAAGATGAGAACTTCTAGCCACAAAAGTCCCCTAATTTGGAAATCCAAATAAATAATGACATTAAACTGCTGTATTTTAACTATAACACTAACTTCAGAGTTGTCAAGTTTTTAAATGATAGAAGGACAGAATTTATATGGTGATGGATTGTCACAATTTCGTATTCTGAAAGTTGGCCAAGAAATAATTTCTTGTCATCCAAAAACTACATCTGGAAAAGGCAGATGTCTTTAAAGTGCTTTAGACACATCACACAATATTTTTTATTTGGGATAATTAGCTGTTGGGGTTGAGGCACAATATAAAAAAATTAAGGCCTGTATGTATATATACACACAATCGCACACATGTTATATAAGTACATTGATTAGTTCTATACAAGTTTTTATCATAATCAGAGGAAGGTTTTTCTGTCCACAAGTTAATTAACTGATTTTGCAAATGGTTATGGGTTGAATTGTGTCCCCTCAAAATATATATGGGAGTCCTAACTTCCAGTAACTATAAATGTGACTTTATTTGGAAATAGGATCTTTGGAGAAGTTATCAAGTTTAAATGAGGTGGGCCCTATGTCAATGTCACTGGTGTCCTTATAGGAAAAGGGAAATGCCAAGTGACAACAGAGGTAGAGATTGGAGTGATGAAGCTAGCAGCCAAGGAACACCATGGATTGATTCTGGCCACAACCAGGAGCTAGAGAGAGGCAAGGAAAGAGTCTATCCAGAGTCTCAGAGGGAGCATGGCCCTGCTGACACCTGAATTTCAGACTTCTAACTTCCAGAACTGTGAGAAAATAAATTTCTGTTGTTTTAAGGTATCCAGTATGTGGTACTCTATTATGACAGTCATAGAAAACTAATACACCATCCAAGTGGTCATTCAAAAATATTTCTTGAGTACTGTTTATGAGCTTGAAATTATGCTAGCTGCAGTTTTATGATATTGAGTTCCACAGATGATGACTGTGACTTTGTGGAGGAAAAACAATCAGATAAAACATCTGGGGACAGTACAGAGTGTTGTGGGAGTACAAATCAGAGGCTTCTAATAGAGGACCCCGGAAGCCTTCCCACTGAAAGTGACTCTCTGTGAAGTCTGGATGCTGAGGGGGAGTTAGCTGAGAGAAGAACAGGGGAAGATGGTTCTAGACCAAGGCAACCACAAGGTCAGGGTCTGAAGGATCAAGAGAGAAGGCTTCGAAGTTCAGTGCATTGTTCGGGTAACAGAAGAGAGATACCACTGGCCAGAGGTGAAGAGCACCTACTGTGATGGGCTCTGCAAGCCACTTAAGGAGTTGTGACTTCCATTCTATGGGAGGGAGAAGATACCTTGGATTTTAATCAAAATGCTATGATCACACACACACTGAGAAAGATCATTCTGGTTGTGCTGTGGAAAATGGCCTACAAAATGAAAAAGACACAGGCAGCCTGCATACCGGGAAAACTTATAAGATTCAACGAGCATTGTGATTTGGATTTCTCCATTGTTTCAACTCCCAGAGCACTTTCACATCTAATTTTCACATCTAATTTTAGGCTTCTACCAAACTCCAGAGATAACTAGAAGAGGGATTATTCCCCACTCTACTTGGTCAAGAACTCTGGCACGGCAAAGTAAAGCCATTTGTCCAGAACCACAGAGCTGGCTGACAATGAACCTGGGGTAGCAAATATGCCCCCTTGGGGCCATGTATGTGCTTTGTTACATAGGAATGCACACTGCCTACTAATTATAATCGTACTGTCATCACGGGGAAGGCATCATTGCATAAAGCCTGGATGATGCACTGGAAAGATCAGTCAATCCTAAACAGCTGGAACAGAGTGCCTGGCAGGATTCCCTTCTCCTCCCTCAAGCACACACGTGCACAGCTCCACCAAGTGGAGGAAAATGTGTCATGTTAGCTCCCGGGCTCAGGGAGGTAGGCGACTAAACGTCACAGGGCAGGGGCTGGGGAAAAAAAAAATCTTATCATTTCATTACCTCTGACTGTAAAATACATGTACTTATTAGATGAGCCATCAAAAATTGCTGGGCAAGGGGAAGGAAAAGGGAGAGTGAATGTTCTTAATACATGTCTTGCCATCCCACTGACAGTATCTTTAGCTCTAGATGCAGACACTAAGCAGGAAGAAAAAGAAAAAGAAAAAAGAAAAGCATAGTGCGTCCTCACGTTCTCCTATTCAGTCTCTTTTTTATATTCATGTATTTGTGTGGACATGGGAAGATCTGAAGCTATAGAAGCCTTCATTTCCTGCAAAGGTTCAGTTGAAGGCACACTTGGACTTCTAGGAAAGCCCAAGATCTCATGCTTATAAATTTGTAAACACACACATATGCACACACACATACAACCATACACATGTGCACATACATATAATTCTATCCAAAAGAGAGGAGCTCAAATGGATTAAAGACCCAGAATCTATGCAGTGGGGGAAGTAAAAGGAAAGGAGTAAAGCCTTCTCTTCTCTTGCTTTTAGCAAACTTGCTGTGGGCATTTTCTTTCCTCCTGAGGTTCATGGTGTAGTGACAAAGGTCTGTACTCATCCTTCTCTTGTAAGGTCTAGTGGCCTCAGTGCTCTGGCCACATTAAAGGAAGATATGGAGGGCTCAGATTAGGCTAACACTGCACTGAACCTTTGTTTTCATGCTTATTGTGGTTGAAGATGTAAAATCCAGAAGGCCAAATTCAGTGTGTTGACCTAGGAAGAAGAGACTAAAGAAACAAGCTACTGAGTTGTTCTACATTCTAGGCTTTCAACTAAGAAGCAAACGAGTATTAAAACAGAACTTGTATGGTCTTGCCTCGCTCCCTGGGATAGGAACCTACATATATGTTTGGGACTAAAATCAATCAGTCATGGGTTACTCATTTATTTGAAATGTCCCCTCTGCACACGTCCTCTTGGTGACCTAACAGAAGATGTCTGGTGAGGATTTTGAGAGGTGGGATGCAGTCCGTCCCCTCCTTAGAGATTTTCTCCCCATGTCAGTTGCAAAGCTCTTTTACAGCTGCCTGTTAATTGAAGAGAAACAGTGGAAGCCAGCAATACACTGTTCAGACACTGGGATGTTGGAAATACACTGATTTGTATTTGGCAGAGAGAAACCTGAAGAGGTAAACATCTTGCCGAAAACAACAATCAGCATGATGGAAAATCAGGCTCCTTCTCCAAGTCTTCAACTTTAGGAATCAGCGCCACCATGGCCTGGGCCATTGTTTGCATTAATGATGGACTTTAGATGGGTTTAAGTCACCACTTGGATAAAAGCAGCCTGGGCAAATCTTGCCTATATAGGACATGCTGGCTGATTAGGGCAGCCCTGGAGAATAGCCTTCTGTGGAAGGCACCGTCATTTGGAAAAGAAGCAAGCTCTAAACCCCAACAGCTGTGATGATAAATAATCTTTCCGTACTCTTTGGGAGGTGAGGAGACATTAACCTTGTATTTTGGCCAAATTTCATCTGATTATATTCTTCTTCCTTAAATCTGTCCTTGCTGCCCCTAGCAAGAACAATTGGACATCATATAGTGCTTGCTTTACAGCCCCTAAAGTCAAGGCACTGTTGTTGCCTAATAGCGTTTTAAGGTGAAAGTGGTTACATACTCTATCCCATCATCTTAACAGGGATGGAGGAGGGTACTAATTTATTAATAGCCTTTAGCTTTTGCAAGGTCCAGGGTGAATGTATTAAACCTGCAAAATCCCTGGAGTTTGTTTCCTAGCATTTTCTTCATTTGTTCAACAGTTACAAAGAACCTACTAGTTCTAGTTCTGGAATAATACAAAGATGAACAAGGATGGCAGGGCCCATCCACAGAGACAGGCATGCCAAGATCTAAGAAGGGCTGTGGTAGGGGTATGTCCAGGGCACAGTAGAAGCATAGAAAAAAGAGGATAGAATCTTCACAACAAAATGGAAGACTCGACATGCCACATGAACAGAAACTTAATGAAAAAACAACAAGATATTTACAGCGCCCAACAATCTTATGGTGACAAGATCTTTCAAGAAAACTTAGAAACTAAGTCATAATACAATTATATGCCAGAGGGCTGATATGACTGATGAAGAGGAGGAGAGATAGATAAATGGTGGTAAAAAGGAGTTTCCTTTCATTCAAGGACTTGCTTGGGAGAACAGTAAAATGAGCACACACAGAAAGATGGAGTGGTGGTGGGGTGGACAGGAAAAATGTTCCATCAAGGGAACAGCTAAATGGGAACCAACAAAGAAGTAAATAAAGTAGGCTGAAATGCGGAAGACAGATTGGGTCATGTTACATTGGTTGTTTATGTCAGACTGAGGAATATGGACTTGATTTGTCATAGCAGATTTTTATACTGTGTTTTTTTTTTTTTTTAGTAGGGGAGTCATGTCCACTCTGGGTAGAGAGTGGACTGGATAATATTTGTGATCTATGTATAACCTGTCAACAAAATGCAGAAATGATTCCTACAGACTGACAGTCAAGGCAGCAACAAACACCTCATGGAAAGGTAACTCAGCAATCCAAGTATATGAAGATAAAAGCCAGGAACACACGATAATAAAGGGGGCACAGGAATCAAACAGACCTCTGGTGTGACCTGTGCCAAGTGCTAAGGACTGTAAATTTCTTTGAATGCCATTTCCTTATCTATACAATGGAGATAATAATAGAGCTTATCACATGCACTGTTAAGAGATTTCAACGAGGCAATGCAGGTAAAGCACTTTGTTAGTTCTGGTACCTCGTGAGCATCTAAGATATATTAATTACTTTTGTTGTGATCATTAGCATTGCCTTTGAAACACAGAAGAAGGGTTTAGAGAAGTTACTGAGATGGAAGATTAAGTGGGATAGGGTGACGGATTGAAAAGACAGGGACAAATTCACCTGATAGATACAGTGGATGGCCTAGACAGCAAAATGAGGTTGAGAGCACAAGGGGGTATCCGTGGAGGCTGTGACAAACACAGACCTCAACCTAGCATCAGGCTTTGAGAATCTTCTACAAGAGCACTGAGTACACGGAATACTCATCAAGAAGCACCAATTAATTGCACAGAAATACTGAAACACTATTTTTGGCTCTGGGGATTTGATTTGTCATTATTCAAACTCGGTGCATGGCTAAAGAATGCTTTGAAAGGAAGAAAAGTAATGAAGGAATGAAATGCAGAGCTTTGAAGTTAAAGTATTACCAGGTTCCCTAGCTTATACTAAATTAGGTTGCCACATGTCATTTATGCAAAATTTCATTATATTCGGGCTTGCATTATGGAGGGTTTCTAGAATAAAAGGAACAGAGAGAAAATGGATTTAAATGTCCCAACTTCTGTTCATAAATAATTTCATTTCTTCAGTTTAAGGATGTTTCATAGGTGATTGTATTGAGAACCAAAGGAATAAATTTCCACTATTTTATTTTGCCAGTTATTCATCAAACTTCTCCCTTGAGTTCAGCTCTGGGAAGGTAGTAATTCACTTGTCCCTTTAACAACACAGCTCTGAATAACTATAAAAATCCAGAATTAATGTCGGTGGTTTTTTTAAGCAAATAGTGAAAAGACTAAGGAGATAAAACTTCGCCTGAGAACATTTTTCTCAAAGAAATTTTGACTTACTTGATAAATTACAATTTAGGGAATTAGAGACTAAAATAGAATAGACAATACATAATACTTTGATATATGAATGTTTGTGATAACTGTACGAGAAGACATAGTGAAGTAGTGAAAAGCTCGTCTCTGCACAAGGATCACTGTGAATCTGATAGTTACAAATGTACATGGACACAGATATGTTCTCTTGGTGACTCAGATACCATAAACAGCATGAGTGCCCCTGGCATGATTTTCCAAAGTGGTAAACAACTCTTAGGAAAGTTCTTAACCAAATCAAAAGACAATCTTGTCTCAATACATACGGCAGTTTTACACACACTTAAAAAATTCAGAGTGTATTAAAAACCCTATAAATGTGTTTATCTGTAAAATGAAATTATAATCTAGCTTGATAATTATCATTAGGATTTTCACCTACATGATTATCCTAGGGGAGATTACCAAATCATGAAGGATGCAAGAAAGGAAAAGAAAAAGATTTCTTGACAACTCTAAACTTGGCTATCTAAATAGCTATTAAAGCACCTCCTGACATTGTAACAACCAAAATGGTTCCCACAAATTTCCAAAGCTCCCTTTTTGGGAACAGTACTATTCCTGCTGAGAACCAGTGGCATAGAGAAATTGAGTAGAATGTGCTGGAAGTAAATGGTATCTGGTGTTTGGGGGGACTTTGGTTTGTTTTTGCTAAGTATTTATATTTGCTTTTTGAAATTAAGGAAAACTTCTGGAATTTATTTCCACATCACTGAGTTCAACGTATACATAAAAGAGCTCTTAAATTATAGCTCAGCTAAAGAATCAACCCCATAAAACCCATGGTTAATCAAAATTTTTTTCTATTCTACTTTTAAAAGGAAAAGGAAAATCAGTGAAACAGAGTCTAATAAAGGAAATAATTAACAAGTAACTTCCCTGGCATACACATGGCAAATATTTTTCATTGTTTTAATGTCTTTGAATTGAGTGAATATTTGGCCAAATCCCCTTTTCCTTATATTTCTATCACAACAAAAATAAATGTTTGGAATGATAATGTCAAAACATCTGTGCTGGGGATTCATATCTGGGGTCTATTGCCGGGAGCTCAAAGGTGAACTTTTAGGGGTCTGTAAACTGAATGCAAAATTCCCTCTGTCTCTATGGTATCTGATATTATCCATAGTTCTTACTGTATTCTCAAAATAGTTTACATTCCAAAAATGTACAACAAACATTTTTCAGCCACTAAAAATTACATTTAACCCAATATTTTTTGTTAATAAAGCAGAAAAGTGGCTCAGCAGTGTCCAGAATGATTTTTCACTACAAAGGTTCAAAGAAATAGGGAATTCAGAGTGACACTCAATAAAGCAGAAGATTAACTGGAACACTCCAGTAAATTGAGGTTTTGTGATTTACCTTACAAAGGTAAGGCGAAAAACAAAAAACAAAAGCTTCCCAGTTAAATGACCAATCTTTGTGGATTCCCGAAGGGAGTGCTTAAAAATAAATCACCCCTTAAGTCCCAAGGTTCTCCATGCATTCAGTGTGATGTTGCTGTTAGTTGCCACTGAGTTGTGTTAAAATGCATTATCTTCACACAGATACTACACTGAATGGAAACAAACAAACAAAAAATCTTAATATTAAATGCTATTGTACTTACTGTTTCCCAATGATTTTGCTTTTCTCTTGCCTAATCAAAGACTATGCAGAAACGAATATACCTTGCATATTTTTATGCAACAGATGAAGGCAAGGTATATAACCACTAGCATCCCTACTATGACACAAATGGGTATGAGAGGCTAATGACCAGAATCTCTAGTCCCATAACAAGTGAAATCCCAATCAGGTGAAGTCGGTATGGAGCCTGAATGTTCTTTGACCACGTGCCTTCCAAACAGAAATCCCACCATGCAGAGTTCATATGATATGCCCCATCTAGAGAAAACTTTCAGAGGCATGTTGTGCTAGAGACATTTAGGTAGCCTACAGTATTTCTGCCCCTCTGCAAAATGAGTCTTGTTTTGTCCACTCTGTGACCATCACTTTCTCAGATAGGCAACGCAACCAATGTTTGTCCTGTCTCCTCGTAATGTAGCAATGTACCAACATCTTCCTTTACAAACCACGCTAAATCCGCAGGCCCATTGGAATGATAAGTTGCAACTCAGTCTTGCAATCAGAAAAACAAATCCTCTTTCTAGAGATTCCAAACTGCTGGTTACTGTCATTGAGTTCCAACATTTGGAGAAAGAAAGGGGATTGGAGTCCAGCAAAAGTGACTAGAAGTGCTCCCTATGAACATCTCTCTGGGGAGAAAAGGAACATCATCAGCAAGTGAGCCTGCTGCACAGATTTTTAGAATTTTATTTAATCCCCACAATCCTGGAAGAGAACTACTATCATCCCAAAATTACTGATGCAGAATCTGAGCCTCCGAGAGGTAACAGAGCTAGTAAGTGGTCAACCAGATGTGCTTACCCAGGTTTGTCAAATGATTCCCAAGCTGATATTCTCTCATTTTGCTGACATAGGATTTTTATAAAGGCATGAAATGTAAACATGAAAGCTGTCTAATGTAAATGTGGAAACCTAAAGATACCTAAAACACATTTCTTCATAACCGTGTTCATAATAAGGCATATATATTTTAAACAGTGGAGTAACCAGAATAAGCATAAATTGATCACTAGAGTGGAGTAAGTAATAAGAAATACCACTATTTATAGAGAGTTATTTATTTCTTTCAACACTGCTGTGATTGAATATTCATTGGAAGCTAAGAAAACTCAGGCTTAGAGAGATTAAGTATATTGCCCGAGGCCACATCACTGGTACAGGATTTTAATCTAGGTTGCCTATTTGTTATTCATGACATCATACTAACAGATTTTATTATTTAGAGTAGGCTAACCCCTAGACCAAACAGGTCAAAAACTTAAAATGGATCCAACACAACAGAAGTTCATTTTTTTGCTCACATAACAGTTCTAGGTGGGAACACACTTTGGTGGTAGGTCTCCTCCACACAGCCAACCAGGGACTCAGGCTGAGCAAGGCTCTGCCATCCTTGACACGTGGCTTCTGGTTCTCCTGGGGTTGTTTCCATACAGCTAGCTGATGGGGAAAGGCTGTGAAGAGCACACAAGGGGGTTTTTACAGGTCAAGCCTGGATGTGGTATACATCAGATCTGTGGGCATTTCATCAGTTAGAATCCATTTATACGGCCACATATCAGTTGAGAAATACAGTTTAGACACGTCCGGAAAGAATGGAGAACACGATTTGGGTGAAGATACTACTCTCTACCCCACTGACTTAGAAAATGAATTTCTTTTAAAATTAGAATAGGCCCCAAAATGATGACAACTACCAAAAATTTTGGGGAAAAGCTCTGCAATTGGGAGTATTAGCTAATAACCCAGGCTCTCGAACTAGGTAACATCAAGTCACCAATCACTTCAGATTTACCTTCTCTGAATCTTCATTTTCTCAGTGGGGACAGAAGTACTTATTTCCTGGAGTTGATTCTAAGATTTCCTGAGAACAAGACACAGAAGAGAAGGCTAATACCCTGTAACATCCATTCTGTCCTTCTTTTTTAATAATAGAACCTCCTCTAAGTTTGAGGCGGATATATGTTCCCTAAGCAGAGACTACATTCCCCAGACTTCCTTGTAAACTGGGTGTGGCCATGTCAATAAATTCTGGGTATTGAGATAGGAGCATAATACAAATCCGATCCTTAACAGGAAGCTGTTTTGCCTCCATTGTCTCTTTCATTAGGCATGTCTCTTTCGACTCATTTCTGAGGGATGGAATATGGGTGAGTGCAAAGAGCCACCTTCCACCCTACAGAGAAAGGACACCCTGAAGGATGGAGAAGCAATGCCAGTTATGGTACCTGAGCCCCTGAATGAACCTGGAAAAGACAATTGCCTAGCTCCCTTTACTGCCTTCCATCTTAGACTTTTATGGAAAAAGAAATAATCTTTCTTATTTAAAGCAGTCATATCAGCCTCTTCTACAGATTCCAAATAAATACCTAGTTATTACAATCTCTAAGGCGCCTAGAACAGTGCCTGCCACAGAGTAAATGTTCCACAAATGATGCCTACTGTCGATATTTCATAAGGATAACATATCTAGAATCCATTTCCTACATATATTCTGAAGAGTGCTAGCATACAATGATAAACATTTCGGAATAAAAAGGTGTGGGCAGACAGAGTGAACTAATTTTGAGAAATACTCAGTTAAAAGAATGTCTAGGTCTCAAATCTGCTAATGTTAACGGTTACTGTTCAGGGAAAGAGTGTATAGGGTTTCCTCAACTCGTGACACCATGACACCTTCATTAGAGAAGCATAACATGAAGATAGTATTCTTTGGACTCTATTTGGGAAAACATTCCACTGGAGAATGAATTTCAGAAATTCAGAGAGAACCAGGCTGATACTTGTTCTTTCAGAACTCTACATTTACAGTGTGGCAGTTGAGTACATTAAAGAATACTAATTCATATTTATTATAATTAAAAACTGCATTTCCACATTCCTTACACAGTCTTCAAAACAAACATCATGAGTCACTAAATATAACTTTTGAATGAAGCATAAATTTCAAAATCAAGTAACTAGTATTTCCTAAGTAACCAGAGAGGCAGATCATCAGAAATGGAGAAAGAGGGCCTCCTGGGTGGCTCAGTCGGTTGGGCGGCCGACTTCAGCTCAGGTCATGATCTCACAGCTGGTGAGTTGGAGCCCTGGGTCTGGCTCTGTGCTGACAGCTCAGAGCCTGGAGCCTGCTTCAGATTCTATGTCTCCCTCTCTCTCTACCCCTCCCCCGCTTGCACTTTGTCTTTCTCTGTCTTAAAGGTAAATGAACCTTAAAAAAATTTTGAGGGGGCACCTGGGTGGCTCAGTTGGTTAAGTGTCCGTCTTCGGCTCAGGTCATGATATCACAGTCAGGGAGTTCGAGCCCTCCATTGCGCTCTGTACTGACAAGCTCAGAGCCTGAAGCTTGCTTTGGATTCTGTGTCTCCCTCTCTGCCCCTCCTCTGCCCATGCCCTGTCTCCCCCTCTCTCTCAAAAATGATGAAAAACATTTAAAAAAAGGAAAAAAAAAAGAAACAGAGAAAGAAATAGGAAGGGGTAGAGTGGGTACAAAGTCACACAGCTACTTTGATTATGATGGAGAGCATTTCCGATATATTTTTCTACCCAAACCACTCTAAGCAGATGAATTAACAAGTTCATGTTCGAAAAAAAATGCTTGGAAAGTAAATCCAACAACAACAAAACCACAAAAGGAAAAGAAACATGGAGTCAATCATGGCTAACATGTCAAGCTGACCACAAATTCCTAGATTAATAAGAATGTTCTGTGCATATCACTATGCATCTCCCTTAGAGACATTCTGATAAATAAATACTGCAGTTGGGTGACTTCACAACTTATATTAAGTCCACAGTGTATGGCTAGGATTTCATTTTCAAGAGATGAAAACAAACAACTCTTAAAATATAGAACAAATTCTAAAATAGGATTCCATGAGTTTTGATAAAATTGATAAAACAGCCAACTAGAATACCATACTTCCCGTCTCTTTTTCTCCCGTCATTGTAATACAAGTTTGAGGAAAGGGAGTAGGAATGTGTAGATCCCTCCTCAACATTTTAAGATGAGTTTATGTTTTTATGAGCCAGCTGTTAGAAGGTAAACACAAAACTCTCTAAAAGGAACTTAAGAGGAACACACTAACAGTTAAATAAAGGTGAGCCAATTCAACCCCTCACTCCTGCCTAATATTGTTCTATGTAGTCCAAACACCTGGTTTGGCATAAACATTTACTTTTTGCAGCATGATATTTAATCAGCTGGTCAGATGGTGGTGGGCTCCATCCAGAAGGGTGGTTCTCTCTGACCTTGTTCTTTTCTTAATTGGAAACATTGTTTAATACTCTGTCTCTCCTATTCCATGTGTTTCTCAAGAATCTCCTCAGTGTATGACTATCATGTATGAATCCCATTAGACCAGTCACACCCTCAAACTCAACACTCCTTTAAGGGCTGATACGACAAACCCGGGGATTTAGTTTTCCGCCAGGTGCTGAAAGACAAAAGCAGTTTTAAGTCAGGAGGAAAAGCAGGTCGGTGGCAGAGACTCAGCAGCCAAACATGAGGCTTCCTCGCCTTTCGTTAGGGAGGAGATAAGTAGGCAAATGCCCTTACCTAGGTGATTTGGGAAAGTAGTTAGTAACGGATATGTTTGAAATATTTTAGGGCCATATGTGTTAGATGAATTAATACGATCTCTCTGAACACGAAAACTCAAAGAAATATGGAAGGTGGTACCAGAAGGGACTTAAAAACATCCAGAGAAGTTTCTTTATTTTACAGGTGAGAAGACATTGTAAAGGGGGCGATTTGTTCAACCAATGAGAGAAAGCAATGAATGGTAAAATAGGAATGCTGTCCCTTAGCTGCCAGCCTGGGTAGAGTTAAAGAGCATTGACTTGGTAGCCAAACCATCTTGTTTGAATCTCGGCTCTACTGCTAATTGGCTGTGCGAATTTGGACAAGTTATTTGCCTTCTCTACCTCCCTCCTCGGCTAGGGAATGAGGGCAATGAAAGCGATTACCTCATGGGGCTGTTGTGGGGATTAAATAATCTGCCAGTGGAAAGTGCTCAATACTGCTCTGGCACGATGTTAAGCGTTAGCAATTTGTGCCCTTTTTCTCTGTCACCTGACAGTGGCAAACACTATTGCTTAGTCATAAAAACAGGCATTTGTTTTGTCACTAGACATACACAAAACCAGCAACTACATAAGTGTCCCCGCCCACTGTACTATCAAAAGGCAGGACAGCTTGAGGGCTGTCCTTAACCCTGGAGAGAGCACTTGTGAGGTCTCAGAGGAGGCCACAAAGCAGATAAATCCACACGACCTGTAGGTCTTTGCCAGTCCTCAGATCCCTTGCTCTTTGGAGTTGGATGGATCCAAGAATCATGTGTTTGCCTGATGAAACAGACCAGAACTAGACAAGAGGCTAAAAATTCTTCTGCTAGTCATTTTCCTGTCATTATCAACACATACTTTTACACTAGCCGTCAGTTTAGCGGCTATGGAAAAATAACTTGTGATTTTTCAGATCTGGAAGAACTGGAAGGCTGATACTCTTTGCTTTTTGCCAATCTCACAGCTGTCTGGGAGCACAGTTACCTTTGTAGAGCCCTTTGATACCTTTGGGGAAAAAAAAGGAATGCCAGAGGACCCTTGTTGTAGTCTTACTAATTGGCTGATTGAGTAGCTGCCTCTTCTCATCACCTCCTCCCTGTTCCCACTTTCCTAGGTGAGACCTGCTCTTTTTAAGGCACTCGGCTGTTAGGAGAAAGATGTTGCAGGGATGCATTTGCAGTGAATCATAGAAAAATAAAATATTACCTTAAAACCGTTTCTGTTCTTTGAACCCGGCTTGCTTCTCTTTCAGCCAAGGCTGGTGACTCAGGCTCGGCCTGTCTAGGTGTAATCAAATTTAAGTAAATGCTTTGGCCACTTTAATACATCCTGGCCCAAGTACATGGAACTATCCTAATGAGCTAAAGTGAATTGGAAGAGGAAACTCTTTGGGTCCTGTCTGACTGGACTGTGTTTGTATGAAACGGTCTTGGATGGCAAAAATAGCTGCTCTGATTTGTTGAGTGCTTATCTTGTGTCAGAAACCTTAGAAAGCTTGCTTGCTTTCTGTTTCTTTTTTATGTTCTTTTCCTTTTTCTTTCTTTCCTTCCTTCCTTTCCTTTCCTTCTCCCTCCCTCCCCTTCCTTCCATCCTTCCTTTCAATCCCAGCTGCTAGAAAGTAATCCATTTTTATACCATGAGCTGGTACACACCACATGTACATATACAGACAATCAAAGGTTTTATGAAATGACACTTACTATAAATATAACACACTGCAATGTTTTCCATCCTACTTTACATTATTTTGTGTTCTAAAATGCTGGTTTTGACCCACTGAATTGATTTCATGACTCACGAATGGATTGCAACCTGCGGCTGAAAATCACTGCCTTAGACAAATTTATCCCTTGTAATGACCTTGCAAAGAAGATATCTGTCTCAGATTCCATGTAGAATAGTTCAACAGAGAATATGTAATAAGGGGAACCAGTTAAAAAGAGCTGGCAAGAGCCAAAATGTCAAATAGGGAATAGTGAGGCAGTTCAGATATTAGCAACAATCAGAAACGGCCATCTCCAGTAAGGTTGGAGGAGTCAAGGAAAAGGTGGTGTTATCTGAGCAAACAAGCCAGGCCACCTGCAGGGACCTGGAACCCTGGAAACTGTTTAGCAGAAAGTGGCATCAGGGAAGGTGGGCTCCGAGAAGGTGAGCTGTCCTAGAGACAGAAGAAGGTAGGCAGTCACTACTGGAGATACCTCTCCAAGGAAAATGAATAAAGAAGGAAAGAAAGAGGGAGGGAAGGCGGATGAAGGGAAGGAGGAAGGGTGGAGGTAGGGATGGTTAGAGAGGACAGAAAGACAGGGAAAGACAAAGGGGGAACTTGGTTTCTCCCACCTTCCAATCTCCTACCATTTCCTCCCACTGGTCAAATCTAGCTGGCAGTCATTGGAAGTGTAATTTTCAGGGATCAGCTCTCAGACCTAAACAGGGAAAGATACTGGAGAGCTGGTGCCAGTTTTGTGGACGTATGACCTGCCTAGTCATCCAGGCTCTAGAGGACCCCTGAGTTTGACTTAATGCTCTGTTATCACAATCTTGAAATTCATTGTATTTTTTTGGACAAAGGATCTCACATTTTCATTTCGCACTGGGCTCGCAAACAGTGTAGCTGTTCCAGTGCACATGGTCGTTATTCCAATTGTATGAATGAGAAGACTGTGGTTCAGAGACTTTAAGTAGCTTGTTGTGGGCTTCACAAAAGTGAATGCGGTGAAATTTGAAACCAGCTTGGTATATCTGAGGCCAAAGTCCACACTCTTTCCAGTAAGCTACAGGTCAATTCCATCCCCCCAAAACAGTACTAAAAAGCAGACGGGAGAATTGTGCAGCTAAATCTTTGCCAGTAGAGCGAGGAAGGGACACATGTCCTTGGCCACTGCTACTTAGATGATAATTTCTGCTGTTCCCTTTTGACCACTCCAGGCCACAAACAATCATTAACTCAGACTTTGGGGGCTTATTAAGAGCAGCTGAGAAGTTGCAAATAGGATTTCTCCTGCTCAAGAAGCAGAACAACTCACCGTATAGAAATGCAACACCTGATTTTTTTCTTCAAAATTTGCCTTGTACAATGGATGTAAAGTACAAAATACATGCAGACTTGACTTGAATGTCAAGGCCCTTATCAACCCTTACTTAGAAATGAATTGAAGCTGTGAGTGCTGACTTCTCCCCAATACCAGCCAACTCACCCCCACCTGACCCCATCTCCTGCTGTCCACTGTCAAAACTATTAGATATGAGGTTTTCCTATAATGAAATCTTCCTACCGTCACTTTCTGGGATAATTCTGGTTTTTACTAACAATTAAATTGGGAATAAAGCCAAACAAATTTGGCAGTAGTAAACTCAGAGGGGCTATTAATTAAACCAAAGAATCCCTAATGCAAGTACTGTAAATTTCCCATCTTAATATTTCAGTGATCCTTTGCTATTACATAGAATACTCATATGGTCTTTGCCACTTGTATTGCTTGTGAATATTTAAGTAGCATTTTAATGCTGCAATATTCAATACAACAATATATTATCACTGTTCAACTCCATGTCATAAAATATCATTAGTTAGTCATCATTATCACCTTTATTTACCCATTCCATCTCTAGGATTCCTTGCAATGTGAGCACAAAAGATAATTCTAATCATCAGAAGCTCATACATAGAGTGAGAAAGCTCAAACCAACCTCTGAGGTCAATTCTACACAAATTCTAGACACATAAGGAAACTGGAGACTAGAGATATCCGGGACAGACACTGTGCCTTCTGGCTAATTAGAATAGAAAGATTGTCTTAGGGAACTCTTTTACCCTTATTTCATATTTTTTTTATTGGCATTTCCATTTCCTCACTCCCATGTAAATCTATATAAAAGTCTACATTGGGTAATCATTCAATACACATTACCTGAGTGTTTACTATGTACAAGGCAGGCAAAGCACAAAGGACACAAAGATAAATACAACACAGCCTTTAATAAGACAAAGAGTCTTGAGAAATGTTAGACAATTAGTTGTCACACCATGTGACTGCAATTCATGTCTGTGGGCACAACATGAAGTAGGGAAGGAATGACTAGCAAGCCTGTTAAATAGCATGAAGACTTTACAAAGGAGGTGCCTCTTCGTTACTGACAGAAAGACCAGAAGGTCATCCATAAAATTATAATCACTAGTAGCAGTAAGACAGCTCAGCTAAAACAGAGAAAACTAATATAAGAATATGGATCCTAAGCCCATTTGTCAAACTGTCAAGTTCTGTTGGTTGGGATGAACGATGGTATCATGTTCAAAACTGCCCAGTCACTAGGATGATAAGTTGCTTTACTCTGAAGTTTCTTCACTTCTCCATGTTTCAGTTTGTGATTATAAGAATCTCCTTGAGGTAACAATCAGAATCTCCAGACAGGCATGTTCCCAGGTATCTGCATCAGGCCAAGTTTGGGGAAAACTACATAATGCCACTTCATCTGCGTCTTATGACAAGGATTTTATACTTACGGGTAGTGAGTATCAGGACTGTGGGAAAAAGGGAGAGCCATCTGTAAGCACAGCAATTCAGGATCACAGAGTTCTTGGTTCAGTTCCCAGATGGGACAGTTCAAAAGGATCTGCCAGGTGCACCATTCCACTTTATGTCAGTCACATCAACCAGGGAGACCCTATTTGATCATATTGTCACAGAGCTTCAGACAGAAGGGATTTTCAAAAGGAGAGCATGCCCTTGCTCAGGGTCGTCATTAGAAAAAGGAAGGAGGGATTCTAACCTTAT
This sequence comes from Lynx rufus, assembly GCF_022079265.1. Taxonomy (NCBI): domain Eukaryota; kingdom Metazoa; phylum Chordata; class Mammalia; order Carnivora; family Felidae; genus Lynx; species Lynx rufus. The sequence goes on from NW_025814845.1 coordinate 172,908,108, forward strand.
ATTCTCTAGCACACAAAAGAGCAAAGCTCTCTCCTGGACAGTATTTCCTTTAAGAGATGAATCAGAAGAAAATAACTGGTGGTTTCAATCACTGGCTGCGTTCTTCTTTTTCTCCTCTTATGTCTTCCACAATTATCACCTTTATAATACACTGCTGGATTCTCTGCTTTCCTTCCGTTCTTCCCTTCCTTTGACCTTCCCTCTGCCCCTTCTTCTCTGCCACTTTTTCTAGCCTCTCCTTTTTGACTCTTGAGCCCATAAAGTTCCTCAAGCCCTCCTCCCTTCCTATAATAGCATTTCTCTCTCTGTCTCTCATGCTCTCCCCCCCTCTTCTCTTTCCTCTAGCTTTCAAGATCCTAAGGATAGTTGAGGTTTTTTTCTTTTGTTTTCTTTCCCACTGAGATAAACAGGCTCCTCAGGATTTCTAGCAAGTCCGAGAAAAAAAAAATAATGATAAAATAGCTACCATTTACTCAGCACCTGTTAGGTTCCAAACAACAGTATGGTGTTTGCAAATATTAGTTCCCTAATCTTTATACTTACTTTCTGATATAGTCAGTTCCATTGTACAGAGGAGGAAGCCTAGACTCAGACAAGCTGAATAACTTACTTAAAGCCCTAGTCAAAAAAAAAAAAAAAAGTTTGGCCATGTTAATATCAGAAGTAGCCCAAGGCTCTTTACTGATCCAGAAGTTGAGATTATGGCTAATAAATATAAGCTCATTGTTCTTCTTCATGACTAATGAGTTGGTGATTCCTACCATAAAAAGGTCATGTTATTTATTCCCATGAATGCCGTTGGTCTTACTATTGTTGAACATGGAACTTTCATTTTTTCCCCTGAGCTTCTTGGTATTAATAGGAAAGCTTTAGGGAACCTATTAAGGTACATACACAGATACTAACTATGGCTTCCTGTATGTAACACCTCACTTGTGTTTGCTTTGATAGTGATTCTAATTACGGGCCAGTTGAGGAACTGAGTATGCAGTTCTGGTTGGAATTCATTCCACAGTAGAAACAACAGAACTAGGAAGAAACAGAACACCTGTTTCCCACCTACCAGCTGAGTAACACTAGGCTTGAGGTGGCTCATTGGTACAACCAAAATTTTGGACCAGATGGGTCTCAAAAGTCCCCTCTGGTTCTCATAGTCTTTGTTTTTCTTTTCTTTTTTTTTTTTTTTTAGATGTTTATTTATTTTTTAGACGGAGGCAGAGTGCGAGCGGGGGAGGGTCAGAGAGAGGGAAACACAGAGTCTGAAACAGGCTCCAGGCTCTGAGCGGTCAGCACAGAGCCCGACGCGGGGCTCGAACCCATGAACCATGAGATCATGACCTGAGCCGAAGTGGGACGCTTAACAGACTGAGCCACCCAGGCCCCCCTCATAGTCTTTGTTTTAATAATCTTTCCCGGGGTCCCCAAATCAACCTGTTCAGGCAGCTGAACTCTGCTTGTCTCTGGGCTAGTCATGATCCAGCATCCTTCTATACTAACGGGAAACTTTAAGAACAATGTGGAGAATGAATGGATGTATGTGGGTATGGGTGGTGGGGAGAGATGTCTGGGGTTCCATCACAACACTCACTCTGTTAGACCCCAGCCCGTCTAAATCAATTAGTAGAGAAATCATAAGGCTTGCTGTTATCAAGGCAAGGGACAGACACTTAAAGTATAATTTTCACTCTGATTCATGGAGGATGTTTTAATCACATCAAAGATATTGCAGTAGGATTCACTCCTATTTCATAAACAGGCATTTAATAGATGTTCAATGACTGTACAATTTAATAGACATTATCGTCTTTTGCAGTCTGTATTAGTTTTCTGTTGCTGCTGTGACAAATTATCACAAACTAAGCACCTTAGAATAACAGAAATGTATTATCTTACAGTTGTGTAGGTTGCAAGTCTGGCCCAGGTGTCACAGGACTAAAATCAAGACACTGCCAGCACTGCATTCTTTTCTGGAAGCTGGAGGTGAGTAAGTGATTATTTGCTTGTCTCTGCTTCTAGAGGCTGCATGCATTTCTTGGCTGCTCAAATTCTTTCCTTCCACTTCACAGTTAACAGTGGTAGATTGGGGCGCCTGGGTGGCGCAGTCGGTTAAGCATCCGACTTCAGCCAGGTCACGATCTCGCGGTCCGTGAGTTCGAGCCCCGCGTCGGGCTCTGGGCTGATGGCTCGGAGTCTGGAGCCTGTTTCCGATTCTGTGTCTCCCTCTCTCTCTGCCCCTCCCCCGTTCATGCTCTGTCTCTCTCTCTCTCTGTCCCAAAAATAAATAAATGTTGAAAAAAAAAATTAAAAAAACAAACAAACAAAAAAAAAACAGTGGTAGATTGAGTCCTTCTACCCTCTTACCACTCCTATCTTCTCCTCTGTTTCTCTCTTCCACTTAAAAACAAACAAAAAAACAAAAACTTGTGATTATTTTGAACCTCCCTGGATAATCCAGGAAAATCTCTCCGTTTTAAGGTCAACTAATTAGTTACCTTAATTCCATCTTTAAGCTCATTCCCCTCTGCCATGTAACACAACATATTCACAGGTTTCAGGGTTTAGGGCACAGACATCTTTGGAAGTCACTGTTTGTTTATCATACTATCGCTTTTTCTTCTAGGTTCAAGATTTTGATATGGACAGAAACACTTTATGAATCTATACGGGGAGAGCTTATTAGATATGGCATCAATCTCTGTAAAGAAGCTTTTATAACCTCACAAAGTAGACATGAACACAGGGGTGAAGAGTCATTCCTCTCATAGATAATTAAGCTGATTTCACCAATAAATTTATAAAAATTAAGGACATGTACACATTTCCAAAGAGACTGCAGGTTATCTTGGTAGGAAAGAGATACTACTATTTTTCTTTAACACAGTAGGGTTATTTAAGACCATTTTAGGACCACCCTTGAAATTCACAAGATTTACCTCTTTTCTGGAACATCAATCAACAGCCCCTTAAAGGCCATATATTTTATCAGTTACCTGCAAGAATTTCAGCATGCTATGAATTTTTTTTTACCATAGCACCGAATGTAAGCATAAATAAAACTAAATAGTATTGCTATTATTCAGCATTATAAAAAAGGGAACTGTCTGACAATAAAAAATCAAGAATGATTAACTCTAACTCTTAATGGCTTTGGAGCAGCTGGAGCCAAAAATCAATATACAGAAGTCAAAGAATGTCAATATGCTTATTTTCCCTATGAAAATTCTCCAGGAGCTCTTCTGGGTTTCTTATTGCTCATGTCTTTCAAATGCCAACTGAGAAATAGCTGTTATTTTTATCTTCACGTCAGGTCAACTAAAAGGAAATGCCAAAATGAGAAACAAATATCTAATAGCCTCCAGAAAACTACGGTATGTTACTTTCTTATATCCCTAAATTTGAAACTAAAAATAAATCCTGATTTATTTCTACTATAAAAAAGAACGTTTTAACACATGTGCATAAATCTAAATAGGAATTATTTTAAGTGGCCTTTAAATAATATTTACAGGGATGCATAACAAAGGAGGAAATGCACTTTTTATTCTTCACTCCACTTGACTTTTATGACAGAAGTTTTCTGTACCACAGAATCCAATTTCAATTTTTTAAGAAAGGAACAAATTACATATGCATTTCGACAACAGTCACCACTAATTCTAGTCTTCCTTCTGCTTCTCTTTTCTATATTTTTATTGACTGTAAATGTATTGTTGCAGTAGTCAAATTACTAGAGAAATATCCGTAACATTAACCATCGCATCTGAAGGAGGTTGGATAGCACATATTTTATGAGCTCATCGTATAAAAAAGGCAATCTAAGTAAGGCACTGATTGCCCCCTTAGGGGCCTTGCTAAGAGACATCACTGTGGATCCACAATGCCAACTATCAGATCCACACCTTTACTAGTCTTAAGCTGAACCTCCTCCCCAGCAGGCTACCTGAGCCTCTCTGAGATGACTGCCTATGTACCAAGAGTTACATAATCAAAATACATTGCAACTGCCTTCCATATGGTGACCAGTTGGTGACAAAATAAAACTCCATGTGGTTATATGCACAAGCTGTCCGGATGCTATAAAAGGAAAATTTTGACCAGTGTGATTAAATCAGCATGTATGTTAAAATACAATGGTTAAATTCAAAGAACAAATGATGTGCCCGCCCGTGGGCAAAAGCTAGAAACAGGAACAAGATATATGCAAATTTCCAAGGGCGTTTACAGACCCAACACATCGAAAGCAGCTATATTATTACCACGTGTGCCTTTCCCTTCTCAATTCTGTTTTTCTTCCTGTAAGTCTATCCTAAGAGAGCAGTAGAGTCAGTACTTTTGACAGATTTCGTAGCACGTCCAGAACTGCTGTCTACAGGGGGATGAGATTCAGTTTCCAGAAGAATTTCCACTATCGAGAAGAAATCCGAAGTGGGACAGAAATAGCAGCATGGAGTGTGTTATACACAGTGTCCAGGTTTGATTTCACTCGAGGGTTTTATTATAGCAACATAATTTTTGGAAAAAATTATTATTAATGATAATGTATTTATAATTTGTGCATGCTAATTACAAATATGAGTAATAAAAACCTTAAGAGATGTGTTTCTTGGTAACTACTTCTCTCCCAGGAAATGTTTATAAGCCTTGAAAAACCCCACAATAGGCTTCAGTGCCATTTGTTAATGAGACGCAGACTCCAGGGATTTAAAACAAACCACTCTGGTGCTATAGTACTGTTGGAATCCAAAATTATCTAGTTCCAAAGACTGATCTATTTGGACCACAATAGTGAATTTAAAATGTTACTCTTTCTTCAGCAGGAAGTTCTTCCACAGATAAAGGCAGGGCAGGTCTGAGGGAGGCTGGGGTGGAAGCCTCCAGCCACACCCCCTGCTCACTCTCATTCCCTTCCCCAAGGCTCTGCAGCAGCCACGGAGTCATCTCTCTCAGGATCCCAGATCCCCTTCTCCCCCCAAAAAAGTATCTTTTAAAATACCAACATGTTGTCTTCTACCCTCTCTTACAATGCCCATGGGTTCTAGAGGAGGAGGTTCTAGAAAGGCACCAAAGACACCTAGAAGACTGTTGGGTATACCTGACGGGCCTTCGGGATGGGCCAGGTACTAGCTGGGGGCATGGAGATAATGTGCATCTATTATTATCTATCAAGGCACTTAGTCTAATTTATAATTGTGTATTTATCAGTGTGTGTGCTTATATTCTGTCTCTCTCCCTAGACTGTAAATTTCTGGAGCGCAAGAGTAGTGTCATTTTTACTTTTGTATTCCCCGGAGCCTCGCTTACAGAAGTCTTCAATAATTTCTTTGTCATCTGCCTGAACATCGTTAAAAGTGAATTTGAAAGCAAGAATCACTTTTTCTCTAAGTCTGCTTCTGAAAAGAAAACAGTCCAAGTTGATCCAACACCCAGATTCACTCTCTAATGAAGTCTATGCATTTGCTCCAGTCTGCGTGCAAAAAGTCTTACAAATCTTCCATAGCTAACCGAAAAGCGAAAAGAAAGAAGGAAGGAAAGAAGGCAGGTACATTTCAACTGAAAATTCATTTTACCTGCTTTCCATAACCAGAAAGACTACAATTAGTTCGTTACATATAAGCACAAGTTACAAAACTCAAAATCTCAGTACAGTTTGGAAGCTGAATAGAACAGTTCCTAATTTATATAGGTAATGGGGGAAGAATGTTCAGAGTTGGTGGGTTTTTAGTTTGTTTGGTTTTAATTTGCCTTCCACTTCAAATATAACTAGTATTATCTATTTTTTACACATTCTTAACCTTATATCTGCCCCCAAAATTGCATTTGTTGCTTTCTATATGACTAATCAAATTTACCATTTAGAACCAATAGGTGAAAAGCTCATTCAGCTAAACTATTTGTAGATACGATAGAAGAAAACACCATCTAGGTCATTTTTTTTATGTTCCAAATCTGCTTTCACTAAAAAAATATAACAAATAGAATCTGCTTCCCACAAACAAGAAGGTATGAAAAGGATTGCGGGCTTCTCCTGGTCTCTAAAAAACAGGCTTTCTCTTTTTATCCCCAATCATTATTTCCTGTGTTTTGAACAACCCAGACTTGTGTGTGCACAATGCATAAACAGCCATAGGTGGAAGCCTGCCTTTGAATCCTTTCCCCAGAGAAAGGGAAGCCCGGGAACTGAGGCCTGGGGAAGGTGAATGTGTGGGAAAAGGCTCAGAACCACTTGCAAACCAGAATAAGGCCAAGCAAGCTAGATGAATAAGAATGGAATTCTAAATGCCTCGGATTATTTTCAGTTTCTATTTATACTGCACTTAATGTCCACTAAAATAGGTTGGTTACATGCAGTTGCATATTCTATTTGGAGTATAATTTAATAGTCAGAAATGAGATACCAGAAAATGCCTGAGAAAGGCAGTATGTGGAATAAATACATATTTTGGCACTAATAACCAGACCTGTCCCTTGCATTGCTTACTATGCTCCTAAAAATATGTCATTTATAATCATTTGATCCAATTACAGATTATCCCTTGTGGTTGTAAACTCAAAATAACACAGCGAATTATGATTTTTTCTCAGATTCCCTGGAGTTTTTATCACTGAGACCCAGTGTCACCAGATGTCATGAATAATCAGGGAACCCCAGGGTCTCTAACTTAGCCTACTTGGACAATCTCTGAATTTAGTGTGTACTTTATCAATTATTCAGGTCCTTTGATTCTCCTTCTGCATTGGCCAGCTGCATTAGCCCTTATCATCCATAGCAGAGTATGGAAAAAGGACCCAAATTTTTCTTCCTTTTCTCATATGTGATAAATATGTTTTTCTGTATCTAAAATCATAAACTGACCTAAAAACAAACAAAAAAGACTTCCCATTTTTTAATAAGGTTGCACTGTATAATGAAAAGAGCATGACATTTGGAGCCAGAGGACAAGGGGTTCTGGAGGCAAGCTAGGCTTACTTTACCAATTACTAAGCCTGAGGGTGCAAATTTAATTGATCAGAACTTCGTCTTCTTTATCAGGAATGAGGTTTATAAGTATCAGCCTCAGGCATTATTGTTATGATCAATTCAAAGGAGTTAATTGTATTAAGTTGCTTTATGTATTACAAAGAGCAGCATAATTTTTTTTTTTTTTTGAGTTTACCACCACTGAAAAATCTTGCCCACTATTCCTTGTGAGGGGTGGTGTCAGCAAAGTGTGTTAACAACGCTGGTTCCATAAACATGTTCTTGTTTTTTACTTGCAAGAGAGAGAGAAGAGAATTTTAGCCAAGCATCTCCAAGTCATTGACCTTGCCTCCCCACCCTGAGCTCTTGCCCTTCCTTGCCCCGACTTCCCCATACATACACTCCAGTCCCAGGCTCCAATATCCTACCTTCATCCACTGTGTTCTAACACAATGCTTAGTACAGTGAGAAGCTGTTTCTTTACACAACTGCATCTCTAGGTTCAGCTTCATGTTTTCTATCAGCTTAGCTGGGGCTGAACCACAGTCTTCCCACTCTGTGGACCAGCTTTAAAGTAGCCAAACAGGTTTTGTCTTCATTCCCTTCACACAGCGAGATCTTGGCTGGCCTGACCAACAACTAGGGTGAAGCCTCGGATATCAGTTTCTCACCATTCAATCTCCTAATTGCTTCGTGGTCACATCTTTCCCTTCTACCACATGGTCCTCCATTCCTGACCCCTTCTCATGTCTTCTTTTCAGTTTCTTTCTTGCCCTGAGCTGAGGTCATTCATCTCTACCCTTGACCACATGGTACTTCCCAGTTTCTACATTCAGGGCACGTTCTTTGCTGGTAAGTAAGGCTGGATCTACATATTCAAACTAACTTCCACGGATTGCCACTACTTTACTACTTTAGAATATATGAGATGCTATAATTATGCTTAAAGATGTAATCCCTATTCCATATTCACAGAGTTTACAAATACGAAAAGTGGGTTCCATGGCTAGCACAGTAACATGGAAGGTCATGATGAACACCTGAGAGGTGAATCAGGTTGTGGGCCTCTATTCCTATCTGTTTTCACCTCATCATCTTCTTGAATAATTTTAACTTGTTTCATCCTTGCTAATTAAAACCCAGGGGTCTTTCTGCCTCAGTTATCGTTGAGCAAGATGCAAATTTGGGACAGTTACACTGGTAAAAGAACTGGAAGGTAGAATGCAGAATTATAAAAGCCAAGCAGTTTAAAAGGTATTCCTCTGCTAAAATATTTTACACTAAAAGTGGCCCATGACACTAAATTAAAGTATTAAATAGTCAGACAACTTAATGGGGTTATATTTCACCTAATAGAGTCACGGCTTCAAACGCTTTCAGGAAACAACTAACAATAAACTTGATGTTGTTAACACTCTGGGATTTCTTGGATCCTGTCAGAATCATTCATCACCAAGACATTATTTCTGAGACTCTATTTAAGAGAGGAATCTAAAGGACAGAACCACAACATGTATACTAGGTACATGATATGCCAACTCTCTGTGGCTATCCCTTCAGGTGGAGTGTATGGAGGGGGGTGTCTTTTAGTTTGATGTGTAATTTAAATGCATTACGCTCTAAAACTGTACCTAACAATATCACAAATGTAGCCTTCACATGGCCAAATCCAATGGAAACTTGTATTCTACTCAATCCACGCTTCCTCCATCCTCAGACACTTTCATGATACCACGCTCTCCTGGTTTCCTCCTACCTCACCAGCTTCTGCTTCTTAGTTTGGTGGGATTCTCTTCCTCTAATAACTTTTAATATTGGAGTTCCCAGGGCTTGGTTCTGGACTCTCTCATCTTCTCCACCTACATTCTCTACCCAGGCGATCTCATCCAGTTAGTTGGTTTAAAATAAGTTTATATTTCAACTACTTCCATGTTTTTATCTTTAACCCTGACCTCTTCAATGAGTTACAAACTCTTCTAGGCAATTGCTTACATCTTCATTTGGATGTATAATAGATATCTCAAATAACTAGCATTTTCATCTCTCAAAAAAACCCAAAACAAACTACTAAATATCCCACAAATATTCCCTATCTCACTCTGTGTCATCACTATTCATCCAATTAAGTCATAAACAAGCATTAATTGCTTTCTTTCCTTCCCTAACTACATTTACTTCTTTGATGAATTCTGTTGACTCCGCCTCCAAAATATATTCTATGTGATGTAATGGCTGGATATACTACAGCCATTGTGAGCCATGAGATGACTGTAGGAATGGAAGTTATCCAGGGTAAAATGACAAGATAAAAAGATCTTGGGTCCTACATACTACAGAACACCATAACAGCTCTGGACAGATTTTACATGAAAAAACTAATTAACGATTTTAAATCAAAAAAATAAAATAAATTCTGATTTCTCATCTTTTGTGCCTAACTACCACTTCCACTCTAATCTAACCTGACATTATCTCTTTCTTGGCACCACTCAAATATCCCCCATCTGGTTTCCTTGCTTCTCTTGTCTCTTGTCTTCCTAGAGAACAATCAGAGTGACCTTTTACAACTGTAAATCAGATCATGCCATGTCTTGCTATGAGGTCTCCAGCTGAGTCTCAAACAAAATGCAAACTCCTTTCACTATACCCCAGACTCCACCCTTGTACAGTTGACTCTGTCTACATTAGCCCAGTTGTTCTCACTTGAAAGCCTTCACACTTACTCTTCCTTCTACCTGGAATACTCCTCCCAGCACAGTTGACTGTTCTCAGTCAGGTCTTCAATCTCAGAAGGTTTCTTTTTCAAAGAGGCCTTGCTTGAGGAACCAAACTCAAGTAGCCCTACTACCATCGGTCACACAACCTTACTATTTTCTTTATCTACAGGCTGGGATTACATTGTTTCCTTACTTGTTTACATTTTACTACCTGAGTCCAAGGTCTAGAAAAGTACCTGGACATTCTAAGTGTTCATCATACATTTGTTAATATTTATTGAATGAATAAAATCACTAATTGCTTTTAGTTCCAGAAGAGTGAACACACAGTGTGATGTTAGTTTCAGGCGTACAATATAGTGATTCAGCACTTGTATACATTACTCAGTACTCATCATGATAAGTGTACTATTTTTTTAATTTTTTAATCTTTATTTATTTTTGAGAGAGAGAGACAGAGCATGAGATGGGGAAGAACAGAGAGAGAAGGAAACACAGAATCTGAAGCAGGCTCCAGGCTCCGAGCTATCAGCACAAAGCCTGACACGGGGCTGGAACTCATGAACCGTGAGATCATGACCTGAGCTGAAGTCGGATGCTTAATGGACTGAGCCACCCAGGCGCCCCATGATAAGTGTACTCTTTAATCTCCATCACCTATTTTACCCATCCTCTCACCCACTTCCCCTCTGGTAACCATCAGTTTATCCTCTATAGATCAGAGTCTGGTTTTGGTTTTTTTTTTTTTTTTTTGGTTTGCTTTTTTCCTTTGTTCATTTGTTTCTTAAATTCCACATGGGTGAAATCATATGGTATTTGTCTTTTACCGACTGACTTATTTTGCCTGGTATTATATTCTGTAGATCCATCTGCGTAGTTGCAAATAGCAAGATGTCATTCTTTTTTTATGGCTGAGTAATATTCTGGTGTGTGTGTGTGTGTGTGTGTGTGTGTGTATGCACATGCACACCATGTTTTCTTTATCCATTCTTCTATCTATGGATACTTGGGCTGCTTCCATATCTTGGCTATTGTAAATAATGCTGCTATAAACATAGGGGTGCATATATCTTTTTAAATCAGTGTTTTTGTATTCTTTGAGCAAATACCCAGTAATGGAATTACTGGACCATAGAATCATTCTTTTTAAAATTTTTGAGGAACCTCCATACTGTTTTCCACAGTGGCTATACCAGTTTTCATTTCCACCAACAATGTGTTGTTGGGTTCTTTCTCCACATTAAAAAAAAAAAAAGTGCTTCATAGGATTAATGAAATTAAAACTGTCAACAACAATACTTCCACTGCCTCCCCTTCTTCTTCACAGAAATGTCAAAGGTTAATATTCCTTATCTTTTAGAGACAAAGAACACAAAGAGATCCAGCTGGCCTAGACCAGTTTGAACTCAACCACCCACTCACACCTGCACAGATGGAGTATGGGGCACCTGTCAGCTACCTCTATTCTTACTGTAATGGTAAAGTCTCCACTCAGGGAGGAGCACAACCTTTATTAACAGAACACAGAATATATAGGCATGTTGTCTAAGTGCACTTGTGCAACCTTATGCCCATGTTTATATACAATGACATAACTCCCCTTTCTGAACATTCATTTTAACCCTCAATCAAAGAAACCCACTCATGCTCACTTGAGTCGTGGCTCTGGTAGTTCTTTCCTGTGATCTCTTTATTTGCTGCAAATAAAGTTTCCTTTGTATGACCAAAACAAAACCACGTTAATTCCTAGTATTCCTTCAAATGTTATAGCTTAAAATATTCCATAAAGTGTTTTAATAAGGTTAAGGAGGAAGCAAGCCCACAGAGAAGCTGGCCAGCACAGAGACCCATACAAAACACTTAAACTATTAAGACGTAATTGAAACACAGAATTACCATTAATTCGGCAGTTGCACTTACGAGTACATACTCAAAAGAACAAGAGTAGGAACTTGAACAGGTATTTATACTAATGTTTATAGCAGCATTTTTTGACAAAAAGTGGAAAACCACTCGAATGCCCATCAACAGATGGATAAATAAAATGTGGTATATGAATACAATAAATTATTCAGCCTTAAAAAGGAGTGAAATTCTCAAACATGCCACACCATGGATGAAGCATAAAGACATTAGTGCTGAGTGAATTAAACCAGGAAGGAAAGGATAAATATTGTGTGATTCGACCTATATAAGTTACCTGGAATAGGAAATCCATAGAGATAGAACTAGAACAGTGATTAGCGGAGGCTGTGAGAAGTGGGGAAAATAGGGAGTTAGTGTTTAATAGGCACAGAGCTTCAGGTGGGGAAGATGAAAAAGTTCTGGAGATAGATGGTGGTGATGGTCACACAACAATGTAGACTGTACGTAATGTCACTGAAATGCACATTTAAAACTGGTTTAAATAGTACATTTTATGTTATACATATTTTACCACAATAAAAAAAAAGAGTTAAAAAATGGGAATTGGGATGAGATGGGAGCCAGGAGGGAACTGTGGTGATGAAATCTACCTTTTGACCAGATTTACCACACCCAGTCCACTGCATTTGACAAATAAGGACTCTTCTTCTCAACCCATGGAAGAGGAAGGTTCAAAGTCTGTCATAATAATTTTCCTTCTTCAAAGACAAAGTTGGAAAATCACTTCCTATTTTGTATCAGTACTGATTTAATACTTTATAAATGTTGATATAACTATATCCGAGGCATAATGGCATGGAGAACAATTAATTCATTCTGTTTTGATGTTCTCTGCCCAGAACAGAGCTATAAATAGCAGGACAGTATCAGGACAGTCATAAGGCTTAGGGTGATTTATTCTTTCCAAAGTTCTACTGAAACACATCTAATCAACTAGATGTTATTCTTTCTGCCCAGACAGCTAAATTAATGTATACTCTGCTACATGTTCTGACATTACTCCAAGTCCGTGTCTCCTTGCCCAAATCATTATGTAAAGCAAGGATTTAAAAGCACGTCAATAATTGGTATCATATCCACAAAGTATCTACATGACTGATTAATATTTAAGTTTATGCAAATATCTGGAGTTACACAGGCACAGATTCTGAAGATGTGGGGAAGTCTGTCTGATGAGATACCAATGTCATATGTGATAAAGACATTGTCAATGAGCCGGTCTTCACTTTCATTCCTTCCTGTGGCTCCTCTAGCTGTATTACCTTATGTTGTAAACGAGGAGTCAATAGCTATAGTAAAGAAGCTGAAATTAAAAATAAGAGACCAGAAAGCAAGTTCACAAGTGAAAAGAATCCTGGATTTTTTTTTTCCTTTTTAAATAGTTGTGGTTGGTGCTAGAAGCCATTCAGGACAGCTATTTTATGAAAAAAATGAATTTTTCGGGGAGAGTGGGTGGGAGAAAGACAGAAGATAAATACATTCTGAAGGTGTCAGTTCTGAGAATAGAACTTAATGATAAGGTAGGAGACAAACACTTAGCTGGAATTCTCAAGTAAGAATTGGGGTAAGATTGGAGTAAAATAATAAATTGGGGTAAAATACATACCTCTTCCACTACAGAACTAATATTATATCATTTTTGGCAAAGTATTTCCAAATTGGGAAATAAGGAAATGTTTTTAATGTTCTTCACTAAGCTTCTGTTCAATGGATACTCTTCCCCCTTGGACAACCACACATATAATACTGGGATGTCAGGGTATTTTAACAGTGGTATGTATTTTATGAAATCTTATTTTTTTTAAAAAATGTACCTATTTCTGAAAGCCTTTAGCATCTTTTTCCAAAATACATGTTCAGTTTCAATCTTGAGTCATCTAATTCAGACATGAAACTTCAAGCAACATGTTTTCTGGAGTATCAGGGACAGTGCTTTCCAGCAGCTCAGACCGGCCCATGTCTCAGATGGCTCCTTTTTCACATCCTCACCTCTCAAAGGTTGGCAACTTACTTTCAGATCCCAGAAATTCTTCTTCTGTCTCCCTTTCAACTCTTCTTTTACCTTGTCCTCCGGAAGCTGCAGCAAATCATCTCCAGCCCTGGGAACGGACTGGCCCCTGCTCCAATCCTGCCCTTGTTAATCCCATGTCAGTACTGATACTTTGCTCTGCCCTTGAACTGGTAGAGCGATGCAAGTCTAACTGAGCTGGGGAGTTGGGGGGGGGGGCAGCAATGGGGGCATGTGTGACTACCTTTTATAAACTAAAATCTTCTGTGCTGAGTGCGCAGAGCCTGCTCGGGATTCTTGTGCTCCCCCTCTCTCTCTCTCTCTGCTTCTCCCCAACTCTCTCAAAATAAGATACATTTTTTGAAAAGAAAGAAAGAAAAAAGGAAAATACTGTTTCACTGGCATTTAGAGACTGTGTAAACCACAAAACTCATCTGATCCAATTCCTTCATTTGAAAAAAGAGACAACTGATGTAAGTAAGATGCTTTTTCTATATCATAAAACTATTTAAAAAGTTATCTACATTCAATTTTGGCCATAATGACAAATATCATGGTGGTAGTGGTGATCACAAATGTGGAGTCTGGGGGAATAAGTGGAAAGATCCCTGGGCTTGGCCTAAAACAACCTGAGTCCTCATTCTGCTTACACTTCTCCCACCTGTGCTACTGTATACAAGTCATTGCCCTCTGACTTGAGGTGGCTGGTGGTAATAAAATTAGAGTGGAACTCTAAGATCCCTTTTCCTGTGAAGTTCTAATATCTCTGCTGATAAAGTTCATGGTTTGAAAAATACTCTTGTACCAAGACTTCTTAAAGTTTAGTCCATAACAATGATTTCATGTATATTCAGCCAAGTGTAATTTATCAAGACTTGAAGGAAAAATAAAAATTAGGAATAGCTAGCATTGCATAGTATTCTATAATTCCCTGAGCACTTGCATAAAACTTATCTCATTTACTTCTTGGCTATGTAAGGTGTGATTAAATCACCATTCCACAAGATGAGAAAACAGGTTCAGAAAGGACAAGTGAACTTAACTTGCCCAGTGTCTTCTAACCTTTATGAGATAGACTCTAGGGGTACAAGGGTAGCTCAGTTGGTTGAGTGTCTGACTTCAGCTCAGGTCATGATGTTTCAGTCTGTGAGTTCAAGCCCTGTATCGGGCTCTAAGCTGTCAGTGCAGAGCCTGGAGCCTGCTTGGGATTGTATGTGTATCTCTCTCTCTCTTTGCCCCTCCCCTGCTCATGCTCTGTCTCTCTCTCTGAAAAATAAATAAACATAAAAAAATCAGAAAAAAGAAAGAGGTAGACTCTAGACATGAACCTGCTGGTGATATATTTATGCTCTTGTCAATATATAAGAGTTTCCTCATAATTGTTATAAAGAGACTACCAAACGTAACCATTAAAAAATAATCATAAAGGAGCTCTACTGCACAACATATGCTACAAGACCAGGGCAAAAGATTAATGAGCAACAAAACTAGATTACTTAGAAATGTATAAAAATAGAAAACTTACTATTTCCTTTATTCCCCCAAAGCTTAATCAAAATGTAATCCCAGCAGCTTCCTGTCACAGATGTTCTCTTTCTCTCCTATATTTGACCTTACCAAAGGCAGTGAGTTCCTCCCATCTCTAGATGTATGCCAGCTACGATCACTTAAATCTAATTTTTAGTTTTTATTATATAGGATTTTCTACCATTCTGTTTCTGGTACTCTTAGACTTAGTTCCACCTCTATAGTGCTGCATTTGCTCACTGCATATAGTAACATTGCTGAAAGTTGGATAATTCTGTGTATATGTTGCTACAGACGTTTTTAGTGTAAACTCAAAGTTATATGAGAATACTGTTGCCCCAGGGGGGAAAAAACCTGGAATCATTGCCTTTGTTTTCCCTTTGAAAATAATTCTTTAAATATTTTATTTGTTGGTTTTGAAAGCAGTCTTATTATTATTACTACTCTAGGGAAGGGAACAAAATACTCATGTTTGGTATGTAAAAGTTGCATGCCCAACTGCCCAGCAGAAAAACCTCCTTCAAACACATTAATTCCCAAGTGTGGGTAACACTGAAAGGTCAGGAGGACATTCTTCACTCAGATATATTCTTGCCATTGCCAAGAGCCTGATGCAAAAGTCATCAAACTTTCCCAACAAATGTACTATTGTTGTGGAGTTTGAATAAACCAGGAGTGGGATATACTGTGTGCAATGTAAGGAAATCTGTAAGTACAAAATACCTTTCTTCTCCCTCCAACCAGCATGTGCACGTGCGCGCGCACACACACACACACACACACACACACACACACACACACATTTTCTCACCCAGAAATACACAAACATTTTGACAGGGCCCTAACATCTGTTTTCATGACAATTTAGAGACCAAAATAGGCAGGATGTGGGAGGCAGTACAGCTTAGTAGAAAGAAATGGACAGTAGGCTTAAAGGAACCTGAGTTCTACTCCTCCTGTAGCCACGATCTGCTTGGCATTAAGTCAGTCTTTCATTCTTTGGATCAAGGTTTTCTAAGTCAGAAAACTAAGGTTACATTTGATGATTTCTAAATTTCCTTCCAGACCTAAGTTACTATGAATTCGAGAAAAGAGTTAGAAGAGATGTCTATGCTCAGGTAGTCCGTTAACTAACTGTATCCAGACTGCCTTTCACCAGTTATAACAGTGTGACCTCACTTCCCACAATGTATACACTTATAACCCACTTTTTCAGACTTGATTATCTAGCTATCAATAGATAAGCCCATTAAATGCAAGACCCAATGGAAAAGATGAAAATGAGCAAAGCATTGTCCCCCTCCCTCAGGAGCCTTCACCCGCTGTAGAGACACACTACAGACATATAGTGAAAGGACTGCCAAGTGTTATCCAGAGGTACCACAGACTGACATTGGTTTTCACCAGATGTGAGATTGAACTCTGCCTGGAAACAAAACTTCCTAGTGAAGCTGGCATGTGAGCAGGGCATTGATGGATGGCTAGGATATGCCCTACACAGTAGGGGGAGAAAAGGAAATGGCCAGGGGGGTCAGGGGGGTAAGAATCTATAAGGAAAATACCAGAAACATCCCATTTGACTTCAGCTAAGTCTCGGCACACAGACATACACAGGATTCCTAATCTCAACTGCATTTATCACAACCAGAAGGTCCTCCCTTCTACTGTGGAGCATGGTACATGAAATGATGTCAGAACTTGCTGAGAGGCAGAGCATGGCTCCATCAATGGTCACACCTGGTGTGGCTACTGTGTGACTCTAAGATGCAATATGCTTCAGATCAACAGATCCTGAGTTGTGGCCTTCAGTCATCTGGTCTAGACACCTAATCCGTGTCCAAGGCATTAAATTCTGATATCAAGTTAAAGTTAAGAAATTGTTAAACTGAAAATCACCAGTATAACCTTATGTAGGGAATTAGTTTAGGTTTTAAGTTGCAGTTAAAGATACATTTAACTAGGGAGACACCAACATTTGCAGAATAAAGAACTTTGGAATAATTAGAGATGAACTCTCCAGTGAATACTCAGCCTGAAAGTTAGTATCTTCATACTTAGAATGAGCAAGTCTAGAAAACACTTTCACAGAAACCAGTTTTTAAAAAAGTAATGATAAACATTTTTTTCTGAAGGCCTAAGAACACAATATTAGAGAAGAGATGTAGCTCCTGAATTTCTAGCGTTTTCATCAAATAGTGCAATTAAATTATAAGACAAATTCAGCAAAAGCATCACAACTGAAAAATCTCTCCAGCACCAGGCAGAAATTTTCTGTCATATTAAGACTAGTATCATGAAAAATGCAGAGGATGCCTTATAATTAATATTGAGAAAATGACCAGCAAAACTTATGACCAGTAAAACCAGTGAAATAGAGAGTGGAAAGGATCTCACAGACCATTGGACATATACTTTAAGTGCCAGGAAATCAATTATGTCAAAAGCAAAGGATTTAAAGCAATGATCACAGAGATACTTTCTTCCCTTCTTTGAGCTGAGGGTTTTACCCTCAGACTAGTGACAAAGGGTTTGTGGCTAATTTCAGAGCAGCCCTGCAATTGTGCCTGTGCATATATGTAGTTGTGTTAATATACTTATACATGTAAGACCACTGGATAGTAAACTATATGTAGTCATTACCTAGCCTGGGATTAACTCCTCCCTATGAATTCTTTCACTATCTCAATATAGTACTGAATTAAAAGTACTCTTAATAGAAGAGTAGCCAACAACAGTACTCCTGTCCTGACCTTATCTTTACCGTCAGAAGGCCTCTTAACCCTGCAGTATAGCCCCTCATTTCTGATCTCTCACCAAAAGGGTGCTATAACCATCCCATCAGCTATCCCACCATTTTCCAGGTTGGCCCTTTGAAGACTGGGTTTTACTATTTCTAGTTCAACTAGCTCTTTCACTGGGAATTACTGAGAATAGAATAGTGTTCTACAAATGATACAAATAAACTTTACAAATATGAATTGTGGTGGGTCTTACCTATCAAAAAATTTCAAAGCAAAACATCTTGAAGTAGCAAGTGGTATCTCTTAAGATTTTTTTTTTGGAAACTCAATTAATCCAGCATTTGTATGCAAAATCATATTATAAATAAGCCATTGCAAGATACGCATATAGTTGCATAAAGCTGGCACAAGGTGTAATTTACACATTAATATTCACAATCTAACCCAGCTACTTTAAACCACTGACAACCAGCTTTGCTTCTTTATTTATAGAATTTTCCTGGAAAGGATCAGCATTTGCTGGGAAGCTAAATGACTATGTTCTAATCATGCTTCTGAGACCTCATTTCAAGAACTCAGAATGTCTCCAAAAAAAAAAAAAAAATCTCTGTGAGATGACATTTCCATAAGTGAACTCATAATGAATGTCTTTAATAAGGGTGATGGGTCTAAAAATAGTCACCTAGTGTAAGTAACCGACAGTTACAGTAGAAATCCTAAGCACTCATTCCATTTTTAGTTTCTATAAGGGTGATCAGAATAACAATACTCAATCGGTATAACCTTTCACACTGGTCTTGATTTAGAATGTCTATTTCTTTCTGGTACTATCTGTGGTAAATGGCAATGGGAACACTCCAGAGGAAGGATGCAAGAAAAGGTAATTATCTTGTTCCATTTCAACAGTACTGTTCTTAGGTATGTTTCCTGCCTCAGTTTCTTTCCACCACTTTGAAAAATGGGGTCACTCATCTTCCTGGGGAAAACTTCCTTCTCCCATTGCTGAGATTTCTATAAATACCATTGTTATTCCAGTCTGCATTAGAAGGACCAAATCTTATCAGATTCAACTGTATGTGTAGCTTTCTTCCTTAAGAAAAAAAAATATACATATATACATACATATACATACATACATACATACTGTATTACATGGCATGAAATAAATTTTAATGTTTCCAAACTGCCCCCCCATTGCTGTATATCTGACCTGTATCTAACATAAAATGTGGAACAAACCAGATCCACTTCCAACTGTGCAGATGGCTCATTATCCAGCTGTCTTAAAGATAGAAAAGATTAGTGAGCTTAAGTGTGGTGCTACGAAGGAACAAAAACCTGGGAACCTGAAAACGAGCCTAAAGCCAAATCTTTCTGCTCATGGTCCAAATCTCCCACTGGGAGAAAAGGTTGGGAAATGAGAGAGAATTTGCTGCTTCATCCCAGGAATCACCCAACATTCATTTCGTTTCTTGTATTCATGCATGTATCCCATGCACACGTGCTCGTGCGCACACGCACACACGCCCTCCAATACTTTGGCTCTTAAAATTCTAACAGAAGTAGAGTTGCAAACCTAACCAGGGATACTTGTCTTGAAGCTTCTGTCCCCCTTCATTTCTGTAAAACAGTATTTTCAGTACTTCATTAAAAGGGGGAAAACTGCCTCGGGGATTTTATATTTCCTATTACCTACCCATCATCTGTTATCATTAATTCAGCTTTGTGCGCATGAATGTGTTTTTAAAAGCCCTCATAAATACACATAATACCAAGCGTGGCCTTTTTACACAGCTGGTGTTTTTGAGTGTGTTGGGTTTAGCGGTGTTAATGGTATGGGCATACTATTGGCTGCACCCATGTCTCCAGCTGGAAAACAGATTCGCGTAATTCATGTCACCTTTGTTGACAGAAAGGTCAGCAGTCTGAACAATTTTATTTATTTATTCACTTACCCTTTATTTAGCTTTTGTGGGGAAAGAATTGGGGATAGGGGAGTTGGTGACATATATATTTACTCATAGTGACTATAAGCATGCAGTTTGAGTTTTTAAAAGTTGAAATATATTTGCATGTGACAGTTAAACATCTATTTTATAATATACAATGAGACTAGACATAGAACAACTGTGAAATTTGAGAAAATTGATCTCTGGAGAAGCAAGCTTATTTTGTTCTACTTACACTATCTGTTCTTAAACCAGATCTTAAAGTATATTCTAGATGGAAGAGTCAAAATGCACGGGTGTGTGGACACCCATGGCGTCTCCATTCCTCAGGTAGAAATAGTATCCTACTAAGAGTCAAAGACTGTCCTGGCCAAAAGATAATAATCCACAGTTATGAATACATGTATTTTTTTCTGAGTGGCACACCACATCCCCAAGGACTTAATCACCAGTTCTTCCTGTATTAGACTCTGGGAGTCAAGGGGAATGGCCTGGCCTTATCTGACTATAAGCTCACTTTCCCAAGATTTTAGAAAAGATATTTTTATTGGCAGAGAACCGGTGGAGTTTGCTTTCCCAAATACAATCTTATGAGGTCACAACTGTACTTGAGATGCACTCTCCCACATGAGGACACGTCTGTTTCTACCAGTTTCAATTCTTTGATCTCTACCCTGCTAATACAGGTTTTCCCTTGCCTAGTCCTCGGGCTGTGTGGGCTCAAGTGAGCCACTCTCCAATCCTTGTGTGGTGCCCCAATTCTCACCTTGTTTTCTCACAGCTGGTAAGCATTAAAATTCAGAGGTGGAGGATAGTAAAATAAATGAAAGGGAACTTCCCTTCCACTCCAAGTGTCTTTGCTAGTAGGAATGAGAAAGAAAGAATCCTAAGCCCGCCTGCACATTCTGTACTGAACTGTGTCTCCTCAAAATTCATATGCTGAGGCCCTAAACTTCAGTTCCTTAAAATGTGACTGTATCTGGAGATTAAGTGTGGTTAAAGCAGATGTGTATGGGTGCCCAGTTGACAAGGGGTGGACTTATAAAGGTTAATTTTATGTGTCAAGTTGGCCGGGCTACAGAGCTTACCTAGTAGATCAAATAGTATTCTAGATGTTTATGAGACAGTGCTTTTGGATTGGATTTCCATTTAAATTGGTGACATATGAGTAAAGCAGATTGCCCTTCACAATGTGGGTGGGCCTCATCCAATCAGGTGAAGGCCAAAGAGAACAAAGGGCTGACCTCCCTTGAGCAAGAGGTAATTGTGTCAGCAGACAGCCTTGGACTTGAACAGCAACATCTGGGTTGTCTGGGTCTACAGGCTGCTGACCAACCCTTCAGATTTTGGACTTTTCAGCATCCATAATCACAATTCCTTAACATATTTATTAATATATTAATATACACACATGTGAGAAAGAGAATTTTAAGTACCTCTATATTATGAATTGAATTGTGTCTCCTTAGAATTCATATGCTGAAGCCCTAATGTCTATTAATTGAAAAATACATACACACGCATATACATATATACACACCTATACATATACATATGATTGGGTCTGTTCCTCTGGAGAATGCTGACTAATATACCCCCAATATCCCATTCTGGCATTCTTGTCCATATCTACTATGTCTGGAAATGACATATGGGAAATTTCCCATCACAGCTAGTATTAAAAGATCTAATCTACGCAGATGGTTAAGTTGGGTGTTCAGGGACAGGAGTGTGGGTAGTGGGGGGAGCCTTTATTTTACAGATTACTTTTCATTTACATAATTAAAAATGAATCTATCCCAATGAGTCCCATTTTTATTTCTATCACTATTCCTAGGAGGCTTTTCTCCCCTGCCTATCACCAGCTGAGCTTAGATGCAGGGACTGTGCTGGGAAAGCCTAAGAGGTAAATTAAGTGACTTCACCATGTCACATCCTGGTCTGTCACTTCAGCATTTCCTTAAGAGGAGGGTGAAGGATGCTCCTTTTCCCTTTTTTTCCCCTTAGACTGTTTCCTTCAATTAATAGGATACCAGCACACATTTTCCATCAGTAGAATTCTATAAAATCTATTGATAGAATCCTAAAATCCAGTGTATGACTAATAATCATGTTGAGAATTGAGAATTTCTTTTTTTCCCTAAGACTAGACAAAAAGGGAGAGAAAAATTTCCTTTAAAGGCAGGTTAACTAACTTAATTTATGCACTATATTCTGGCAACTTTAAAAGAGCTACCACAGACATTGTCAAGTGTGATATTTATGTATCCCCCCCCCCATTTTTTCTTCTTAGCCCTGAAACTTGTTCTCTTTTCTATAACTATTTGCATAATATTGTCTATATTGCATTAAAACAAATATTCTATATTTTAGCCAAGTATGTATTTGTATATAGGTTTGTATGCATGCAATATATAATTTTTCATATGTTGAAAAGTGGTAGACCCTGAAAATTATTTTAAGAATTACAAAAGATACATAATGAATCCTTGACATATTATTCTGCCATGCAGCATTTCTTCACTCCGTCATTCAGATCACCTTGTCCCATGTGGGAACAAACCCATTACCCTGAGGTTTTGCTGCATTCACTTTGCAACTGAGGGGGAAAAAATACTGTATATGCCAGTTAATCATCCCAGATGTAAGCACCAGCTGCACTCTCTGCTTTGTTTATGAGCATATTTGACTTCAGGTAAACACAGTAATTCTGGCAGAAAATTCTGCTTGATGGATATGAATCCTGTTGTTATGTATTCATTATTTTTTTTTAATTTTTTTTTCAACGTTTTTATTTATTTTTGGGACAGAGAGAGACAGAGCAGGAACGGGGGAGGGGCAGAGAGAGAGGGAGACACAGAATCGGAAACAGGCTCCAGGCTCCGAGCCATCAGCCCAGAGCCCGACGCGGGGCTCGAACTCACGGACCGCGAGATCGTGACCTGGCTGAAGTCGGACGCTTAACCGACTGCGCCACCCAGGCGCCCCGAAGTATTCATTATTTTTTAAGAGCATTTGCATTTGTACAGAAAAGAATACTAAATGAAAGTAAACTTGAATTCTTTTCTTGGCTTGTCCACCCTGATTCTAGGCACATTAATTAGTCTCAGTATCCACATCCGTAAATTGGAATAATACTATTTACGTTACAGAGTGGCTGTAAAAAGTCAAATCGTGCAAACTTGGACATAGGTTTTGTTAATACTGTTGAACCCATGCTCTTATGTAAAGAAAATAGGAGTATAGTATATGCTTTATATTTTAAGTATACCATTAGGGGAAAAATACAGTAATGACCACAAATACTCTTAGGGGTACCTTAAAGGGGAGATGCAAATACAAAGTATGATCATTTGTGTGTGTGTGCGTGTATGGTTTGTCCTACATTCTGTGTTAAATCCATTCGTCTTAGTTCCAGCTGGGCAGTGCATGACTGGTTCTTCTTCCTTCCTTCCATGTGCCTGTCCCAGATTTTAAGCCCCATTCTAATCAGCATGAAAAATGTTAGTGGAAATATTTCAGAAGTGGTTGACATATAGTCGAGTCATTGTTCTTGGTGGAAATTAATGAACAACTGCCAGTTAATATCTTAATTCAACTCTGCTGACAGAACCCATACGTGCAGGATAGCACTAGCCAGCTGGAGTAAACCCTCAGCTAAATAGAGGGTGAGTCACTGATTCATGTTCTCAGGTTTGGGCAGTCGGACGGCACCTCAGAAAATTAAACAAGAGGGAGGCTGTATCTCAGGAAAGTGGGCTGAGAAGAATGAGACATGGAGATGCTTTTTCCTGGTGGAAATTGAAAACAGTTAAATAAAGAAAGCTCCTCAAGGTAAAACCATTTGGAGAGACATCCATTCATAAAACCAGGGTGCCATTTCATTTGTCTGGTTACACTCGAGCAGGCAGAGCTCACGGTCAGGTTCCTCAAAGGGTACCTAGGGCTACTGGGGGAGCACTACATAGGCAGATCAGGTCCGTTCTGGCTACTTCTTCTATGTTATTTGCTTGGGAGAACTTTTTTTTTGGGGGGGGTGGAAGGGTAGGGTTTATCATTCATAAGTATGGAAAAGGATAAGAGTAACACCACCAAACATTGCACATATTGTACGGCTAAAGCTACTTCAAATTGATGTGGAAAGTGGACTGAACTGACTTCTGAACAACTTGGAAGAACTCCATTACCATTTCCTTGTGGCCTCTCTGCTGAAGCCAGAGAGCATTCAAGACCCAGTAGGAAGGATTTGGTCTTAAATCCGTAAGACCTCATGCAGCCCTCACCATCACTCCGGCAGCTTCCCGCAATCATGGATCAAACTGCTTACCGTTTTCATAGAGAACTCTGAGCACTTAGCATCTGTACTAGGATCCTCAAAGTTACTAATATCAGAGATTTCAATCTCAATGCCAACTTACTTTTTTTTTCAGCTAATAGATTTGATTTTACATGTTCCCATGAAACACGTATCCATGATTGGTCAAATAGACAAACAAAAACTGCCAAGTAATAAATACAACCAAGGTCTGAGTGGAACCGGTCCACTTCTAATCTGTACTGCAAACACTGCATGGCCCCAAACAAATGCTCCCCTGAAACCAGCATTGTCCATGAAGGGGCCAGGAGGATAAATCACACTAGTCTGAGTAATATTGATGGTAAACATCACCTGATTCAGTAAAGGGGTGCTGGAGTCACTGGGCAGAAAAGAACAAAGAGAAAAAACACGACAATCAGAAAGTATATACTTAATTGCAGTAGAAGAAGAAAGGGAAAGGAAAGAAGACACAGCAGTCACCTTCTGGAGGACTATCCTTTCTAGCACGATTTGTATAGGGTAGTAACCTTAAAAAAAAAAAAAGTTTTAATCCTTTGTTTACTTGTCATCATCATTGCCATAAATACCAAAGTAATGTTACAGATAGGATCACCGATGTACCTGCTTTCCTGAGACAGGCCCAATTGGTTATTCTAGCATAATCAATAATGTCTTGGTTTAGGTATAAATAATAATATGGTAAGTCATAGGAGAGTTTGGGGGCTTATGTTTTGGGGAGCTCAGATGCTTCAGGTAAATGTTCAAGGTTGTCTTTACGGAATATCTGTATGGAATATTCAAGGGCTATCATTTACATGGAGCTTGTTCCAGGACAGGTGCTGTTCTAGCATGCTACATACAAGAACTCCTTTGGCCTGTTCACAACTCTATTATCATGCCCTGTTTCCATGAGGAAACCGAGGCAAGTTGTCTAAAAGCATACAGCAAAAGGCAGCATTTTCGAGATTTGAACTTGGGCCATATGAATCCAGAGGCCTTCATTTAATTAATATATGCCTTTCAAGTATTTGAAACTAAACGTGTTCCATCTCGACTGTTCATATTGATTGGAGTACTTAATAATTTCTAAATAAATCCCGCCAAATATTTTACAAATAGAGCCACAATGAATGAAATCTACAATATTCATTCCTCTCTCCACATTGCCATTTCCATCACAAACTCATACTAGAGACAAGAACCAGGAATGAAATGGCCTAAATTACTTTAAATTTACCAATAAACAGGGCTTAGGGAAGGAATATGACTAATCAACAAACCAGATACAATTCCCAGACACACCTTCCCCTGACCCACAGCCATTCACTGTCCCAGGAACCTTTGGCAACAAGATAAAGACCAGAGGCCCTCAGAAATACAGTTCCATTTACTGGACAGAGAAAGAGGAATCCGAACACCTTTCATTGGACCACTTTACTAAAACCATGCCTTTGGTCTGCAATGGAAATCCTATGAATTCTTTTGAAACATATATTTAAACATATTTAAACATGAAACTCAAGTGTCTATAAATCTTATCAAACTTGATTATCTGACTTCCCTGCTTACATCAGGTTTGAAGAATATGGCAACCGTTAGAGCAAGAAGCCGTGACAGCTAACTGTTGGAGAAATGACAAATACAATTCAAAAGTAGATGTAGACACATCTGAGCTTTGCAGTAAAGAATGAGCACCCACACTGATGACCCCGAGCAGCCATCACAGAAAGTATCCAAATTATATTCAGCATCTCCTGCCTAATACAAGCTCTCGGAAGAGTTATATTCATAATTGCTTTATGAAATCTTGGTGGTTGCCATTGAGAACCTTACTTAACTTTCTGGAAGATGTCTTCATTTAAAGACTTTTTTTTTAAATGTTTATTTATTTTTGAGAGACAGAGAGAGACAGAGTGTGAGCAGGGGAGGGGCAGAGAGAGAGAGAAAGACACAGAATCTGAAGAGGCTCCAGGTTCTGAGCTGTCAGCACGGAGCCGGACACGGGGCTCAAGCTCACAAGCCGTGAGATCATGATCTGAGCCGAAGTCAGACGCTCAACCGAATGAGCCACCCAGGTGCCCTGTTTAAAGACTTTTATGCAATGTAGGCAACTTTTTGTTAGTAATATCTGATAATCTAATAAGCCCTCCATCCTGATTCTGGATAAAACAGTATTTATTCTAAATGTGCCAAAAGTATTCAAAAGAACCTGACAAATGAAGTAGGTCGGACATGAAAAGGAAAACCTCTCTGGTCTACAATTGCCTGCATGCTGGTAAAACTCTAAATGAAAAACTCTACTTTCAATTACCTAAATGCATTATTTACATAATTTAAACCAAATTATGTTTGAAACACCTGGATCATTCAAGTGAACTTTTGACATTATCTTTATGTGTGGAATTGCATAGGGGAAGCCTAAATGGATGTTAGTAAATGTTTACAAATATTTTC
Source organism: Lynx rufus (assembly GCF_022079265.1). Classification (NCBI taxonomy): domain Eukaryota; kingdom Metazoa; phylum Chordata; class Mammalia; order Carnivora; family Felidae; genus Lynx; species Lynx rufus. The sequence continues at coordinate 172,934,706 of NW_025814845.1, forward strand.
CTGCCAGCGTAGTGATAGTTTTCCATCTCACATTTCCCTTCTATAAAATGAAGGTGGCATTAGACACAGCATCTTCCTGTCAGGCACTAAGCTTGGCTTTAGGAAGGAAAGAGAGAGCAATTTTGCTTTAATTCCATGATTATATATATATATATATATATATATATATATATATATGCCACCAAGAAGACCTGGGTGGAATTTTGCTTTTTAAGGATAAAGTCTGCTACAGAGAAATCTGTCAGGACTTTTCCATTTTTTATTTCCATTTTCTATTTTTTTATATTTGAACTTAGTAATCCTGGGTATATTTTGGCAGAGCCTAAGCTTTCCTCCCAGTTCCAACTTCCCCCCTCTTAACCTAAAATGAAATTCTGTGAAGCTGCATGCAGAAAAATCACAGGATCTAATGGAAAGCTTGGATTAGCTACTTCTGCCTCAAGCTTCTGCTTAATGTACCAAGGACAAGATAGGGAGTGACGTGGAACACCCAAGGGGTAGGAAAGCAAGATGCTGAACACATGCCTGTGTCTCCTAATGGGGTATATGGAGAGAGAAACCAGAACCTTCTTACTATTAGTTAATTTCCCAAAGCATCAACTTCCTAAAAATAACCTCAGGCTATCTCTTTGGGCACACTCCTTCCCTAGACCTGACATCAGATACTATATTTAGAACAGTAGCTAGTAGGAAGATTACATCGGCCCATTCAAAATTTCCCTTAACACAGCAACAGGTGCTAGTGACAGAAATGAACAAGGACTGGAAAACTTTAGCAAAAGGCTTGAAATTGCAGTGAAGGAAGGAGAAAGAACCACGCAGAAGTTAGAGCTGTCAGAGTCTTCCTCACTGACATCAGGACACTGGTTTGGTTTTCAGAAATTAACATAGCAAATTAACAAACACATTAATTAATTAATCCTCTTGTTTGTCATTCAGCCAACTGGGCTCAAAGCATAGAAATTTGGCTTCACTTTAAAATAAATCACCATATTAGCAGTTACATTACCTGTCCTCTTAGATACAAAGCAGTTTAAATCCAGAAATAAGAGAATTATACTTAGGTAATTTTGATCATTATTACTAAATTATTTTTATCTATGGGCTTAATGCTCATCCTTTGTATAAAACAATTTCAAAAACTTTGAAGAAAGACAACGCTCCTTTACAATTCAGAGTGGAAAGATCTACAATAGAGCACTGGGAACATTTGTTTTGTTAATTAGAGCCACCAGGTGATAAAGGATGCATCTACAGACTTGGGCTTGGGGGTGAGTAATTGGTTTGGCCTCAACCTAAGTTACTCCCAAAACAGTTTAGAACCTTATTCCCCCCATGAAATTAAAGATAGAGGTCTGAAAAGAAACACAATGACTAAGGGCTCTTTTTTCTTTTTACCCACAAGTTATTTTTTTCATTTTTTCCTCCCTTTCTCTTTTTCTTTCTTTTTTTCTTTCTTCCTTCCACCCTCCTTCCCTCCTACTTTCCCCCGTTCTCCCTTTTTTTCTTCCTTTCTCCCTTCCTCCCTTTCTTCCTTCCTTTCTCAAGCTTTAGGGTTTCTGTGATGTTCTTTTGTACCCCAGTGATTCTATAATGAAAAGTGCTTACTCATGGTGAAATCTGAAAGAATTCCTTCAAATTAAATATTCCTCACTGGGCTCATCTGTTAGTAAAAGCCATATCCTGTTTACTAGTTACCTAACTGGCAAGGTGAATTATGGACATGAAGCTTCTGTTTTTATGAGAAAAGAAAGTGTAAAAACCTAGAGAAGAAAGGACTTTGCCTTTCTTCCCATTGTCTTTTATTCTCAAAGAACCTTAGATCAAGCTAGCAATATCTTTACAGACCTCTGTCACCTAACTGCCTTCGTGTTATCATGAAATTTTAAAATGGCTGCCATTTGAAGGACTCACCTTAAACGAACCGCCAAAACCATCTCAGAGATGGGAGAAGTTAAACAGCTGAGTTCTCATGACTCACAAACAACAGAGCTGAGATTCAAACCCAGGTTTAAAGGACCACAAGGCCCTGCAGTCTCCCATGCATCAGATGCTTTCCTAAAACACCAATGCACCTGTTCATGACTCCTTTCTCAAACTAAGTTTTGACTCCTGGATCAAACTAAGTTATGTGGATCTCTGCATCTCCAGAAATATGGTCTTCAATTAGAAAACTGAGGCGATCAGGTCTAATTTTGAAAGTTCATTCATATATAAACTAAGTGCTCATCTTTAATACAAGCACATTCTACCTCTGTGCAGATTTATATTTGAACAATTATGTCATCTGGAATTATTTACTGTAAAAACATATCATTTATTTTAAAAATTTTAATGAGTGCCTCCCACTGAGGCAAGCGCTAGGAATTCAAGCGTGGACATGACAGGTAAGAATTTTACTACCAGGGTAGTCAATGCAGGAGATAAAACGGATAAGCAAACACAAATCAAAATAAATGCTAGGAAGAAGACTGAGACAGTGGGATGGGCTGGTTCAGGTAAAGCTGAAAGCAGAAAATTAAGACAGAGATGGTTCTGCAAAGAGTGTAAAAGAAGAGAACCAGAGGCAGACAGACTAACAGGTAAAAAGGCCCCCAGGTGGCACAGCCCTCCATGTGTGCCAAGAGCTGAGAATAAAGTCAAGGGAAGGCAGGAGGAAGCAAGATTTGAGGTTAGTGTGGGGAAGTGGTATGATGTGAGATGGAAGAGAATGAGAGAAGTCTGGTTATGATGTCAACTTCAGATTCGAATGGTATGTGCAACGAGGATCCGGCGAACACTTAAGCAAGGAGCGCTCGTGATCTGGTAAGTACTGTGAAATACCATCTTGGCTACTGTTTTTGCAGAGTACGTGTTTGAAGAAGCAAAGAATGATGGCAGGGAGGGTAGTTAAGGGCCAGTCCGGGTGAGAGATGAAGATAACTTGTAGTGAGGTGGCACACATGGGGACAGAGAGAGATGAATGGGTTTGAGATATAGCTTGAAGTAGAAATAACAACTTGCGGATAGGATGGATACAGAAAGTAAAAGTAATGAAGGAATCAAGATTTTGATTGAGCTGCTAGGTGGATAATGATGTCCTTTATGGAGGGGGCACCTGGGTGGCTCAGTCGGTTGAGCCTCCGACTTTGCCTCAGGTCATGATCTCATAGCTTGTGAGTTCGGCGCTGCATCAGGCTCTGTGCTGACAGCTCAGGGCCTGGAGCCTACTAAAATTTGACTTTGGGAGAAAATTTATTCATCTTGTAGGTCAGGTTCTGTTCCAGAAAACTCTGTAAACATTGAAAAAAGGATGATAATTGCCAATATTTACAGAGAAATACATCCAGGTACTTTCAGTTTCTGCAAACTTGTCAAACTAAATCCTGATGAGATGGGGAAAAATTATTTTTTTTCTTTTATTTGAAGCCAATTAACTTATATAGACAAATTTCCAAATTTCCTCAGTAATCTAGGAATGGAAATACATAAAACACAGTTAATGTATTTGGAAGATTCATCAAGTGAGATGTCCCAACCCAGTGCATGTGGGGTAGAGGGTTTCTTGCTGTGGAAAGTCTTCCAAAAGTTAAAAGCCTGCCAATCTGCTCCAAAGTTGAGGTTCACTCTCAAGGTCAAATGTCTGTGACTACAAAGTCCTTCCCTATCTGACCACTTCTCTCCATAAGAATCACGTCTGCAGGGTTAGGCATCATTTAAAGTGTGTTCACAGATTTTTTTTTTTTAAGGTAAAAAGTCTAAATCTCATGTATTCATAAAGCAAATCAACAGGACTAAAATTGAAACTCACATATCCCAATTTCATTCTTTTTTGTCAACTTTGGTGGTCATGAACATTTTTGGTGTTTTTCATGTCTAAAGTTTCCATAGGGGGGGCCTGGGTGGCTCAGTCAGTTTAGCGTCCAACTTCGGCTCAGGTCATGATCTCGAGGTTCATGAGTTCCAGCACCACGTCGGGCTCTGTGCTGACAGCTTAGGGCCTAGAGCCTGCTTCAGATTCTGCGTCTCCCTCTCTCTCTGCACCTCTCCCCTTGTGTTCTCTCTGTCTCTCTCTCAAAAATAAACACTAAAAAATAATTTTTTTTAAAGTTTCCACAGAATTTTGAATTTCTTCATTAATTATGCTGCTATGAAATCAATGTCTGCACTTAAAAGGTACACCTAATATATGGCCCTCATTTAACAGGTACATAAAATTTTACTTCTTGTTTTGTTTTGTTTTGACTGCCAATTCTTAAACTGCTGCCTTAAGAGCTGTTAAACAGAAAAGAGATGCTCATGGAGACCTTAGAATTATATAATCTATTTCCCCCAAAAGGATTAGTTTGGACCAAAATGATCCTAGCAAATAACTTCCCTTGATGATAATCTACACAATTTCAGTTAATAAGCCTTTTGTTTTCTTTTTTTTAAAACCACTTATTTATTTTGAAAGAGAGAGAGAAAGCGTGAGCGGGGAAGGGGCAGAGAGAGAGGGAGACACAGAAACTGAAGCAGGCTCTAACCCACGAGTTGTGAGATCATGACCTGAGCTGAAGTCGGACACTTACCCAACTGAGCCACCCAGGGGATCCAATAAGCCTTTTCTTCCCAACCTGTTAATTACAGACTTCAGCAAGAAGTTAAAAAGCAAAGCTCCACGAGGCTGGAGTTCACTATATGCTGTGCGCACTGATAACAGAACCCCTCCTCCCAAGACATGTGAAGGGTGGCGAAACTGTCAGGATTTCGAGTCATCAGCTAAGTCATCACTAGGGTGACTGTCTGCCAATATCAGCAGTTGAATCACAGTCTAGAGGACAAGTGGTTTTGACAGCCAGCAGACACCTGAGAACTCAGGACAACTTTAACAGTAGTTTGAGATACACTCCCTGCTCTTCGGTGAAGTGCTTCTTGTACCACATTCAGAATTTTCTGTCACCTTGGCCTAATCAGTGTTCACAGCTTCACTGAAAGTTTCTGAGTGCCATTTTTCTTAGCGGAATGTCTCTCTCATTACAAGATGTCATTTGTGTGCTTAGAGCGCGGATGCATGACTCAACTATCACCAGGTGAACGGTATACCCTGGTTTTCCCAAGACAGTCTCTGCTTCAAAGCCTGTTGTCCCAGGATAATTGTTAAGATCTCCCCCTTTCATTCACACCAGTATGAACGATACATTATATTGTCCAGTGACCCACTACTAATGACCAGTAAGTAATGTGGAATCCTTCCATCAAGCACTGGTCACACCAGCCATTTGATCATTGACAATGTTTTCCTTTCACTGATTATCATTTTGATTGAAGTCTCTTTCCAGATGGGCTTGTAGCAGCTGTGTTCCTCTAGAGCATCTTTTCTGTATTCTATGTTATTGTCTCAGGCTTCAGCGATACAGGATGAAGCCTCCATAATTTCGTTTTCACCTTTGATTCTCTTAATCAAGTGAAAAAACAAATGTAAGTGATGGTAATCAATGTAAATCCGGCCATCGTTTGGATCATCTCAGCATGGAATTACATGTGGAAGAGATACTAAAAATAAAGAACATTTACATTTTTACAGAGGTCTGCAAAAAAAATGCCAGAAAGCATAGCTTTCATTACATGTAGTGCAACATCCTTTCCCAGCTCCCTCACACATAGTATCCCCCCTCCCCAGGCATTCAGTAAGGAAAAGACTGTCCTCAAGGGATTTCATTTTTAACCTACCTCACAATACAAAAAATTAGGGCGATTTCAGGTCTTTGCCAAAAGAATGCAATTGCAATCAGAGATATCCCATTAAAAAGATTATCAAATAACTTTGATCAAACCAGTAAGAATTATGTCTGTGTTAAGTATCAAGACAGAACCAGAAAAAAAGTCTAGCACAATTATTATAGTGAGGCTTACACGAGGATATGAAAGAATCATTTCGACTGGCCTATAGTCAAGAGGTGAGAAAGGAGAGGGAATGCTATGTCATCAGAGCATTCTGAAACTGGTAGAAGACACCAAAGACATCTCTAGTCATATGCACACCTCTGAGAGACAGGTGTCATCTCTCTTCAGAAAATGGGAGACCAGAGAGATTCAAGCATATTTCAAGGCCACATAGCCTCCATAAGGGACATAAAATGACTGCTGAGAGTTCAGGGTGATGAATACTTGTGTTGTAAGACAGGTAGACTCTATCTCTAGGTATAACCTTTAATAGATGAACAGTTTCTGAAGAAGATGAAAGTACATGTGTGTCCAGGTATATGTAACAAAATTGGCTTAAATTCTCTTCCTTAGAATCCAAAGTCAGTACAGGGTTCCTTCACAACATTTTTCATTTGCTTCCCTGATTTTCCAGAAATATGGTTTACTTCCTTCAACTGAAAACCAGCAGAATTTTAAGATTAATCAAGGTACTAAGGAAGTAGCCTCAAACTGAAATAAATTCTCATTTACATGAGATAGTCACCTATAATGTTAAGAGAGGATGTGAAGATGTTGACGATGTTAAGAGAGAACATTACAGCAACCTAGGAGGCAGATGAGAAGGGATGCAGGGACATAATTAGAAAAACCTGTAGTTTGGAAGGCCCTTCTTTCATGGCCAAGGACACAATGTAACACTGGCCTATTATAATCTATGCACTGCGGAGCTGAGTGTTTACCAAAAGCTGCTGAATCTAATAGGACAATTCTAGTGATGATGAGCTATCAGATGTGAACAAGTTTAGTTAATCTTGGAGGTCTGACATAGGCAATTAGTCCTTAAATATCTTTTTGTATCAAACCTTAGGTCCCTTTCGAATACTAATTAATTTTAATGAGAAGAGATACTTTAATATCTCTGGAATGACAAAATGACATATGTTCATATAGACTCAGAGGCCACTTGCAGAAACTCCAAGGTCTAGAAGGTGAGAACTACAGAGGAAGATCATGTTAAATAATTACAGTTCAATTTCATAACTATTTTTGATAATTTGTCCAAGAGCATCTGGTTGTCTTTCCAGGATCATACAACTGTGTTAACAGCTTTAAAACCCACTTTCTAGCTCCCATACTATTTTTCCATCATTCATTACTTAATCTCTTTTTCATCTCCAGGAAGTCTTTTGCAGCTTCTCGATTCATATCTTGACTGCATTTTTTGTTTGTTTGTTTGTTTCATCTCCTACAACACGTATGGTTTACATTCCAATATGGACCACCAGATATAGATTTAGAGCATTTTAGAGCTAACAGGAATTTCCTAAAATTGTCTGACACAACTTGTTCATTTTAGAGATGAGTGAATTGAGGTTTAGAGAGGATAAACGACTTTTTCAACATTGTATACATAGTCAGTGGCTGAGCAGACTTTATAAGCTCGTGTTCTTTCTCCCATGCCAGTGGCTATAAACAGCACTTTTCACACTGCAATATTTATTCATGCAGAGGCAGTCTAGAACAATTATCAAGAGCATAGACTCTGGAGTCAGATTGCTAGAATTCAGATCATAACTCCATGCCCTGATATTTCTGTTACCTTGGTCAGTGAGTCAATATTTACAGCCACCTGTAGACCATGGACAGATATTATGTTTTATTTACCAATCATATATGCAACACTTTTTTTTGACCAATTTTTACAGGCCAGGCTCTATCTGGTTCTAGGAATGCTAGGGAAAAGGGTCATGATACCAGCCGTCGGGGAGTCAGGCATCCAAAAGACTTACAACGCTGTAGGACAGGTAGCCTAAATAGGTGTGCCACAAGAGCAGTGGCCTTGGAGACACAAGGAAAGCAGCCAGGTGCACCTGGGCAGGTGGAAGTACTTCACAGAGAAAGCGGCATGAGATTAGAGCCTCCAGCAATGACTATCGCGCCAGGTTTGAGTGTTGTCTCTGACACTGGCAGGTAAGGACACGTTTGTTAAACGGATGAGTGGAATTGTCTTCCCTGACTAGCATAGGGGAAAATAGACACTTGAGAGAAATACAGGAAGAAGGCACTCCTCTCTATGAAAGAGCTCTTTAGCAAGAGCCCTCACTTACACCAGCAATAACCATCTATCGAACTCTCCAAGAGGCTATCAGACTGTGTAGGGCAGCAGAGCCCCCAGCACATCTATGCACATCATGCTGGGAATTTGTGTAAAGCCCAATAAAACCAGTTTCCGCCCGCGCCCCCCAAATTTGAGGTCTAAGGGATATTTCTTAATATACTCTTCAAAACCTAGATGATTCTATCTACTCAGTTGCAGGATAAACCCAGGGAAGACCTCTTCCTGTTGCATCTGAACAATACCCCTGAAGAACCTTTCTTCACACAATTAGGCAGGCTCTGCTCCAAAGAAAGGCTTGGTGTGATATGCACTCCTGCCAAGCACATTCTAAGGCAAATGCACGAGTGGGCTCGAAATATCGTTGAAAGGACCTTTCCCTTTTAAAAGGTCACTGCACAAAACACAATAAAACTGTCTACTAGAGCATGCTCTTCTTCCGACTGACATGCTTCAAAAGTACATGAACCAAAAGGCTTCTTTGGGCTCCACACCTTGTTAAGGGGCTTTCGGAATTTCACATCCTCTCGGGTCTCCTATGGCTGTCATGTAATATCATTTTCCGGCAACTCGGTTCTCTCCTCCGCCACCTCCTCTTGTTACTGTTTAGACTAGATCCTATTTTTTACAACTTCTTCCCGTGATTCACATTTTAATATTACACAACATGCAGTGGGCTCCTATGTAGGACCTGCGACAGAGGCATTTTTTCTCTACCCTCTTCTATACAGCAAGACTCTTCCACAAGTTCACCTGGTCAAGGGGTACTTATGGCGCCGCTTTCCTTTACGAGCCTCGTATGCATTCACCAAAATCAAATGCACTGAAACGAGACTTTCCTTTTTGTGACAGAGAAAAAAGAAAGTCAGCAAACAACAGGTGACTGGGGACTTAAGTCTGCTGTAATTCACGGTCACCTACAGTGCAGGTTTTAGTATATGTGCTGCCAAATCAAGTCCAAAAGTGCTTGTTTTAAAATGCTACCCGTGGGGGTGCCTGGGTGGCTCAGTCGGTTAAGCATCATCCGACTTGGGCTCTGGTCATGATCTCACAGCTCATGGGTTCAAGCCCCACGTCGGCCTCTGTGCTGACAGCTCAGAGCCTGGAACCTCCTTCGGATTCTGCGTCTCCCTCTCTCTCTGCCCCCTCCCCTGCTCATCCTCTGTGTCTCTGCCTCTCAAAAATAAATAAATATTAAAAATGAAAATAAAAAAAATAAAATTCAGCCAGTAAAAGGGCATATGGCATGTAACACTGCAGGTGACAAATGAGTGTAATGGTTAATATCTATTTTTACAGATCACAAGAAAAAGGGAGCAATCCTGGAATTGTCTGTAATTACTGTAGTGTCTTGGAGGAAAATGGGTACATATGTGGGAAGTAAAGAAAGCTCAGAAACAAATGTGACCACAAAATGATGTGTTGAAAAACAGGTATGTGGAGGGCAAGAGAAATTCCAGGGATCAGGACTATATTCTACACTTAGAGGTAGTATGTTATCATCAGAAGTAATGTAACTGATCACAGCTATAGGGCTTTGAATAAAACACTTTAAATCCTAAAAACAAAAGAAAACACACACAAAAAAACACAAAAAAATAAAAAACAAAAAAAACCCACAAAGGAATGAGAATCCATTCTATGAAACACATAGATTTAGTGATGCTTTGGGTGGGTAATTACTGTGATTCAGGAAGGCAGAACATTTTTGCTTCCACTTTCTCCTAAATATTTATATATTCAATTTATTAACATATTTACATTATTTATATGTCAATTATATATAAACCTATTATTCATTTAACATAAGTATATAGCAGGATAAAAAGGAAGACAAGCATAACCGCAAAGAGGAGTGGCTGTGTGATCATGGTGATGCAGACAGAAACTGGAAGGGACTTTTAGTAAGAAGAGGCGGAGGAAGCCAAAGTCCAAAATACGCTACATTGTGTCTGCAGAATTGATGGTGAATGTTTACAAAGGCATCTCAGGAGGTCTAAGGGCAGAAATGAAAGGTGTGACTGAAAATAGAACCCAACACAAGTTCTGTGTATGAAGCAATTATGTATATTCCTCTCTTCTTCAGTACACAATCTCCATTCTGGATCCCAGGAAACAAACGGCTGGATTCATCATCCCAAGCTAATAAAACAATAATAATGATCGTGATAATAATCCAAAATCAAAATCCAAAACAGAAGAAAAATTATTGACAGTGCTTCTCTAAAAAAACCAAAACACTTCCCGGGAGAAAAAGACTGAATTCTATATTGGCATATAAGAATAACAATTTTCCATTCTTGTATGGTAAAGACCCACTGACATCAAAACACACCTCTTTGCCCTCACGGGATAACTGATTACCCACCCTTCTTTTTTTTTCTTTAATTAATTTCTTTTAAGTTTATCGTGGAGAGACAAGAGACAGCCTGAGCAGGGGAGGGGCAGAGAGAGAGGAAGACAAAGAATCTCAAGCAGGCTGCACACTGTCAGCACAGAGCCCGATGTGGAGCTTGAATCACAAACTGTGAGATCACGACCTGAGCCGAAACCAAGAAGAGTTGGATGCTTAACTGAGCCACCCAGGCGTCCCCGATTACCACCCTTCTGTCTTGTAATCCCTGAATTTCCACTCAGGATAGACACCGCAAGGACAAACATTTCTGTAAGAGCAAAAGAAAACCACAGTTTTTTCCTTTACCAATCAGACAATCCAGGATATCATGCATATCGGGCAACCCAGCAGCAGTCTGGATAAAGTGTAAGACAGGCAAACTGAAAAACAGACAATTTAAGAAACAGGAAATAGAAAACAAACAACAAACCTTGGTGAATTTAGACGCACTGGTGAAGCTATTACAACTAAAAAGTGCAAACAAAAGGCTTTCGAAGAGAATAATTAAAATAGAACAAGAAAGCACTGAAATAAAACCATAGTTGTTGAAATAAGCCAAAAGAGCTAAAAAGACTAAGATACAGCCAAGGGATTATATCTAAACACAAATAGAGATGAACCTTAGAGGACAGAAGTTATGAGAGAAGATAAATCCGGCAGATCTAACATCCATGTATTCGGAGCCACAGAAAGAGAATAGAGAAAATGAAAGAGAGGAGTTGTTAAAGAAACCATAGGAATACATTTCCCTTACCTTAAGGAAGCCACACATGTACACACAAGGGAGTCTCACCAAGTACAGATCATAACAAATGCAAAAAGGATTCTCAAGGTGTTACTGACAACATAGAAACAAGTGAAATAATGAGATGGTCCTAAAAGTTTTTAAAGAAAAATAGGAGGAATAAGCCTCAGCCTGGTACTTAAGTTCTTTTCAACAACAATAGAGCAGAGCGTTTTAGATTCAAAAGGAAAACTCTTTTCAACCTAGAATTTTATATTCAGTCAAAATATCACACAAATAGGAGTCTGTGCAAGAGCCAGAATATTTATTTACCTCCTCTATTCTTTTTCTTAGGAAATTACTTTATGACATGTTATAATAAAATGAGAGGGTAAGCTAAGAAATATGAAGATATTGAAACAGCAGCTTTAACCAACCAGAACCTGAGAAGTCAGCTGCACATAGGTCTCGGCGCGGTGAGTCCAGCGTGGAACAGGAAAAAGGTGGACTTAGAGAAAGACTCCCAGGGGTCAGGGAGGGTAGATCAATGAGACTAAATGAAATGAAAGAGGGTAAAAAATAAATTAAGATATGACCAAGGATAACAGAATGCGTAAAAGAAATGAGCCTTAATTTAAGCAATTGACTAAATGTAAGAAAAAAAAATCAGGGGCACATGGATGGCTCAGTGGGTTAAGCTGGACTCAGGTCATGAACTCAAGGGAGTTCGAGCCTGCATGGGGCTTGCTGCTCTCAGGGCAAAGCCTCCCACGGATCCTCTGTCCTGCGCTCCCTCTGCCCCTCCCCTGTTGGCACTCTCTATCTCAAAAAAATAAATAAACATTAAAAATATCATTGATTTGAACTTGAATTCTAGGAATCTTTTCAATGAACTACAGGTCATGATATTGGACCTTTAAAGTAAAAAAAGAAAGAAAGAAAAGAAAAGAAACATTTAAGCATAACATACTTCTTTCTCCTAACATTAAAAATGATATTTATTTGGTCATGATAATGTTAATTATTATGAACTGTTTTTTATCCTACTTTTAAAGTTAACCTTTGGACAAAGACTCAGTTGTATTTTAGCTTAAAGTGAAAAGAGAGTGGCTGACAACAGTAGGACCTGAAATGAGGAAGAAAAAGTTGGGGAAAGTCTGAGAGACTAAGCCTCATTTTATTTCATGGGGAATAACAGAAGGTTGCAAGTTCTCAAAGTAAGAAAACAACTTTGAAGATTTTACTGAAAGCCAACAATTATGTTTGGGTTAGGTTAACAGAAGAAGAAGGGAATGAAGTACAAATCCACAAAATCCCCATCTTTCAAATGGCAGAGTGAATTTACTAAATCTGATAATTTACTAAATCCGATAAGTGTTGAGTTCTCTACTAGATGGACTAAAATAAGAACCAGTAAAAATTTAAAACTAAAGAATAAATAAATTAAAAAGACACCTCTAAGGAACTGAGGAAGGTGGAGCAAGAGACTCTTGTTCTCATCAGCAGTGCTCAATACGTATATTGGCATGTGTGTGCTACATAATGTGTGTATTGGAATGCAATACCCTGAGAATAAGCAAATATGTACTTGTGTGCACAATACCCTTCATAGTAATTGTTGACTATTTTTTGTGTGCAACACATGTGAAGCACGATCCCCACCCCCACCCACCCTTTGTTTAAAGTAGGCTTCATGCCCAGCGTGGAGCCCAACACAGGGCTTGAACTCACGACCCTGAGATCAAGACCTGAGCTGAGATCAAGAGTTGAATTCTTAAGTGACTGAGCCACCCAGGCACCCCAGGATCCTTATTTATTACCTAGGCTGTGTATAACTTCTTTAGAGGGCTATTTATATGTATATATCCTTTACATATAAGCACTTCTCTTGAGTTATGGTTTTCAGGTCCTGAAGTTTTTCTTCTTCTTTATCTATCAAATTTCACCATCAGCAATTAAGCAATCAAGGTTAAATGTAGTTCTTCCCTGTGTGTTTGCTTATTTAAAGCAAAAACTCTAGGAAGGTGTAAATACTAGGAATTGAAAATGAGGTATCATTCACTAAAAGGAGGCTAAACAGCTCAAAAAAGTTGAGGTGAGGAGCTATAAAGATATTTTGCTTACCTCATTATTTTGATAAGGTCTTTTATCTTCATAGGCTTTTAGTTTTAGAACCCAGTAAGTACTTCACTTATACTTACACAGAAAAAATTAAAAGTTCAAAATGACTGAACTGATACTTAACCCAATGACCTAGAGGGACAGGGCATGTTTATCAAGCCAGTCTCTTGAAGTTGGAAGTTTAAGAAACATGGAGGGTCCGGGTGGGGAGTGGTAAAAGTCTCTGACCATGAAACATCTCACTCGGTCGTCTGGATGTATTTTGTTTGGACAAATTCACACCCAGTGGCCCATATTAATGAGGTGACAATGAAATCACAAGACTAGTCAGAAGCTGAAGGATGACTTTAGGACACATGTTTACCATTCCAGGCCATGTGCAAACCTTTGAACCTTTGTGAAGTTCAAACATGCAGGACTCAGTGTAAAGCAACAGGCCATTTTCCAAAGTAGGGCTCAATACCAAATAAATAAATGGTGAAAGAAAATCAATAACTGATCAAGTTATTCATTCATCACATAGGTACAGCTTCAGAATTCCAGATGACCTTAATCTGTGCATATGAACACACACTCTCTTTATAAAGGGATTGAATCTTACAAATTATAAGTTTATCATATTGGATTACGAAAAAAATGATCACATTTGGTCAAGGGTCAAAGATAATGCAATTATTATGATTTCTGCCATCTTTATTTTGAAGAAGCTGCTATCTTTGGAGGTGGAAACCTGAAAACTATATTGGTGGCCCTCTGTATATCTCCATTTGTGTTAGGGGATAGAATAAGATTCTGGAGTCATTCCATTAATACTTCCGGGAGGTGTTGGAAGTTACTGTATATTCACTTATTCAAAAAATTACCCTCTTCCCCCAAATCATCTCATAATCTCTTTACAATTTCCATAAAGGGAGGGTCTAGGTGTTTGTTTGTTTGTTTAGTTCTCTGGCATTTCTCTTTCTTTCTTTCTTTCTTTCTTTCAAAATAAGCCTTATTTTCATTTGATTTGCATTAAACATCAGGGGCAAAGAACACTCTTATTTCCCCTGGTTCTCACAAACGTGCCTCTTTTGCCATTTGGGGAAATGTAGTAAAGAAAGAAAAGTGTTTTCAGTGCCAGGGGTGTTGATTTTCAGGACTTAAAAATAAATAATATGATTAAACAAATGTGGACTTAGACAAAGAAATTATACATGTTTGATGTGAACATCTGGAAACACCCCAACTGCCTATACAGATTACGTGTAAGTAATTGCAAGGCTTGCAGGGCCGCAATGTGATTAAGAGTGGATGAATTAATACTATGGTAGACAAAAACACAATCAATTGTATTATGTCCTTCTTCAGAGAGAGATAGATGGCCAGCAAACGCAGAGAAAAAAGAAAGGCAGGAAACAAACACTATATTGTCCACTTTGGTTGTACGGACTATGCAATATAGTTTTCTTGGCAAGGACAGCCTGGTAGAGAAGGGAATGTTAAAATCATCTTAGTTAGAAGATAAACATAAGATCAACTCATTCCCGTTGTTTTGAATCCATACTCTATAGCAGAAATGCTTCAGAAAACTTGGCTTCCTTTGTTATTAATCTATAAGAAGAGAATGAATTTGTCAGGCCAACTCAAGCAATGTTCTCATCGGACAGATGCAGTTCTCATTATAAGTTGATAATTTGGCACTCTGATTATAACTTAAATTCCCATGCTGCTTGTCTACAGGGAGAGGATTTTGTGAACTATTAGTGACTTGAGTACCACAACCTATTTAACAGTTGTATTTATCACTGTAAATAAAAACCTTTGTATTCTGGTTTGTACTTAATATGTGAACTGTGTTAGTATCTATCTCATTCTGAGAGATGGAACCACCTCTACCTGGTCTGCAAACCAAATCACAGTTGTCAGCCTACAGTCCTAAGGGAATATGACCTTCTATCATGACATCAAGAAAAACACCATGATGTGGTCTATCTGGACAGCCAACACCCAAGCAAGTCTTCCAGTCTCTGAGTATACCTTTGAGTTAAAAGATATAAGGAAGAAGTATTATTTTAAAACAGCCAAATGAGTACATAGCTATTCAAAGCAAGAAAATGTGTCAAAATGTGTAGTATGCCTTCTCGTGGGCTTTGTGACAAAGGAGGAGGGAGGGAAGAGAAAAATATGGAATCAGATTATGTAATCTACCAAATGTAGTTATAGTAACTTTAGGTTCTTCTATATTTGTCTTCTAAGAAATGCTTTGCCTTACTGTAATCCCTAAAATGGTAGCTAGATATTCAATGGAATTACATATAAAAAATAGAGTGGGGATACAGCTTAGTCAAGCCACTTACAATAGACCTTTTGATAGATTATATTGATTCCAAGGGGAAAATGAGTTAATTGTGAATGCAACTGGTCACTGTCAAACAAAAATTTCTTGAGTTTAGTATATTAAATAGATACTGAAATATATTCTATATAGAAACAGATTTTCTCCTCAGGGTTTAAATATTACACACAAAAAATACTTGCCTCATAATTATCACAGATTGTGGTTTTATTTAAAACTTTTGAGGAAGAGGGGCACCTGGGTGGCTCAGTCGGTTAAGCGTCTGACCTCAGCTCAGGTCATGATCTCACGGTTTGTGAGTTCAAGCCCCATGTTGGGCTCTGTGCTGATGGCTCTGAGCCTGGAGCCTGCTTTGGATTCTGTGTCTCCCTCTCTCTCTCCCCTTCCCCCAACTCACACTCTGTCTCTCTCTCTCTCTCTCAAAAATAAACAAACATTAAAAAAATAAAAAAATAAAACTTTTGATGAAGAATAGCCACATTCCATCCAGCTAGTCAAAAACATGGAAGTCTGCATTTAGAAATAAATCTGCTTTGCAGAATTAGACCTATAAATACAGAGAACAAATTGATGGTTGCCAGAAGGGACAGTGGTAGAGGCATGCGCAAAATGGGTGAAAGGGACTAAGAAATACAAGTTTCCGGTTATGGAATGAATAAGTCACTGGAATAAAAGGCACAGCATAAGGAATATAGTGGAAAAGGAAGGACATTGTAATAGTGATGTATTGGGACAGATGGAAGCTACACTTGTGGTCAACACAGCATAATGTATAAACCTGTCTAATCACTATGTTGTACATCTGAAACTAAAGTAAAATTGTATTTCAATTATAGTCAAAAATAAATTTAAAATAATAATTAGAAAAAGAAATTTATCTTTGTAACAGAAATGGTGGCTTTTGAGACAGTGAACATCTGAATTCGGTTCTACTTATGACAGAGATTAGACCAAAGAAATGAAGAAGCCTCAGGGTAGGTGATGCCAATATCTTGATAAATCAAAGTGTTTCTGATGACTTTTAGCCTAAATTACCCAGTAAACTGCCACAGGATAGTACTGACCCATAAGACAGTAACAGTCCCAAAAACCCCAACACCATAACCAGCAGATAAATCAGAGGATAGAATGGAATTTCCAAAATGTGGTCAAATTTTCTCTTAATTTACTTACAACTTTCAAATGTCCTTTTACAAACCATACATTATATCTATTTGTTCATATAACCATAGAGCCTAAAGCTTTTGTTAGTGACTGCAGGCCACACCTATCTCCCCCCTTGACCAATTCTTAATATACTTATTGTCATAGGCAGTGGACACTTTACTCAATAAGCATTCACTCATTCAAAGTGCGAGGTGAAAATTTTGGCTAACACCCTTGGAGATCCAAAGGCAAAGATATTGACCACTGCACTCATGGAACTCACAGTCATATGACCTGCTCTAGTTGCAACCACTGGACATGGTGGCATTTTATTAGACTACTGGACATAAAGTAACACCATTAGATTTTCCTCATGTTTCTACATTATTTCCATGGCTACACTGGAAATCTGTGCCCATACCATAATATATAACACAGTGGTGGGCCAAAGAAGCCCTCCAACAGTTCTTAATGTCTGATTAAGAGACAAAACACCATCTTTAAATTTAACTGGGGCAATGTACAGCAAGCATGATCATATGTAGGGCATGTAATACATAGAATTTTAACTTCCTATACTAACTTTTTCCACTCAATTTTTTACAATGAATCAATGCAACATTTACAATCAGAAAAAAAATAATAAAACCTAGATAAAAAATTAATGAGAAAAATCTGGTGAAAGTTTCAAGTATGTTTGAGCTGTTCCACAAACATCATAGATGCAGAAATTGTCATAGCATTCAAAGAATATTCAGCTCACTGTGGAAAAAATTTCTCAGCAGCCTGAGAAAGAGAACTGCTACTCACCATGATTCCTCATAATTCTTTTTTGCTCATGGATCTCACCTACTAGAAACTGTTATAACAACAGAGATGCAGTAAAAGGCCTTTGCAAGTCACCTTTAATCTTTGACCCTTGTTATGTCTGTCACTTCTAATACATGTGGTCTCTCCATGGTATTGGCTGACATGTTTGATAACTAAACACATCATGTCAGAGGCCACCCAGTAGCTTTCATGATGAAAAGAGGCTGGATCCCAAAAACATGACCCCCTCGTCCCGGTTGTTCAGTTCAGTTCTAGAGCTGCAATTATTACACAAAGCCGAGCCGCCAAGTGACCAAGTGTGCGCAGCTCTATCCAGAGTTCCTGGGGGTTCTTTCTATTAATTCTACCTTCAATCCATAGCTACTAGTGAAAACATTATTTTATTCACTTTTTCTTTCATTCATTCAATATAGGTTTGTAAAGCACTCACCTACCAGGCGTTATGCTAAGCTTTTAGGATTCATGGCAAACAAAATGAAATGGACACTGCCCTCATATACCTTTTGGTCAAATATGTACACTCAGCCGCCACAGAGCATCATTTCTATAGTCAACCCGGTCAGTGAGGTAATATCTATCACCTAGCCATTAAGGAGTCTCCAAAACGGATCAGTATCAATCAATTCTTAGGTTTGTATCATTCACTCCTACACTCATGTACCTTAACCAAAGAGTGGTTTTCTCCTTTCAAGGAAATTTATTCTGTGTTTACTGCCAAGGTTTCCTGTGTATGTAAGTGGGTGGCGGGGGTAGGGGGGCATAAGGCTATCCACATCAGCCAAATCTATGTAGGGATCAAAATGGTAACAGAAGCAATAACTTTACCTTTTGCCCCTTTAATATGAACATATATGGCAAACTCCAGTTCTCCTCAAAATATCCATGATGGGTATGTAATCCATAGGGATAGAATGTTACAATAATAAAAATTATGACAAATTTATTATGATTTAAATTTTTAAGTTTTGTGTTTGCCTAGAAGAGATACCTCTCTGCCAAGCACAAAAGCAAAGTGTTTTTTTCCCCCACGTGCCTAAATTCAAAACAGAACTTGAACTGATTTTTTTTTAGCTACTCAAAATTAAATTTTTGGACCACACAACTTGCTAAAATTATAGATTCTTAAATCTATATACAAGGTGTACAGCTAAAGTTAATCAAATACCCAACCACCATGGCTATCAAAGAGATGGAAGCTGAAATTCTATTTGAATTTTGGATTTCTCTCCTGTTTTCTGGACTTTTTTGCATGCTAATAACTATTCTGTTCTCCTACCTGTTAATCCCACAGACAACTCAGTATCTCAAAGCCATCTGTGTTCCCTTGATGAGAACTACTCTTCCTCCTGTGTATCATGTTGCTTCAATGCATCAAGATGCCCAAGTACAGAAATCAGGGTACCACACTGAGTCTTCTATGTCTAATATCTCCCCAGCCTGACCATTTCTCTATCTTCCTGTTAAAAAAATTTTTTTTAATGTTTATTTATTTTTGAGCAAGGTGGGGGGAGGGAAGGAGGGAGGGAGGGAGGGGCAGAGAGAGAGGGACACACAGAATCCAAAGCAGGTTCCAGGCTCTGAGCCGTTAGCACAGAGCCCGACACGGGGCTCGAACTCACAAACCATGGGATCAGGACCTGAGCCAAAGTCGGCTGCTTAACCCACTGAGCCACCCAGGCGCCCCACTACCTCCCCATTAAATATGCACATCTCTTTAACTTAAAATACTATGTTATAAAGATCAAGTCCAAACCATGTGATAGGCTATGAAACAGCTCACACGTCCCAGTCTTTGCTTCTAAACACCCCTTACACACACACACCTCCCCACAAATCTCCCATCATTCCTGCTCTTACACCCTGCGTTCTGGGAGCGTGAGTTTTGTTGTTTCTTTGTTTGTTTGCTTTTGCAATTTCTGAATATCTCATTCTCTTTCCCCTGGAGGCTTTTCCTTTTGCCCTTCACAAGCTGAATTTGCTGGCAAGTCAAGTTTGCTGCTCATGTGTACTTCTTTAGGAAATGTCCTTACCCTCTCTTTCCCATCAGTGCTAAAGTGTTTGGGTTAGATACCCCTCCTTTGAGCTCCTATAGCACCATGTCTATCAACATCACAGACAGCATGCAATACACTGTGTTTACTTATCTCTTTCCTAACCTAAGAGCATGAACTCTTCCTGGATCCCTGGCTCCCCACTACAGACGCTTGACCTAGCAAAGAATACTGCACATGACTGGTGGTCAATAGATATTTTTAAATACACCCATCGGAGAAAAAAATGAGAGTAGCCAGGGTTTGGGTGACTAAAAACACAAGGTAGCTCCGGCTATCACTGGCATCTTTGCTGTGAGCCATGAAACTTTGTGGGTTTTACACTGGAGAACAGGAGGGCATTCCTTATTAGACTTTTCCAACAGAATTATAATCTCCCATAGCTTCTTATCCTCAAACGCAAGTACTAGAATATAATACTCACTGAAGGCATAG
This sequence comes from Lynx rufus, assembly GCF_022079265.1. NCBI lineage: Eukaryota > Metazoa > Chordata > Mammalia > Carnivora > Felidae > Lynx > Lynx rufus. The sequence continues at coordinate 172,954,746 of NW_025814845.1, forward strand.
AGTTGTATGGATTCTACCAATCCCTAAGCACCCAGAAATCTACCCCATTTGCTTTGCTCTACCCTCTGGGTTCTTTCACTTTCTAATCTGCGCATCTTTTCTCTACATCACAAAGCATATACTTAATTATATTCAGAGTTTCTATTTTTCACAACTTCAGCTTAGCTCACTGCCCATGATGGTTATCTTGTTCTCTCTCTGTATCATACACTTTCAACTCCATCGCTCATCACTTTGTTGCCTCCATGTCAAATTCTCCAAGATGACATCTTACCTTTTTAAACAAGAAAGGTCATATCAAAAGTTGCTGGACAGCCTACAAATCACTGGCCACCACACTATTAGCTTTGGGTAGGGGCAGAAGGAATTTACAAAGGGGTGAGGTCATGTGGTCTGTGCACAGTTTTCTCCTCAGCAGGGAGAAAATTGTGTCTGGTGGGGGTGTGGAGGAGGTATTTAAAAGAAGCTGCATGGGAAGGGATGGAGGTGGAAGGGTGGCAGGTATTTTTAGTACTCTTGAGAAAGAAAGAACTTTCCAACAAATTTGGACCTCACTTTCTGGCAGTAAGCAGCATTCTTATCTCCTATGATTTTTAAAATACTATTTATCAATTTTCCAGAATGAAAATGAAATCCTAGACTTCCAGAAGTTATGGAAGCCCACTTTGTAGTCGAGCTTCCAAGGAGCACTAAAATCCTAACTCACTGAAGGTGTGATCTCACAGGAACTGAACAAAAGTTTTACTCCTACCACTTTTAAACCTTTTTTATAGGCAGGGCCAAGCAGAAAATATAGTTTATTTGTTTGTTTCATGCCCTTCATGAAAACAGACACCAAATGACCTACTGCCTTTTTATTTAATATTTCTTTCCTCGCTGCCATTTTTGAGCCTTGGCATGTGCTGACCTCTTAATACAGATCATCATATTTAATGTTTACAATATATGATGACACAGGTATTATCTTGTTGTTCAAGATAAGTCGGCTCCTTGTAATCTATCTTCCTAACTAACTGTAAGCTTTTTCTTCCTGTAATGTTGTATGGAGGGTATTCTTGAGGATAGATACAAACCACTTTACTCGTGATCATACAACTGATGACTGGTAAACTTTACATCTCAGCCCACCTCTGTCTGATGTCCAGAGTCATGCTCTTACATATCACATGGCCCTGGGAAATTCTCAGAACTGATTCCAAGAGATGTAAAGACAAGGGCAGGCTGACAGAACAGTCAGCCATGAGACTTCATTTCAGAAATTCTCTACTCTAGTCCAGGGCCTAGGTTACAAATCATAATTTTCCCTTTCATTAGTAGAGATTTATAAAATTCATAACCATCTTTCAAAACCTTGCTCTTGGATTTGTCTCCCTCCACAGTCAATATAGATGCCCAATTTCCTTTAAAAAAAATACTGAATGCTCCACCCCACACATGGCTACTATGCATAATTGCAAATATCTGCTATTAAATACGACTTTGTGCAGTCAAAATTTAGCTCGAAGATTTTTTTCCTAATGGCAATGAAAAGAAGATCATTTTTTTTTTTTCTCAAGCTGCTGTTTAAACTAAAACTGATTAAATCGGTGACATCTTATCAGAAATTAGCCAGGAGCTTAATGAAAAAAAAAACATGCAAGGGTTTCTGGGCTTAACCATCTGCCTTCACCAGGGCTTTCAATTCCCACAGAAAGAACAGGACTCACACTCAGATGATTGGAATTGGATCATAACCGCATAAAATATACTAATATATGTCACAAATTTTTCATAAGTTTATAATGCTAATGCTTAGGAAAGAACTAAATACAGTCTGTGTCAGATACCAAGCTCTGTAAAGCTGCATGAATAATCCATTTCTTGGTGTTTCCTTAGCTTTGGAGAGGCTTTTATAGCATCAAAGCTGAGCAAATATTTTGCAAATGAATCTGGCCCTAAGTGATCCAGTGTTAAATTCAGATCATTAGTGGAGGAGAAGCTGTGTCTCATCTCAAGACAAGAAGCTCTGCAGCCTTTGAGTTCTTTAAATATTGACCCAACAAAGAGCAGCCTGATCCTGAAGAAAGCATGCCAGAACCCGCAGTGGAGCTGGAGAATGATCTCCAAGCTTTCCATTAGGCGTCCCTTAAGTGATCTCAGGCAGTTAAGAATATATCCTTCTCTTGAAGAGATCTGGAGAATGGTTCTTTGACCAACCTCAGCCATGTTAACTAAAGAGGTGAAAATTTTCTTGGTAGGAGATTATTCTTACAGTAACACTTAATCCCTCATTACAGTTGATGAGCATGCCTTTTTCCTATACCCTTTGTTAATATGGATAATGACTATTCACCATTTTTAAAAATGGTTTACTATCTCCTTTCAACTATATTTCTTCCAGGTAAATACTCCCAGCTGCTTGCATCTTTTCACAGGAGTGTTAGAATCACAGGAAATTATTCAGAATGTCAGTAGGGTGAAATTCATTCTTGCCTAAAAATGTTTTACAACCTCACAGATGAAAACATCAATGCCTTTTCAAATCTCTGAAAACTGAGTGTACCTTTTGTGGGCAAGGTCAAGTTGTAACCAATTATATCTGCTACGTTACTATTTTCCGATATGGGGCTGGACTCAACTTATCAATACTGGTGAGATCTGTACAGTGTCATTTGGCTCTTTAGAGAATAAAGAGAAACTAAAGTGAATGAGGAACTAAGGACTAGAGATACACCATGAGCTGTTGAGAGAACAGAGCAATAATCAATCGGAAAACAGGTAGGCAAGATGGTTCTCCAGAGTATGGAAGCCATTCATTGCTTGCTATGGAGGTTGGAAAATAACCTAGTCAATAGACATTCATTGAGATGTCTTTTTTTATAATTTCATTTTTTAATGATTTCATTTTAAAATTAATTTATTGTAATCTTCTTGGATTATAACATATGTATAGATTCGTATAATCACCATAGAATCATGATACAGAATAGTTCCATCACCCCTCAAGACACTTCTCAATCTATCCTCTTGTAGACACATCATTTTCAGTCAGTAGACCTTGGCACTCAATGATTTGTTTCCACAGCTTTGCTTTGAAATGTTATACCATCTAGTATGTAACTTTTTGAGATTGGTTTCTTTCACTCAGTATAATGCTGAATCCGTCCAATGTGTCACATATTTCAATAATTTATTCCTTTTAATAGGTAAGTAGCAGCCCATTGAAGAATGTACTAGAGTTTCTTGAACCATTCACCTATTAAAAGACATGTGGGTTGTTGCCAATTTTTGGCAAATGTGAATAAAAGTACTATAAACATTCATGTATGGGTCTTCATGTGAACATACATTTTTATTTTGTCACAGTAAATACTAAGGAATGGGGAGTTTAGTAAGCATATGTTTACCTTTATGAGAACTGGCCAAACTATTTCTCAGGTGGCTATTCTATTTTGTAATGTTTGAGGGTTCCATTGTTCCACATTCTCACCAGCAGTTGATAGAGACTGTTTTGTTTTGCTTTGCTTTAATTACTCATTCTAGTACTACCATATTGTCATTTTATTTGTCATTTCCCTAATGGCCAATGTTTTGTACATAGTTTCATATAATTTACCATCTTACCTATATCCTTTTTGATACAGATAAGGATGAAAGGCCTTCTCAAGGCTTTTGCTATTTCTTTAACTGCAAAAGAAATGCAGTTCGTTGGTTAAATCCTTACAATTGGTTTTTTAGAGTTGTTTCTTTTTAATATACACCTTTAATACCAGTCCTTTCTTGGATATGAGATTTCTGTTGTCTTTCTGTCTGTAGTGCATCTTTTCACTCTCTTAACACTGTCTTTCACTGAACAAAAGTTTTTAATCTTGATAAAGTCCAATTTATCAAATACTTTTTTCTTTTTATGTTTCATATCCAACAACTCACTGCCTAACCCAGGTCATGAAGATATTCTCCTGTATTTTCTTTTTTTTTTTTTTTAATTTTTTTTCAACGTTTATTTATTTTTGGGACAGAGAGAGACAGAGCATGAACGGGGGAGGGGCAGAGAGAGAGGGAGACACAGAATCGGAAACAGGCTCCAGGCTCTGAGCCATCAGCCCAGAGCCCGACGCGGGGCTCGAACTCACGGACCGCGAGATCGTGACCTGGCTGAAGTCGGACGCTTAACCGACTGCGCCACCCAGGCGCCCCACCTCCTGTATTTTCTTATAAAGGTTGTATAATTCTGTATTTTACCTTTAGGTCTATCATGCATTTGGACTGTATTTTTGTATGATGTGGGAAGATTAGGTTGAAGTTCCATTTGTATACACATTCACATTTTGAGTTTTTCCAATATCATTTGTTGAAAAGATTATCTTTTTTACTGTGAATTGTCTTTGCATCTTTGTCAAAAATCAATGAGCATATTTGTGCCAGTCTGTTTCTGGATTCTGGATTCTGTTCCATTGATCTATGTGCCTATCTCTTCTCCAGTACCATACTATCTTGATTACTATAGCTGATAATAACAGTATTTAAACGGTTTCAGAGTTTAGAATACAAAAATACTCAATTAATTTCACCAAAGCAACAAAATCCTGATACCATTTGTTGCACAATACACATTTAAAATAATCTCAAATGTGAATGTGAAGAAATGAACTCTAAACAAATTAGCAAATCAAATTTGAAAAAAATCAGAATTTCACCATTAAGTATGACATTAGCTACATGTCTGTTTTTTGTAGATGTCTTTGCAGATTGAGGAGGTTCCTTTTCCTGAGTCTGTTGAGACTTTTTACCATGAATGGATGCTGAATTTTGTCAAGCGAATTTTTCTACATCAGTTGAAATGATCATGTGGTTTTTCTTTCTTTTTTAAGCTGTTTATTTTGGGGAATTATATATATATATATATATATATATATATATATATATATATATACACACACATATATATATTTAATATTTATATATTTAATATTATATAAATTATATGTTATATATTTAATATTATATAATATATACTATTAAACCTACCTATCCCAAGATAAGCCCCACCTAGTATGGTGTATTATTATATGTATGTGTTACTGGATTTGATTTCCTAATATTTTGTGAAGGATTTTTATTTTATTTTTATTTCTTTAATGTTTATTTTTTAAAGAGAGAGAGAGAGAGAGCAAGCAAGCACGAGCAGGGGAGGGGCAGAGAGAGAGAAGGGGACAGAGGAGCCAAAGTGGGCTCTGCGCGGACAGTCCCATGAGGGGCTTGAACTCAGGGACTGTGATATCATGACCTGAGCCAAAGTCGGATGCTTAACCGACTGAGCGATCCAAGCACCCCTATTGTGTGAAAGATTTTTTAATCTACCATGTGCACTGCTGGTGAAAATGTAAATTGGTAGAGCTGCAATGGAGAACAGTATAGGGGTTCCTCAAAATGCTAAAATACTAAAAATAGAACTACCATATGACCCAGTAAGCCTACTTTAGGGTATATTTCCAAAGGAAATAAAAAACAGGATCTCAAAAAGGTATCTGCACTCCCATGTTTCACTGAAGCATTATTCACTATAGCTAAGATATGAAAATAACCTAATTGTCTATCAAATGATGAACATATAAAGATATAGTATGCATATATATAAAATGGAATATCCTTCAGCCCTGAGAAAGAAGAAAATTCATCCATTTGTAACAACATGGATGAACCCTGAGGACATTATACTAAGTGATATGTCACACGGAGAAATACAAATACTGTATGATATCACACATATGGAATCTAAGTAAGTCAAACTGAAAGGTAAGTACTAGAATGATGGTTACCAGGTGCTAGGGGTAAGGAAGATGTTAGTCTTCTAGTTATAAGTTGAATAGGTTCTGGGGATCTAACACAGAGAATGGTGACTATAATTAATAAAACATTAATTAACAAACATTTCAAAGTTGCTAAGAAAGTAGATTTAAATGTTCTCACTATGGGGTGCCTGGGGGCTCAGTCAGTTAAGCGTCTGACTTCTGCTCAGGTCATGATCTCGCAGTCCATGAGTTGCTGAGAGCTCAGAGCCTGGAGCCTGCTTCGGATTCTGTGTCTCCCTATCTGTCTCTGCTCCTCCCCTGCTCTTTCTCTCTCTTTCTCTCTCTCTCTCTCTCTCTCTCTCTCTCTCAAAAATGAATAAACATTTAAAAAAAATTTTTAAAAGAAAAGAAATGTTCTCATTACAAAAAAGATATGGTAATTGACCCAAGACCCAGTCTACAAGTTTTGGCCAGCTATCAGACCAGCTATCTGTTTTCTGTTTGTTTGAATTTCAGTCCATTTTCAAAGCCTTTTTAGTACTATTCAGATATGTGCTATATATTGTACCACTCAATGCCCAGTGTAAAATTTGGAAGGTGTTGTGGCCCGTAGCGCATTTCTCATCTCAAAGCCTTTTTCGATGAAATACACCCATATACAATTCAGGAACACACCTAGCCTTTTATTTAAAAACTTTATGAGGTTGGTTTCCTGTATTTCTCTTTCTCTGCAATCTTCTTTACTCTTTTGGGTTGCCTGAGGCTCTTTGTTGTTCTCTAGCCAGAAAGTTGTGGCTTTATTCATTTTTCTCTATCATGCACTTGTGACTATACCCAGGCTGGAAGCCGACCAGGAGGACAGAGAGAGGACAAAGCCCTTCTGCACCATCTTCCTGGGACCAAGCTTCTTTTCCTAAGACCTTTAGGCACCTGCAAGCCCCCCACTGCCATTGCTGTTACTTCCAGAGATTCGTTTGCTACTCCATGAGCCACAACTGGAGATCTTTATCTGGAACTCCTTCTGTTTATGTTGAAGTTCATTTCTAAGTTTCCCCAAGTTGAAGCTGGATGCTACCAGAAGAAAAACATGGTAAACTCATCACTAGCTGTGTAGTATTTTTATTTCTAGCCTCTCTCAATCTATCTGCTATTTACTGTTCAGAGTCCTTGAAAATATAATCCATGCATTTGATCAAGTTTGATAGTTATGTTTAGTAGGAGAGAGAAGGTTAAATCTGCCCCAAACTGGAATTTCACTAAAGAGTTTTAGGTAAAAAAATATCATAATAAAAAGAGCAATTCAGGAAGATAAATCCTGCTGTGTGTAAGTTGTCTTTGTTGAAAAAGAGATTAAAGAGAGACAAATAATCCAAATGTTTCTTTTAGTTTTTAGTTGCCAACTTTACCCACAGGAGGATTTTTCTGAACACTTTTCTATAAAATAATTACAAATTACATAACTAGTTCCTAAATAACTGAGTTACCTATATTATATAATGATTTCTTAGCACTGGGAAGTTAATTTAGTATGATACACATTGTTAGATATCAGGAATTTCTCAACAATACCATTCATATGGGCACCAAAATAATCCATGAAAGTAGCAGTGATAATGGAATTCAGTTTTTCAAGTTCCTGTCTTTAATTAGAAAAAAATCCGCTGCATTCATCCTGTATGACTATTTTCCAAATAAAGCCCAGAAGTACTGAAAGCTCAGAAACATACTTTCAGTGCTCAAATAATCCACCTCTAAATAAATCTCTTGTTATGTAAGGCTAAAATTTAAACTTTAGTACTAAAAAGTGTATGTATAATGTGTGTGTGTGTGTGTGTGTGTATACACACACACATTTATATGTTAAAAAGTGTATGTATAATGTGTGTGTATATTTCTATTTGTGTGTATTTCTGTATGTGTGTATATACACACACACACATATGCATATACATACATACACAAATACATAAATAGAAATATACACACACTACCAGAACAACTTTTTTAAAAATTCTACCAACTGAGATTAGTCATTTGTTTGCAATGTGAAAAAGAGCATAACATGTAACAGCTGACAGCAGCAAGAGAAAGCAATGGCCACTGTGCATATAGCCAATTCTCCCCTTCAGTTGCTCAGATGTTCATACCCCAAGGAAACCAGTGTTACCTGAACTCTGAGTTGGTGATGCTTATCCTCCAAAAACACAGTGAAGTGTTTTAAATCCCAATAAATAAAATCAAGTTTTCATTCAATTTCACCTATTACTTGAGTAGCTCTTTATAAGCATTTAAGGTAAAGCATGCATAGTTAAATAGCTACTCGGGTAATTAACAAAGGATTTACAACTTCTAAGGTCATTTACAAATTTCCTGGGCTACTTTTGGGAATTTATTAGCATCATACAATGATGATGGGTATGTCTTCAAAACTGTTTTCCTCTAACACAGAATCTCTGAGGTATAAACTCTATTAGGGCAGGACCAGATGCTAGGAGCTAGAATGAGTTTGTTTTCTTCCCTTAGTAAGATCAGGGTAAAAGCAGTGCCTGGCCCAGAAAGGGTGCTCAATAAAGTTTGTTAAATTCCGGGCAGCTGGGTGGATCAGTCGGTTGCGTGAAGAACTCTAAATTTCTGCTCAGGTCATGATCTCACGGTTTGTGGGATTGAGCCCCACTTCGGGCTGCGAGAGTGGATCCTGCTTGGCATTCTCTCTCTCTCCTCTCTCTCTGCCCCTCCCTCCACTTGGGTTCTCTCTCTCTCAAAAACAAGTAAGCATTTAAAAAATAATGTTTGTTAAATTCAATTATTTTCTACAAAATTTAATTTTTGCATTAACCCTCGTATCAGGGCCTTCATATGTGCATCAGCATACTCTCCCTTTCCCAGCTTATATTGCAAACCCTGGAGACAGAAACCATTTCTATTTCATACTAAAATTGTGTTTAAAAACAAAATGTAAAACAAAACCTCTGTTTCCATTTTCCCTTGCACGGATAGCTCTTGTGTGCTAAAGCATCTGAGAGATTAAGCAAACATATCCAGGGATTTTTCCGTCACCTTCTTCTCTACTGTCCTCATGCAAACACATGAAATAAGCAAAATCTAATAACCTAGGTTAAGTTATTTGAGACCAATGCTAGAATGGCATTCATATGCTAAGATACACAAAAGGACTAAAAGACTAAACATTTGTTGAATAAATCCTTTGTGTCAATAAGTATACTAGTTGCTTGACATACGGTATCTAATTTACTCCTGACGGGAAGCCAGTAGATTACGATTAATGTGATTCTACAAATAAGGATACTGAGACAAGATAAAAACTAGTGAGTGCAGCCCTAGAATATGATTTGGAAGTTAAATGTAAAAGCAAAGTGTTCACTGTTGGTTTTCATAGATGAAACAATAATATAAAGCCAATACAAACATCCTACAACTTGGCGATGCTTTGCACATAAAACTATATAATTTCAGCGCACTTCCCCCTCGGTCAGTGTTTAGTGTACTGACACATTTCTAGAAACGATTTTTCCTTAAACTTTTTTGTGATGCTGCCCAGAACAAGAGAGACACCCACTCAGGGAGAAGCTTCCAGGGACCAAATTCTGGTTACAGGGAGCGAAATGAACTTGAACAACAGGTGGGGCTAGTTTCCTTTACAACAGGACCCTGGCAGGATGCAAATACTCTCTGGCCTAACTGCTCAGAGGACCAGGTTCACTTACAGACCTCAGCCCTCTCAACAGCAAAACATGCTCTCAAGTCTCATGTTCTTCCAAAGCCCACACCTAATTTGAATTTCAAAACTTGTCGTCACGTTTTTAAAAACAGACAATGATACAGGAATACCAGTGGTAGATATAAACACACGGAACAGTCTGTTTCCTCTAATTCCATTAAAAAGCAAAATCAAACAAACAAAAAGTGTCATCACCATGATAAAAGCTCTTGCCACTTGTCTATCCAATTCTGCCTCTAGCAGTATCTGCATTACAGACCCAGACCTAGTTTGTTCATTTAAATATTAAGAGGGCTACTGCCTAGCTGTAAAGGAAAGCCCCACAGGTAACAGACACTGCCCCTCTGCCCTTAGATGTACCTTTGCAAAAGGCAGAAAGGGGACAATCAGGATTGTGTGAGGGGCAGGTGCTAGGAGAGAACACACAGCCCTCATGGCAGCGCAGTGAGCTTCTGGGACCAAACAACACAGCTAAGAGTTAGTATGGGGTGACCGTGCACTGCTGCCTTTAACATACCAGGAGGGGTTTTTGCTATATTATTGCAAAATTTAAAGGGTTGGGCAGACCACCTGCCCACCTGTAGAAAGAGAGGTGGACCTGAGGTCGGAGGTGGCCTGGTAGAGAGGTTGCTGTCCTTGGAAACAGAGTTCAGGCGACTGGAAGATAGCTGTGGTGGCAGAAAGCTGACAACAATTTCACGCCAGCACCAGAGGCCGGTGCTATTGCTGAGGACCACAGGCTCCCTGGCACTTTCTCCCTGGAGAGATGGCTGCCATCAGGGATCCATGGGGGCTACCTGGCAGTCTGGAAAGTTCCAGCTCTCGGCTTACTAAGGGTAGCCCATGATCCGGCTGGAGACGGGATGCAGAGGTACAGAGTAACCGATTCTACCAGAATGACTGGGGAAATATCTTGAGCTTTATTAGTATATATACTGGCTGTTCAATTTTGTTTTAGGGATTGTATTTTATTTTTTAAAAATATACAGACTAGAATTTTGCTTTAAAAAGGAAAGCCATTCTCAACACTTGGGCTCCTCTCATTCCTGACAGCTCAATTCTTAAATGATGCTAAAGTAGGACTGAGTCCTCCAGAGGCTTTATCCTTTACTCTGCTGACGCTCATTTGCTTGATCTATAGACTTAGTGGAGGGGATCAATCAGAGGCAAAGAGGCAAGAGTAATGCTACATATTATCCTCCCAAAATTGGGCCTTAGAGAGATGTTTTTCCTTCTCTAGCTATGGAGTAGCCCTTAGTAGGCATTTAAAAAGTCATCCTTTGTAGTAAAAGTCTATTTTATGTGCAGGAGGCTGAGGAAGGGGATAGAGCTGACAAGCTGAAGAAGTTTCTAAAACAAAATAAAATAATTCATATTTAGAAGTAAGGGCCAAGTGAGATCAGCTTCAGCATCAGCGTCTGGCTAAGACGTGCTGTCTGTCTTTAGATTCATTCCTAGCCTATGGAGACAGTGCAAGAGCCAAATTCCTACACCGATGTCATTTCTAATACTCTCTAACCGGAGTATGAACACTTAACACGTGATTACACAGATCCTAGATGACCATACTATCCAATCAACAGCATTACTTCAGTGGAGGGGGGGGGCTGCCATGAGGATTGGTTGCCATTCTTGGTAGGTGCTCACTTTCACAAAGAGTATTACAGATCTCATGAGTGAAAATCTTCTTATGTGCATTATGAGTTGCAATTTATCTACAAGTTGAAATGCAGATGTATACTTATTATTTGAATAGTAAAATGCTATAACTGATGAACCCTCTTAAACATACGTTCAAAATAATTATTAAGGACTTTTAATATAAATAAGTAGGGAAACAGATGAACAGTTTGAGTAAGAGAGTGTGTTATGCAGATGACTTCAAGAAAAACACCTCTAGAACCAACAAACGTTCATTAAATTTTAAAATAATAAAAAGCTGAACGCCAGATATTAGAGCATATCAAAATTTAAAAACTATGGATTTTTTTTCATGAACTAGCATTCATAATTTTGGATATAATTAACCTTGAGAATTTGATTCAACTATTAGGTATTTAATACCGTTTAGGTCATGAGGCTTTCAAGAAAAAATCCTGCTTAGGAATTCTTTACATCTGTGAGAATAAATTAATAATGATAAAATTTCAACTTTGCAACTCAAAATTCATTATCGAGAAAACCCCCCAAAAATGCAAAACCTAAAGTAATCTTAGAAAACATGTAGGCAAATTTCTTACTGTACACATGAGGAAACTGAGTCACAAATCCAACCCTAAATGACAAAGCTGATGCCACAGCTCTCAATATCCCTGCCCTGTCACTTTAACATTACGTCCTGTTCTCTCTTATAATCAGGAAATTAGTTTTTTAATTCTTATAAATTTTTATAAATGTTTTGCATTAAACTATCATATATGGTAATATACATTTAATTATATATAATCATATAGTAAATAATATATTTAATTCTGAGATGCATAGATCTGATCCTTTGTGTTTGTGCATTAGAAGAAAGAAACTGTTTATTAATAGCTGGGCCAAACCACACGGACAAAGAAAGTTCAGTAAAAATTAATGAATTAAAAACATCAAAATAATAGTGAAAAATTACTAAAAAAATAATAAAACTATGAACGCTGGTTTATTAGGAACTACAATTTAGAAGCCATTATTTCCTAAATATTTTGGTGCAGGGCAATAAAATAGAAGGAGAAATAAATAAAACTGTATGCAAATAAGGAAAAAATCCTTTGTTTGTTAAGGCACCGTAATTCAGGTTTTATCTGTTGTTGTAAGCTAGCCTACCCTACCCTGAAAAATATATTGGCTGACTCTTCGAAGATAGTGAAGATTCAAGGCTATACGCACAATTTGAGAAATTATTTACTACCTTAGTATATTTTCCTATGAGATTGGACTATACTCTTCTCCCAATGCATCACAAAATGTCATAAAAGACATTAAAATGACTGCAGAGTATGAGGCGAGCTCCTGCCCATCTTTATTCGACATTCCTTAAATTACAGAGAAATAGCCTGTGAAAGAAAATCCAGCTCTCAAACTGTATAGTGAGTAAAGAAAACAAACAGTATGGTGGGAAGAGAGTCAAGAGGCTGCCCATAGTGTATGACAACTAATATGATGCCTGACAAAGACACCCAAGGATGAGCCAGAAGAAATGCTGTGACAACTCTGCAAACGTACTGGAGTGGAGAAAGGAAGGGAGGGAGATAGTATAAAACCCCCCACAGATTTAGCACATAAAAATCTGAAAATATGGGACACTCAGTGAAATTTAAATTTAACATAAACAACAAATAACTTTTAGGATAGAAATGTCTTAAATAGTGCATGAGACATATTTTATTAAAAGGAAATACTCATTGTTTATCTGAAATGCAAACTTAACAGGCATCTCTTATCTGACAACCACACTCACACCTGCTTCGTCCAATAGAATTCAGTAAGAGAATAGGAGTTTGTTAAAACAAGAACTCAAAGGCAAAATGACAAAATAAATGAGATGATAAAAGGGACAACAGACCAAAGGAGAAAAAAGATCCAAAACAATAGCCTTATGAAACTAAAAAATACTTTAGACAAAGAACAGATGTGACTGAAAATTTAAGTACTGACATAGAATGGTTTAAGATAATTACAGTAAAGGAAGATGGAAAATAAGTAAATTTAAAGCAATTAAAGTTAAGCTAATAGGTAAAGACTTTAGACCGAGAAATCCAACATGAAGCTTATAGATATCCCTTAAGTAGAGAATTTAACAAATGAAAAAGATTATTCAAGGGTGTAATCCAAGAAAATTTCTTGCAAAAGAAAAAAAAATATCTAAATAATCTTTAGATTGAGAGAGCACTGTTTCTAAAACATCAGGTGCAAAACACTCAAAAACTCAACTTTTAGACCCAACAGAGTTAAGCTATCGTATTTTAAGAATAAAGTATTTTTAGACACCCTGGTACTAAAAAGTCAACCACCTGTAAGGTAGAAATATAAGTTCTCCTTCGGATTTGTCTCCTGCTAAATTGAATAAAAGAATTTTGTGGAAATTTTCCACAAATTAAATGAAAGAAAACGTAAACAAAGGGTACTATACAAACCTAAAGTGTGATGCAAGCAAAAAGCAGTAAGTCAATACTGTCAAACATGAAAACAATTCATAGAAAACAACCCACGTGAGCCCTTCGTAGGGGAAAAAAATAACCAAAAATCACCTGACAACCAAATTCTGCCAAAGAAATGATGTCAAGTTAAAATTCAAAAATAGGATACAGTCAATAATATTGTGATAATATTGTATGGTGACAGATGATGACTACACTTGTAGTGAGCACCGAGTAATGTACAGAAATGGGAAAAATCACTGTGCTGTAACCCTGAAACGAATATAACATTGTATGTCAACTATACTTCAGTGAGAAAGAAATTCAAGAATTGAGAAGAGCCAAAGGGCTTGCATGGTCAAGAGCACTGAATTGACTTGAGTTTATGATAGTTGCTGGAAAATATGGTCATGGAAGAGAACTTGGTAAATGTAAAAATTAGTAATCCAACTAATAAAAACTGGGAGTGGAGAACTGCAACGAGACCAGTATGAGGTGGTAACATCTTTGCCTTCACAGCTGGAAGTCAGTTGACCTTCATAGGATAAAAAAGTAAAAACAAAACAAAAAAAAACAAAAAAACAAAAAAAAAAAAGAAAAAAAGAAGAAGAAGAAACCTACTTTAATATTTTTCATTAAGATAATTTTGTTTGAATCTTAGATGGATCTTTTTAGGAAAAGATACTCCCTGATGTGAAAATAAAACACTAATTTGAGGTCAACAGTATTAAGAGTAAAGCTTCAGTTTTAGGCTAAAATATTAACTATATTATGACCTGAGTATAAAAAATGAGTCCTCTTTGCCTATGCTTATCTCTATCAGTTTATGTCCTTTCTTCCATCCATCCATCCATCCATCCACCTTTCCATAATTTTACCCATATATACACAGAGAAATACATCACAGAATTTTATGCATCTAATGCTAAACTGTTAGTCTCTCTGGTTGGTTTGATTTGAGGCTTTTTTTTTTTTACCAGTTTAATGCATTGTTTAAATGCATTAAAAAAATACACTGAGTTTTCTAAATGAAACAAAGAAGAAAACTATGCAAGCAAATATGCCAAAATGTTAAATAAGGCTAATCCTGAGAAGAATATGGATTATTTTAATCCATGAATATTTCAGTCTTTGTTTAAGTTTATTTATTTTGAGAGAGAGAGAGAGAGAGAGAGAGAGAAGGTGTGAGCAGGGAAGGAACAGAGAAAGGAAAGAGCGAGAATCCCAAGCAGGCTATGCACCACCAGCACGGAGCCTGATGCAGGGTTCAAACCCATGAACCATGAGATCATGACCTGAGTGGAAGTTGGATGCTTAACTTACTAAGCCACCCAGGAACCCCTATATTTCAGCATTTTTTAAATTAAAAAATATTCCCTCACCCTCACTAGAGAAATATAAAATGAAAAGTAACAGATTTGCATCCCATTCTCCAGAAATAACCACTCTTAATTGTGTACTCTTCTTTCTAGAAATCTTCTATATATAGCTATATACATACACAGCAATAGATACAGACATAATACAGTTTTTATACAAGCCAGATCAAACAATTCTGAAATACTTTCTAAACAAATTTAAAACATTGTATAATGAATTAATTTGTTTACTATTCTTCATTTTCTCTTCATTTCAACGAGATGCTGGAAAACGTGTTTTGCTATGGAGGAGATAATATGCATGTTAAAGAATGTTCTATTTCTTAGTCTTTTTGTGACTGGAGTTCCACTCATATTTTCCAGTTCTTTCTTGATTTCATGATTCTGAATTATTGATTCCAGACTCCTGGGTCCCACAGGAGTCTCAGAGATGCCAATTAACTATGGTGTAGGTAAAGATGGAAAATCAGGCTTGAGGTAGTCTTAATTTACTAAATTTCCACTGGCTCCTAAGGCACTTCCCAATCATCTTCCTAAATATACAGGGTATTTATTGCGTAGCATTAGTTCCACTAACGCTAACTTCCTGCCAGAGCACATTAGAACACAGAACACCGCAGCCTTGCTTCCCTCTTTTATCCTTCCCTCCCCTTTGTTTCATGCTACATGTTCCCCCTCCTTGCCCACCACTCAAAACATAGGAATTTAGTTCCAAGGCTCGGGTTCACTTGCTTCTGTTTTCTCAAACCTCTGAAAAGTTCACTTTGGAATTTTCCATCCATCCCCTTTAATATAGTAGCAAATCTCTTACAGTCTTGGGGGAGGAAAAGTATATGGTTAAAGCTCTCCCTATCTGAGAAGTTCATTTAATGGAAGTTTCAAATGGAATGAAATTACTGTGTTAGTCAGGATCACAGAATGCAACAAAAACTGCCTGATGTGTGTGCTCGGAGATCACGGCTCAGACCAGACAATGAAATATAGCATCAGACCCAAAGATGACCCTAAAATCCCAATGATGGGAAATGGCATCCAGGGCAACTTCTTGGTTATCCAGGAGACTGGCTCCATCCTGCCTCCTGCCAAGACTTGCTTCTATGTCTTGGGATGCAAACAAAACCCAAAGCATTCCAATCCAAGTAGGGGAATGGATTAATGACAAATCAGTGGTGGCTGCAAGGTCATCCCATCACAGCTGGTGTTCTAGAGAAAGGTTAAGATGAATATGCTCTTGTCCTCTTCAGTCAGAGTCTCTGATTTGACCCTAATTAAAATGAAGCCCGAGAAGCCTGCCTCCAGCCTTTTCTTTCTTCTGGGGAAGTCTGAGTGTTGGCTTCTCCACTTCAAGGCATTCTCTCCTGGTGCCTTCAGAAGCCTAGTGCCTCTTTCTGGGTCAAGACACAGCTTCCCTCTCCTTAACCTTTCCCCTAAGAATCTAAAAGACCTGTAGCTTCATCCGATTTGCTATCCCAGCAGCTGGCTGCCATTGCCTATGCCTCAGCAATTAAAATGCCAAGACCAGTTTCTGGAGAAAAGCTGGTGATGCTTTGTGCCCTGCAGCTGTGCACAGAACAGAAGAACTGCCAGCCAAAGGCAGAGCAGTCAGTCCATCATACCCACTTGCAGCTGTTACCAAATTTGCTCGCTTCCTTTCCTGCAAATTCCAGGGTTTTTCTTTGCTGCACTATAAATCAAGTTTCATTCCGATTTTGTGGAATTTGCACTTTCAGTATTTTGAGGAAAATCTAGGAAACTCTATGCTTTCTAACATCCTTCCATTATTTTCCTTTAACCATCTCTTTAACTGTGTAGCCAGGGAAACGGCACAATGTGGTTCAAAAGGAATTTGAAGGGAAATATGAGATAGTAGGTGTAAAATTTCATTATATAGCCAAAATCAGTTAAAATGTTCCAACTGTAAGTTCTGGAGATTCCCTAACATGTAGTCCAGTTAAGTATCCAAATCACTTGATGCACACAACTATAAATGAATTTCTAACTTTGAAAATATACATGTAAATATATGTCCATGCATCTGTCTTGGTATTGCAGAAGGGATGAGGTACAAAGGTAACAAGACAATCCATAACTTTGCATGGAAACAATTTTTGAAAGCTGTGCTCCCATGCACATTACACTGTGTGTTTGTGAAATCTGCTCATTGTTGGGTTATACTGATAACATTTAGCAGCTCAATGGCTAAGTGGATTAATGGTTAAGTGAATGAAAACAAAACGTTCAAATATTGAGATATTGTGGACTTGTATCATACATGAAATGACTGCACCATTTCTGTACTGTAAAAAAATATGCAATTATAAGGCCTTGAGCTACAACTATTTTTATCCAAGTACCGACATTATACAAATCTAGGTGATTGTATATGTCATATAAAATTGAGTGGTAGTCAAATAATGTGCTGATAAAATTTTAGCTACAGAAACATCGTCCTACTTATTCTAAACAGTTCCCTCGACCCTGCTGTCAATACACTGCATTAGTTTTTCAAATAAATTTTCCATCTTGTAATTTGGATATACTCTGATACCAGATTTACCTTTAAATGTCAAAATTTCAGCATTACAAGTGTATCTGCATATGTATTTCTCGTTAAATGAATCATCCGATTTTAAGCATGGCACAGATGGAGAAATAAAGGCCGTGTTTAATATGACGGACAGGCTAGCTAAACGCAGTACTATGTACCAGGAATGTTGATTAATAAATGCTTTTCAATGAATTAGATTAAGAGAATAATTAGGATATGCTCACATTTCTACTTCAAACTTAAACAATGATTCAAGTAAAAAACCCGCTGTACCTAATTTCCACATTTGACATTCATAAGGATAATATTTTGCTTTTTTCATAATTGACTTTAGACCATGAATGACATCAATAAGATTAAATATCTTTTAGCATATATAATTAAAAGTAATGTTTATAAAAGTATTGTTTAAGACCTGACATAACAATAACAGAAAATACACATTAGGTGTTTAAGACCTGATATAACAACAAAAACGACAGATTAAGTTTTGCTTATGATAAAAATGCTCAGGCTTAAGTCTATAGTAATAGAATACCTCCAAACACTCCTGTCCCCAACATCCTCCAAATTGCCATCATTAACTAGAGAAATCAGGCAACTAATTAGTAGGGAAGGAAGGAAGGAAGGAAGGAAGGAAGGAAGGAAGGAAGGAAGGAAGGAAGGAAGGAAGGAGAAAGAGTGAGAGAAAAAGATAAAGAGAGAAAGAAAGGGAAAGAAAGAAAAGTGAAAAGGAAAGAAGAAATAAGACAAAGAAAAGGGAGAAAAAAGAGGGTAAGGAAAAAAAAAGCAAAGAAAGCAGGCAAAGGAGAAGAAGAGGCAAGACAAAAAAAAAAATTAACACTTTCCCCTCTACATTGTATGGACAATAAAAATAATACCAATGAATATTAATGTGCATTTTTAAATTTAGAGTAAACTGTGTAGTCCATGCGGTCAGGTAGCAAGAACTGTTGTAATAATGTATAGGGATTAATAGCCACATTATTCTTTTGATGATTGTGAAGGCTTTCAAGTGTCTTGTTATATTTTCAGTTATATATGCTCCAATGTCTCCTTCCACATTAATATATGCTAGATTAACAGAGTTTTTTAATTGATACTTTCCGGAAAGAGTTCAATTTTGATTATACTTTGTTTCTTATAACATTATTATGGTAAAATGTAGTGCTAGTTAATTAAATAGTGGCTATAGCATATGACACAATTTTAAGTTTGAGAATAATAACAGATTTGTTTTCTTCAAAGCAAACAACAAGTATGTATTGAGAGAAGGCATTATGATAGCTGCATTAAGAGATTTAAAAATATTTAAGACAAGTCTTGGTTCTCTTTGAATATCCACTCTTAATGTAGAAAAGAAAAAATACTAAAAAACTGCTTATATTTTAAAGCAATATATTGTAAGTCACAAATAAACAGGCATTAAAGGATTGTAAAAGTTTATAAATTATGCTTCCCTAACAAATATTTTCCAGAGTTGTAAGTAAAATACAAAGATATCCTGAAATAAATTTGCATGCTTTCTAAACTATGGTTTATTATCAATTGTCTTTATTCACAAATCATATGAAGATCAAAGAAATTCAGTTAAATTTAAAATACCAGAATGTAAACTATATTTTTACCAATCACAGTATGGTCTGACTGGACAATTAATAAGATGATAATATTCATTAAGTCTCCTGATGTTGGAAACAAGATAGGGATGTCCACAAGCACCAGCTCAACATTATAATATCAGAGATTGTAGCCAATGCAATAAAGCAGGAAAATGAAGAAATAAGTAATTATTCACACATGACATGACTGTATTCATAGAAAATAGAGAAAAAATTACGATGAGCAAATGAACTTAATAACATTGCAGGTTAGGTCAATAAGCAAAAACTAATAGCTATAAAAATTAGAACAAAATAAAAATATAGTTTAGCACAGCACCAGAAATATCAAAAAACTAGGAATTAATCTAATGAAATTGTATAAGACTGCTACTCCACAAAGTAGAAAACAACAGTAACAGAAAAGATCTCAATAAATTAAGATATTATTCCATGTTCACAGATTAGAAGATTTCCTATATTACTGGCATGTCACTTTCCAGTAAAGTCACCTATAGGTTTAATGCAATGCCAATCAAAATCCCATAAGGTTTTTGGGAAAGTGCAAAGAATATTGACATGATTCCAAAATCTATATAAAAATGGCAATAATCTATAATAGCCAAGATAATCTTGAACACACAAAGCTGCAGGAATTGACTAATGATCATAGAGGTATGAAAATAGACCAAACAAAAACAAAAGAGTACAGAATAGACCTACAGGTATACAGTTTATGACACAGTCTAGATTATAATTCCATGGAAGAAAAGGTAGTCATTTCAGTAGATGGCACCGGAGCAAATGCCTGTGTAAGAAAAAAAATAAACTTTGTATTTCACATCAAAATAAAAAATAAATTTTATGTGGATTATAGACTTAATTTTGGAACTAAAACAAGTTTCTACAAGAAAAGGAGGAAAACATCTTTAAGGTTTGAGAGTGGGCAAAATTTTAATGGACAGAGCACAGAAAGAACTACCCATAAAAGAGAAAATAGCATATTGAATTCTATCGAAATGACTTCTTGTTCATTAAAAGGTATCATTAAGAATGTGAATAGGCAAACCATTGAGTGAAATAAGATCTGTGCACTATATGTACAGGGCAATGTATTCATAAACAGAATATAAAAAGGCACTCATCCAAATCAATTGTTAAAAAGACAGCCCAGGGGCACCTGGGTAGCTCAGTTGGCTAAGCGTCAGACTTGGGCTCATGATCTCGCTGTCTGTGAGTCTGAGCCCTGCATCAGGCTCTGTGCTGACAGCTCAGAGCCTGGAGCCTGCTTTGGATTCTGTGTGTGTCTCTCTCTCTCTGGCCCTCCCTCACTCATGCTGTCTCTCTCTCTCTCTCTCAAAAATAAACATTAAAAACTTTTTTTTGAAAGACAACCCAATTTTTAAAATGTCAAACATTTGAGGAGGATCTTAACAAAAAGCGTAATCATCAGTCATTATGAATATGCAAATTAAAACCACATTATGATACCACTTTGCATCTACCAGATGGATAAAAGTCAAAATACTGAGTATGTTAAGGGCTGGCCAGGATGTGGAGCACCTAGAAACCTCATACATTGTCAGTGCAGATATAAACCAGTTCAATCACTGGATAAAACAGTTTGGCAGTATCTACTAAAGTTAAATACATATCTACTAGAAATTCCACTTCTAGGTATAGAACTTCCCCCCAAATAAATGAGTTATATCCACCAAAAGACACATACAAAAATATTTATAGCAATTTTATGATAAATCAGACTGGATGCTTCTAAACTGCAAGCATCCCACATGTCCATCAATATGGGAATGAATAAACAGTGTGCACTTTAACCATATAATTCAATAAAAAGAGCAATTAAAAACACTGATATATGGGGGGAGCCTGGGTGCCTCAGTCATTGAAGCATCCGACTTCAGCTCAGGTCATGATCTCACAGTTAGTGAGTTTGAGCCCCACATCGGGTTCTGTGCTGACAGCTCGGAGCCTGGAGCCTGCTTCCGATTCTGTGTCTCCCTCTCTCTCTGTGCCTCCCATACTCGTGTGCTTGCTCTCTCTCTCAAAAATAAACATTTTAAAAAACTTTTTAAAAAATACTGATAAATGAAACATAGGCGAAATTCAAAAGCATTATACTCAGAGAAATAAGATACAAAGAGTAGATATTTTCTGAAGCAACTTGTTTTGGGCTTATCAACATGCAAAACTAACAAAATAACAGAAGACAGAATGGTGGTCACCTTTGGGAGATGGGGTATTGTCTGGTAAGGGGCATAAGAGCATGTCTAGGCTAATGAAATTGTTTGTTTTCATCTAAATGGTAGTTACACATGTGTAAGCATGTAAAAACCTTTCAAGACCACTTTATATTTGTGCATTTTACTCAAAATAAATGGCACATGAATAAGAAAAAACAGTTTTTAGAAGATGAGACAAAATAATCCACCTTTCATTTGAAAACTCAGCAAATGAATAATTCAGTTAATCCCCTGACCAGGCAAGGTTGTTTTTCCCCAATGTTCTTCTGTATCTCAAAAAAAAAAAAAAAATTAGCCATGAGAACTAGAAGAAGGAAGCATACAAGGAAAGAACAAAATGACCTTTCCTGAAGTCCTTTCCAACATCACTTAGAAAAAAATACACACACACACACACACACACACACACACACACATACACACACATATACATACATATATATGTAGGTATGTATGTACGTATCTGTAATTCAGAGTATGACTGAATGTGTCAAGTCTTAACGTATTTCTATTTGTTCTTCCAAATCGCACTCACACACATAGATAAAGCTTTCACCTCATTTTTTCTGAATCCCCACTCTAAAATGAAGGGAATTGTCAGGTTCTTCAATACACAGAGCTGAAGCTATCCATAAATATGAACCACTCCAATGTGCTCCTCTCTACTACGGTGCCTTAACACTGTCTTCTAAATTAAAGTGTTTTAGAATTTGATATCTTACAAATAAGTGTTTGTACTTTTGATGCCATTACTCCCGGGAATCGTGGAGAGAAACACAAGATAACAAATCATCATATAACTCTCGTAGTGCCACTGCTAGTGAAGTGTCACTGCACAGACTGTGACATGTACAGGCCATGGTCACACAATAGCCTCTGATTGCTATCATTTTATCGTTAGTACCAAGGTTAGTTACCCACCTCCGTCCCCTAATCACTTTCTGAAAATGTTCACTTGCTATTCATAGAATCAGGACTTTAATTAGCCTGGTTATTATATGCAACATCTTTAAAACATTAAATTGGGAATGAAAATGAAAATAAACAAGAAGGAATGACAGATTTGACAGTGTAAAGAGAAACTCTCAAAAACATTTTCTGTTATTATCCTGAGAGTATTAACAAATGAAATAACAAAATTAATCGTTCAATATATGTTTGCTATGTTTTTAGTGTAACAATGTAATTTAGGCAATCCTTTGGAATCTGTTAAAGTATAGTGTGGTATGCATAAAATAGTTTGATAGTTATTTTGTGAATATCATTCTTAAAATAGTTTAATTACTATTATATATATTTATTTTAAAGGATCACATTACAGTTAACTCTTGAACGATGCAAGTTTAAACTGTACAGGTCCACTTATACACAATATCTTTTTTGATAAATATAGTACAGTACTTTAAATGTATTTTTCTTATCATTTACTTAATCACATTTTCTTTCCTTCAGCTTACTTTACTGTAAGGATATAGTATACAGTACACATAAGATACATAACCCATGTTAATAGATTATGTTTTTGTTAAGGCTTCTTGTCAACAATAGGCTATTAGTAGTTAAGTTTTGAGGGAATCAAAAATTTTACATGGATTTTCAACTGCAGTGGTGGGGGACGTCGATGCCCCTAACCCCCATGTTGTTCAAGGGTCAACTGTATTTCCAGCAGGCAGAATCATAAAGCTGCAGGAATATTTAGATCTTTTTTGAACAAAAGACTTTGACATAGTTTTTTTTTTTTTAATGTTTATTTATTTTTAAGAGAGAGAGAGAGAAAGACAGAGACACAGTGTGAGTGAGTGGGTGGGCGGGTGGGGCATCAGAGAGAGAAGGAGACAGAATCCAAAGCAGGCTCCAGGTTCTGAGCTGTCAGCACAGAGCCCAACATAGGGCTCAAACCCACGGAGTGCGAGATCATGACCTGAGCCGAAGTCAGATGCTTAACTGACTGAGCCACCCAGGCGCCCCCGACAGAGTTGTGTATACCTGAAACAGGGTACCTCTCAGAACAGAATCTCCATCACTGTGCATCTGAATATTATGCATACCTTATTTCCTATTTTGGACTGGACTTTTCCAGAGTATAGAAGGATAAATGTTTCACTTTAAGTGGCCCTCATTCAATCCATGATGTTATGTATTTTACTATCATAAACCATGGATGTGTAGACTTAGCAGTGAAACAATTTTCAACTAAATTCTTACACTCTATTTTAAAATGTAATGCAAATTTAGATCAAAATTGACTGACATATTCAACATAACTCAGAGTGATAAAAATAAAAACAAGAGGAACCTTCTGCTACTAAGAAGCAGCAACTGACTTTTACCAGATTTGTTTGGGCTTCGAGTATAATAGTAAATATGTGGGAAGTATAGCAGATAGAGTTCAATCCATTACTTATAAAAATGAGCCATTTGACAAGATGTATGGACCTAGAGGGTCTTAAGTAAAATAAGTCAGACAGGGAAAGACAAATACCATATGATCTCACTTATATGTGGAAAATAAAAACAAATAAATTTAAAAAAGCAGAACCACATCTATAGATACAGAGAACCGGTGGCTGCCAGAGGGAAAGGGGGTGTGGTGATGGGCTAAATGCGAGAAGGGGGTGGATGATACAGGCTTCCAGTTATGGAATGAATAAGTCACAGGCATAAAAGGAACAGCGTAGAAAACATAATCGATGGTATTTTCAGAGTGTTGTATAATGAAACATAGCAGCTACACTTGTGGTGAGCATAGCAAAATGTGTGGAGTTGATGAATCACTATGTTATAAACCTGAAACTAATGTGTCAACTATATGACACATTATGTGTTAACTATACTCAAAAGTTGAAATTGAAAAATGTTTAAGTTTTCAAAAATTTAAAACTGAGGCAGACCTGTTCTTAATTTTTCGGAAGGCTTATGTAGCTTTCTGATAAGATCTGATATAACAACTATAAGAAATAGAGTTGCATGTGCACAAGCATCAACCTCAAGTTGGCAGTTCTGTTATAAATCATCTGTCTAAGAATTATAGAGTAAATTTGCTGAAGAAATATGGCGGAGTGCATTATCTACTGTGTAATTTTATGATGCCTTAGAATTCAGGGAGAAGAAACAGTTTCGCTTCCCCCAAGGAACCATAGCGCTTCCTCCTTTGTAATAATAAAACTTATGCGACCAAACACATAACTCTTTTCACTTTGGTTTCCAGGAACTCAAACTGGGAGCTCAACTGTATCACATGGACTTTCTCATTTTTTCCTAATGCAGCTTTTCTATTTATATTAATATGCTGTGTAAGCTGCCTAAAATCTTTTAGTGTATCAAGTAGGGAGAAATAATTAATGTCCTGACGAGACATAGGGAAGAGGTTGCATTTGTTTACTAAGGCTGCCCTGACAAGAACCAGAAATGGAGTGATTTCAACAATAGAAATTGACTGAGTCTCAGTTCTGGAAGTGAGAGGTACAAAATCAAGCTATTAGCAAGGGTGGTTCCTTCGGACAGATATGAGGGGGCATCCGTTCCATGCCTCTCTCCTGGCCTCTAATGGGTGGCTGGCAATTCTTGAGGTTCCTTGGCTTATAGAGGCACTACCTTGATGTCTGTCTTCTTGTCCTCATGGTGTTCCCCTGTGCATATCTGTATCTCTATTCAAATTTCTCATTTTACAAGGACACAGTCATGTGGGGTTCAAGCCCACACTAATTATTGCATCTTGAATTGATCTTATTTCCAAATAAGGATTTCACCTCTTTTTGTGTTTGTGTGTGTGGGGGTGGGGTGGGGTAGAGATGTGGAAGGTCACAATTCAACTCATAACAGAGTTTAGACAACTAGTGAAAGTAAGCAGAAAGAAATCAAGCCCGTGTGACTTGAAAGCCCACAGTTGTCTACACTCCTATGCCTCCCCATTCCCGCTCAGCACGGGCGGGCTCCCCTACCGAAGTGCGGTTCGGTTATTCTGAAATCTCTGGCACTCAGCCTACCAGACCCAGAATAGGGACAGATGACTCCCGAGGCAGATGTGACTGGCTCTGATATGCACTGCTTTTCCCCCAGATTGCCTAATGATTTGTAAAAGCAAAGGCTAAGGCGAGGCCTGGGTGTATACAGCTATCATCTAAGTTTTATTACAACTGCTGTAATAATAATCGGAGCAGGGTCATAAATTTTTCCTCCTTCAAGTGGACTATGGGAAAATGCAGCTTTGTTCTTTTTGCCTACAACGCACTGTTATCTTTCTCCTTTCTGCCCTGCTCTGTGTGGTGTTGGTGATGATGGTGGTCAACGGGCCGGGAGAAGATTAAAATTAGTTCCATTAGGTCAGGTAGCTCACTCAATCTAAGACTATAAACACACTCACGTTTTCCCCTCTTCTTGTGATTCTCTCCCAGATGGCATTGGGCATATGGAGACTGCAGTGAGTTTCAAGACCTCCAAATAATGGACAGATGGGGTTTCTGAATCTATTGAAGACTGGGGAACGTGAGGGTTTTGACAGGGCCCCTGAATGAGGCCTTCCCTGGGATCTGATGCTGGAGTCTGACAGCCAGTCTCCTGCAGCCTGATCAGGGCTGAGGGGCACCACCAGGAACCCTGGCCTTCCTTCATTTCTCACTGGCACAGCCTAGCAGTCAGCACCCATGCATCGGATTCAGGGCACCCAGTAACCTCTCAGCCCCATCCCTGCCACAGTCACGAACAGGCAGGCTCAAGAAAGCTAAGCACCAACATTTTCTACATGCCTAACTACACTACATCCCCTGGTTCACATGGATGCCCCTTCTCGCTGTGCCCAGTGGTTATGGGAGCAGTCAGGAAAGGGATTTTTCTGCTGCTGGTACTTTTTGTAACTAATACAAAATGTCTTTCCAGTCCTGGACAAAGTCTGCAGAAGGAAGATTGTCCTGCCTTTCCTATCTTCTACTTCTCTTCTCACATTCCGCAGATCGGAAGGGATAAACTTTCTTTCCTTTCTTTTTCTGTCTAGGTAGGTCCTATGTGTGTAAAACTATCTAGTCTATCCACAGACTTCTTGATAATGAATTTTATAAAGCCTTTTTCTGTTGACAGTCTGGCTTTTATTTTAACCATCTAGCTGTTTACTGAAAATTCCCATTAGAAATCTCAAAAAGCTGTATTTCATCTTGTTCTCTTTCCATTTCTCCAGTAATGATTCTACATCAGCTCTCCCCATAGTGGATACTTTAGCTCATTTGGAAGGAAGTCACACATTCACAAAAATGCAAAAGAAAGCAACTTGCATTCTGTCTCTGTCTCTATTTCTCTCTCTCTCCACCCCCTCTTCCTTCTCTCTCACATACGCACATCTTCAAATGTTATTTCTATTACATAATAACCTATACCACTTGAGCATATAATTAGTATGTACAACACTAACTTCTCGATATATATTATCTCACTTAATCTTGACAACCCCGAAATATAGGACTTTTTAATACAATTTTTCACATGAGGAAACTGAAGATCTCTCCCAAGTTAAATTGCTTACAAGTGGTAGAGCAAAAAAACTAAACCTGGTTAATTTCCTTCTTTTGTTTATTTCAATCTAAAAAGCTATATGTCCCTGAACTCCATTCTATGTTCTGGTCCCATTACAATTCTTTAAAAGCTCATTTTCTTGTGAAGCAATTCTACACGGTCTCTCCCAATTTCCCCCAAGATTTGTACTGTGCCTGAAACTATTTATAGCTTGTGATTCCATGAGCTCCCTCTCCCTTGATGTCACTGTGTCCCTGAGAAATCAGCTGCAACTCTCCCACTTAATTCTGACACTGATGTGTGTCCTCTCTACACAGAGATTGACTGTCATGGAGGCCCTGTTGCCTGAACATTTTTCATGCCTAGTAAAATATACTTGCCATCAATAACCTATTAGCATTCAGCAGCTGCAATAAAACAAAAATAAACAGTTTACGAACAAACAGTTTAAGCTCCAGAATTTACAGAAATCCATAAGTAAAGCAACTGACAGAGGGAAAGCTCTAGCTTTCCTCCAAAGGCCAAGCTTCCTATCATAAAACAGCATCTCAGACTTCAGACCCAGCCTTCTTCAAGAAAGGCCTTGTAGCCTTCCATAAATATCTATTTGCCTCCCCCAAACTTTTCCCCAGTCCCTCTCACTTTATATGTGCGTGCACATCTATGTGTGTACAGATGCATGTATGTACACATACGTATGCATATATTTGTTTGCGTAAGATTTATGGAAACCTTACCTATTTTCCTTTTTTGTTTCATGTATCATGAGGACAGGATGCTATTCTAGCTGCTTTCATTCACAAAACAAAAGCTCATAGAAATAAGCGTAAGTCATAAATAAAATCATGAGGGAAAGCTCGTGTAACATCTTTTAGAAGCTCAATTACTTAGAGGAAAACTGTCCTGACTCCCAAGCCCAGCAGCATAAAGGAAATGCATGTCACCGCCCTTCCCAGGTGTCTGGACCATGTATTGCTTCCTCCTCGCCTATACACTTTGGGGAAGGAGAGCAAGATAGTGCTCAGAACCGTCTACGACATTTGCACCGTCAGAAAGCAAGTGGGACAACAAGCAATTCTGATAACAAGGTACAATTTTTTGACAAAAAGCAATAATAGTTTCAAAAGTGATAGCACACAGCTACAGAAAAGGGCAGATTGAAGAGAAGTGGCTGATAAAAGCACTTGTAACTTTGTAATTTTAATCATCCTGACGTTATGATAAATGTTTAACCTCACCAAAAAGGCTGGAGGTTGAAGTGTTCATCATGGAATGTGCAAAGGCTGCCGCTGCTAGCTTTGAGCCTTGAACATGAACGTGTAAAGAGAACCAAAGGCCTGAAGGATGCTCTGAAAGCTTGGGCTGGCTGAACTGGTAGCACTGTAAGGAAACTTCACTGATAGGTAAGCGCTTGTTTGTGGTGCTGGTTTGAAAAACACCTGCAAATACCATAGTACACAAAAGAAAAAGCAAGTTCATGGGCTCTGCAGAAGACACACGCACACATGCGCGTGCACACACACACACACTCATTTCCTGCACCACCAGCCCCCAAGTTCCTTAATGGTATCACTGGTGAGGAACTATAGAGATTCGCCACCACAAAACAATTTTAATGAGTAATCAGTTCATCCTTTTCCACTATTCATTGCGCTTTGGTATCTTATTATCATAGTTTTGTAAACCAGTGATTTCTAAGACTGCTTCCCCATTACCTATCCAATAACACTTTTTAAAGCATATACTTAAAAATCTCATTTAATAAGGGGGGTTTCTTTTGACAAAACTGAATATTCAGCTTCTGGTTGCAAACAGTTTCCGTCATTCCTTTAAAACATTATAGGACATCAGGTTTGGTACATTAAGTGTTGAAAAAAAAAAAAAAAAAAAACCAAGCACCAAAACAAGAATATTTCCTCTTATTCTGACAACTATTCTGACAAGTTTCTGAAGATAATATCAGGTACACTCAATGTGAGACAAACACATCAATGTTAAGGAGTAAATTATTTTCAAATAAAACAAATCAGCTGGAGAGCATTTAATGGTAGGTAATGCTGGGAGAACCAAGTCATTGAGATGAAGACGAAAATAAGGGAATAATCCATTTCAATCTGACTGATAGACATTTTAAACAATAAGGAGAATAACATTAAAGACAATAAAAATTATCCCTCTATTATGTGATGCAAGAATTTAAAAAAAAATTGTAACTGAACAATAAGTATGTGCTCCACTTGCCTGAAGTCAATAGCCGATTTAAAAGAATGCCCTATTTCTAGACATTAGAAAAAAATTAATGGATAGGGAATAGGGAGAATGAAGTGAGGAGGAGGATTTATCATAAATGTTATCTCATGTCAGTGTCACTTGGATGAGGTCACAAAATAACCTAAGGGTTTACTAAAACCTAAGAATGTATATTATAATGCACATAAGTTGCTTTGTTTCCTTTCAGGATGCTATGTGTTAAACTCCATAGTGACAATTTGCTTTACTCTAATTACGATGTGCTTCCCTTTCTTATAATAACAAAAATATATTTAACCTACCTGATGCAGGGCATGAAGTAATTAAGAATGATTCTGAAGCTATTTTTGCAAGAGACGTGTTTAATGGGGATACCTAGGAAATGCCTGGTTGCTAGTCACTGTGAGAGTCTGCTTTTAACTCAGACCACAAGAAGCAGGTGGTGCCCTCCAGACAGAGGCTTTACCACTCAATCGTGAATGCCAACAACATGTTGATCTGGCCAGGAGACACATCTGAGAAAGGGAACCAGAAAGAGGGCACTGAGTGGGGAAGGCGGGGCAGGGTGGTGGGGAGAGAAAAGGGTGAGAGTGAGTGAGTTGGACCACTACCTAGTCATTTCCCTAACTAGCAGGTTGGCTTCTAAGATTGGCAGAACATAGTGACCATTAATAAAAGTAAATTTCAATACGCATCAGCTGAACAAGAATCAGGCATTTGAGCAAACCTATAAACAATGTCTGAGATCTAGGATGAAGAGTCTAAAACAGGAGCTGGACATTCTGGACATCCTGGTGCAGAGAGCATGATCCAAGAGGACTGTAAATCACGCAAGAGAGACTTGCCCAGAACCTGGAAAGAGGACCAAAATGGGACCAGAACTATCCCATCCGTCACAGTCATTAGGGCTATTTCGACAGTCCTAGTGAGGAGAAACTACACTTATCTTAGAACTTACTATATTATATACAGTGAATCAGCCATTCTCAGAAAAAAAAAAAAAAAGCCTTGTATCCCTCATAAAATCCTAAATTCAACAGTTACTCTAGACTCTGTTACATACTGACGGCAAGACCAAGGGAGTGCCACTAACAACGGTAAGATTTTAGTTCCCAACTTGTACCAAAGTTAATGGCAACACACACAATTTTGTGTATGGGGTTTATTTCCAGCAGGGTTTGCTGCACTGTTTTTCATACATTAACTGTGAGTAATTTTAATCAATGGTGCTGTTTCACTGCAATTTTTCCCATCTCATCAATGGTGTCTCCATCTCTCTAGTACACAGACCAAAAAGCTTGGAGTTAACCTTGGCTTCTCTTTTCGGCCCAAACCTCGTCACGAAACCAGCCGTTCTTCTTTAAAATATCCACAACCTGACCATTTCTCATCATATTCACTGCTACCACCTTGGTCTAAACCACGACCATCTCTTTTCTGAATTACTGCAACAGCCTTCTGACTGGTCTCGTTTCCACCCTGCCCTGCCCCCAACATTCTTTTCTCAGCATGCCCAACAGGGTGTCCCTTCCCTTACAATATTAAGCCAAATAATTTCATTCTTCTACTCCAACCCAACAAGGGTTTCCTCATTTCTCATTGGCTTTCCAGGACTTACACAATCTAGCAATTCTCCCACCCTGCTCCCACCCCACCCCCTTGACCTCATCAATTTTTGTTTTTCCCCACACTTTGCTGTGGCTAAGGTGACCTCCTTACAGTTCTTCAGATGTACCTGGCATACTTCCCCCTCAGGGCTTTGGCATTACCTCTGCCTGGAATATTCTTTTGTGCAGAGATGCAGGCCTTACTACTACTCCTTGAGCATTTTTGCTCAAATGTCAGTCTCAATAAGCCATACCCAGACCATTAACATTTTTTCAATGCCCTCTTCCCTCCCCAAATCTCTATCCTCTTTCCTGCTTTATATTTCTCATTAATGCTTATCACCATCTATTATATGTCTTGTTTCCTTATTGTTTTTCTCCCCAAACTAGAATTTTAGTTCCAGGAGAGAAATAGCTTGTTTTGATCACTGTTGTGTCCCTAGCACTGAGAAGAGTGTCTGACATAGAGTAGATCCTAAATAAATATTGATTGATTGATTGATTGAATGAATAAATGAAGAGTAAACCATTGTGTATACGACTGGGAATAAAATACAACTCTAGGTTGGCAGGCTATTTTATTCACTGGAAAGAGCAGAGGAAAATGAAATGGTTGTTGTCTAATGAACAAAACAAATGAATAAACGAAAAGCAGAATCAGACCTATAAATACAGAGGACAAGCTGACAGCTACCAGAAAGAAGGGAGGTGAATGACTGGGCAAAATGGGTGAAGGGGAAAGGGAGACATAGACTTCCAGTTATGGAATGAATTAGTCTTAGGAATATGAGGTACAGCACAGGGAATATAGTCAATGGTACTGTAACAGCATTGCATGGTGACAGATCGTAGCTACATTTGTGGTAAGCACAGCATTGTGTATAGAGATGGTGAATCACTATGTTGTACACCTGAAATTAATGTGATATCGTGTATTGACTATACTCAACAACAAAATGACAACAACAAAAGAAATGGTTAGCAGGGGTGATGGAAGCAAGGAGAAGTGGATTCATTAAGGCCCCTACTAAGTTCTTGACATCTACTGGGATCATATATGGTCATATTATCCAAAATGAATTTCCCAAGAATCTTAAGAAGTAGACTATATTTATCATCTTGATTTTACAAGACAGAGGAAGCGCTGAGAAATCAACCAGGAGTAAAGTCAGGTCACCACAGTTAGATCTGGAAGTCATCCACAGGTCCATCTAATCTTGAACTATGTGCTGGAGAGAATACATCTTAGAAAACATCCTGCCTATGACCTTCTGGATATTTGAATACACTTGGATAAGAGGGAGGGAGGGAGGAGGGATGGGTGGTGAGCACATCTTCCCCGTGCCTGGTGACAGGCTGACAGTGATGGAAAGAACGAGGACACAGGATTAGCAGACACTATTCAACTTCACAGATTTTTCTGATGCTTTGAGTAATAGAAAGAGAAAACACATCTCTCAAGGCTTACACAACTCCTCAGGAAGCTAGAAGTTTCTCCTCTCTTTTCGTCCTGAGGCTAATTAGTATCAAACAAATGATAAACCTGACACATTCTGTTCAATGTATTCTCAAATGAAAGTGTCACTTCTGTATTAGGAGTCACTGAAACATTTCAATCTTTTTAAAAACACTCCAATCTTTTTTAATTGTCTAAACACAGAATGTAGATGTATGTATGTATGTATGTATATGTATACACACATAATATATAGTATATATATTCACTATTTATATAAATGATACATATATAATATTCTAATAAAAATATTTAATGCTTGAAATACTCCCTCTGAGAAACTTAACTATGGAGATCAAAGCTTCCAATGAATCAATTTCCCAGGAAAGCTATTTTTTTTCTACCAGTGCAGAACGAAGAAATGTTTTCTTTTGTTTCTCTTATAATTAAACTTGTTTGAAACTCCTGAAGAGGTGAGAAAGGAATGGTTATACACGTGTAACAACTCCCTGATGTCTGGTTCTCAATGGATCTCTGATTCGGTGGGGAAAACATCAGAGTTTAAACGAGCTTCAAAAAAAAAGTCATGTTTCTACACACCGGAAAGGCAGACTCTAATAAATATGTGAAAGAACAAAAGCAAGCTGACATCCATCTTCTCTAAGCAGCCTATTTGCTGAAGAAATAGGATATGTCTTAATGGTTGAAGGGACTCAGGCAACAGATGCATTCTTTTTTTTTTTTTTAATTTTTTTTTTCAACGTTTATTTATTTTTGGGACAGAGAGAGACAGAGCATGAACGGGGGAGGGGCAGAGAGAGAGGGAGACACAGAATCGGAAACAGGCTCCAGGCTCTGAGCCATTAGCCCAGAGCCTGATGCGGGGCTGGAACTCACAGACCGCGAGATCGTGACCTGGCTGAAGTCGGACGCTTAACCGACTGCGCCACCCAGGCGCCCCCAGATGCATTCTTTAAATACTGCAAAATGGATGGAGAAAATAGCAACAGAAATATACTGGTCAGAAATATTAGAAATATTCTGATTCAAGTGAGGTATTTTATTCCCAGAATTTTTTTTTTTCTTTTAATCTTCATGATATACCCTGTCTTCTGATGTTCTTCCTAATCCCTGCAGGGTTTGGGAGTCAGGGGAGGGCAGTCAGTAAGGAACTAAATCATAGTTCAATCACATATCAGGACTAGGCATAGTCATTATGGGCCCACATTGCCATCCTTGGGGTATGTAGCACCGTATGTTTGCCTTCCAGCCAATTGCAACACAATTCTGGGAGGCAGATCAAGGTTAAAATGACTCTTAAAAAATTGTAGCCCCAGAGAATATCACAGTCTTGTTCTGAGTCACGAATACCCTGGCCAGCGGTACAGTGAAAACTCAGGGGCTGTGAACATATTTCTCAAAGTGGTCTGGGGGCAAACCCTATAGACTTGCCATGTCGGCACAATTCAGTGTAAAAAATTACTGGAAATCAAGAGACTCAGATTGTAGGTCCTGTCTATGCCATGACCTGACTGAGGAAATTTGAACTTATAATAATTGCACCTCTTTGGGCCTCAGTTTTTTCAACTGCAAAGAGGGACCTTGAACAGGCTACCTATTTCCCCTGGACTTCATTTAATTATCCATTATAAGCAAGCTTGCTCTGGTGTTTTATATTTTTCGTTTATTATATTTTTATTATAATACTGTTTTTTGATTCTAGTTAATGTCCCTGCCTGCAGTAGGCAGTTAAGGAGGATTCTGAGTAGAATTAGACAAATGATCAAATAACATTTCTTTAAAGTTGGGATTATTTGCTTGGTCAATGAAAACATGAAGATGAGAGGCAGTGCGGCTTGAGGGGAACGGTCACTGGATTGGAAATCCTGCATTTTGGCTTCTAGTACCAACTGTGCTTCTTGCAACATGATTTATTGCCTTAGCTAGTGGTTAGATTAGCAAGAATCCTTATGAGTAAACAGCTATATGCTATATATCTTAACAACAGAATTTTCAATGTAGGAGGCTTATAATCCTTTTTGTGATGTCTGAAGGAGTCTATTTGTTTATATCAAAATAAAAGTATCAGTGGGATGAAAAAATGGCCTGGAGCTCTGACATATTGAACACTGAAATGGGATATATGCTGGCATCTCAAACCACAAATAACTACCTGTTGTAAATGCTGTATTCATTTTTTTATAAGTTTGTTTATTTTTAGAGGGGGACGGGTAGAGAGAGGGAAAGAGAGAATCCCAAGCAGAGCTCCATGCAGGGCTTGATCCCATGAACCATGAGATCATGACCTGAGCCAAAATCAAGAGTTGGATACTTAACAGATTGAGCCACACAGGTGCCCCACTGTATTCACTTTCTATTGCTGCATAACAAATTATCAAAGCTTTACTGGCTTGAAGCAAACCTTAGTTCACAGTTCTGAACGTCAGAAGTCCTGGCTGGCTCAAGTGGGCTTTACTCAAAGTATCACAAGGTCAAAATCAAGGTTCTGACCTGCGGGGCTCCCATCTGGGAGCCACTGCAAGTGACTCATTCAGATTATTGACCAATTTCAGATATTTGTTGCCCTAGGTCTGAGAACCAGTTTTCTTTGCTGGCTGTCAGCTATGAATCTCTCTCTTAGCAACCTATGGCCAGCGACATCCTTCTCAAAGACCCTTTCATTTTCAAACCAAGAAGAGCAGGTAAAGTCCTTTCTACTTTGAATTCACCCACTTTCCCTTCTTTTTTTCTTCTTCTGCCACTAGCATAAGAATGAGCTCTGCTCTTAACCGTTGATGTGAGTAAATTAGGTCCACTGGGATAATCTTCCCCTTTTAAGGTCAACTGTGCCACATAACATAAGGGAGTGAAAACTCACCACATTTAAAGATTCTGGATATTAGCCATGTAGAATTTGGGGGCCATTTCTAGAAATTCTAACACATGTGCTTTACTTGTATCTTTTCTAGAGTCACAAGGTCTAAATGGCAATGACCTTTTTGCCGGGCTATTTGGATAATACACAGTTTTTGCAAACATTAACAGTGTTAGATCCATGCAAATACTGACAAATGAGCGTCATCTATTTTTGTACAATTCAGAGGTTATTAGCATTTTTGTGACCAGAGTACATCACAGGTAGGGACTCTAAACAAATACTCCCCAATCAACTTACACATAGTCAAACCAGGATTCAAAAGTAACTAAATTTATGTACACACAACCACAATCAAACTGGGAAATCAGTGAACATCCCTGAAATGTAATCCACCCATATTCAAGGTCACTCATCCATAATGACACAGGGCAACCCTGAAATCTCCCAGACACTGCACTTATGGTGACTCATCCATACTGACCAAGGGGGACCCCCAAAATCTCCCAGACTATGAACTGTGGTCATGAAACATCCACACACAACAGGGTGAACCAACCTCTCGCAGACACCGCACTTGCAGTCACTCATTCATACTGGCAAAAGGAGACCCCAAATCTCCCAGCCCCTGATCTCGGGTGGTCACATTCCACACTCGGGAGGGTGACTGCACCTCTCCCAGACCATGCACCAGGGGGTCACTCATCCATACTAACACAGGGAAACCCCTAAATCTCCCAGATCCCGAACCTGAGATTACTCAACCATGCTGACAATGGGTGACCTCTAAATCTTCCAGAAACTGAGCTGGTCACATATCCACACTCACCAGGGTGACCCCACTACTTTCAGAGCCTGCACCTGAGGTCACTCAGCCATACTAACACAGAGGGATCCCCCAATCTCCCAGACCATGAACCTAGGATCATTCATCAATACAAATGTAGGGGAACGCCCAAATCTCCCATACCCGGAGCTGGGGTGTTCACATGTCCACATGCACCAAAGTGACCCCTACCTCTACTAGGCCCTGTACCTCAGGTCATTAATCCAAACTGATGCAGGAGGATCCCAAATCTCCTATACCCTGCATCTGAGATCAGTCATCCATATTAATAAAGTGGGTCCCCCTAATTTCCCAGATCCTGCACTTGGGGTCACTCATCCTCAGTGACACAGGGGGACCCTAGAATCTTCCAGATAATTCCCCTGAGGTCACTAATCCATACTAACAAAGGGGGACCCCCAAATCTCCCAGGATTTGACCTGAAGTTGTCATATGTCCATACTCACCAGTGTGATCCCTAATCCATTCTGTCACAGGACGACTCCAAAATTTCAAACCCTGCACCTGGGGTCACTCATCCATACTGAACCAAGGAAACCCCCAAATATTCCAGACCTTGAGCTGGGGTGCTCACATGTCCACACTCACAAGGGTGACCCCGACCTCTCCCAGATCATGTAACTGTGGTCTCACCCCTACTGATAATGGGGGACCCCAAAATCTCCCAGACACCGAGCTAAAGTAGTCACACATCTGCAACACCACTGTGACCCCTCCTCTCCTAGACCCTACTCCTGGGGTAATTCATTATTACCGACATAGGAGGACCTCCAATGATCCCAGAGCTTGAGCCGCAGTGGTCACACATCCACACTCCCCAGGATGACCCCACCTGTTCCACAGCCTGCACCTGGGGTCACTCAGTCATACTGACACAGAGGGATCTCCAATTCTGTGTGCTGGGAAGACCCTACACCTAGGATCACTCATCAATATTGACATAGGGAGACCCTCAATCTCCCAGACCCTGAGCTGGGGTGGTCACATGTCCACACTCACCAGGGTGACCCCACCTCTCTGAGACCCTCCAATGAAGGTCACTTATCGATACTGATAGAAGGGGGACTCCCAAATCATCCAGAACTGGAGCTGAGGTGGTCACACATCCACACTCACCTGAAGTACATACAAATAACCAACTTAAATAATGAATACAAAATAAAACTCTAAATGGTTTTGTTCCTGAACGTATGGAGTCATTATCTTCAGGTAATTATAGTTTTCTGGATAATTGCCACAAAACTCCCTACTTTATTCCTTTGTGCATGCTTCCAAAGTATAAAAAGACAAATATTTAGCCTAAAGTACTGAACAGGAGAGAGAAGGAGACAGAGAAAGAATTTTAATATGTTAAGTGAAGTAATTAAAAAAAAGAAACTTCTGATGAATGGAAACTCAAAAACTCCTTTTAATGCTCCTTTTAATGATCTAGATTGTATTGAAAAATTCGAGCACAAGTATAAAGAATGAAATGAAAATGGTATCAGCTTATGGAGTTATATAACAGCAACCAAAGAAAGTTGTTCAGCTCATTTTTCTACTAAATAATAATAATTTAACACATCTCACAGAACATTTTGTTTCTGCCCATCCACTCTGAGGAGGCATTTGAATTACTGTAGACAACTTTTACTGTCAGTCAAGTGTCTAAAGTATCACACCAATTGCCTCTGAAATATTTTAAGATAAATAAGAAATCCTGACATGTAAAATTGCTTTTGATATCTGTTGAGAATCATCACTCAATAACATAACTTGATACCAATAGTTGAGGCTGGCAGTTACATTAGATTCTTAAGATGACTGCCTTTCAGTAATTATCATTTTGATAAATTCGAAAGTTACTACCCCTATATTTTTCTCCTACAGATCTGTCAGTCATTCATTCTTGACCAATCTAACCATTTTTATAGGGATGGCTCACATGTAATTGTCTACATACTGCAGAAAACTTTAACAAAACACACCATAGAAGATCTAAGATGCCTTCCATTGGCAATCAATTATGAACTTCAGGAAAAACCAAAGATTTTGGGAGGATACACAACTCTTTAGCACCTGGCCCTAGTGTGTGAAGTCTTACCAGCCTCTTCCCCTAAATTCACACAATCAACAGAATAGCTGCACCACCTTCTCAATCATCCCCTACTTTGTTTTGACTTCCTTCCCTCCTTTCTCCCTCCCTCCTTTCCTTCTTCATTTACTTCCTCTTTCCTCCCCCTTCTCTTCCTTCTCCTTTCCTTGCTTTCTTACTTTATATTTCCTTGCTTCTCTCTCCTCTTCTCTCCTCCCCTCTCCTCTCCTCCCCTCTCCTCCCTCCCTCTCTCTCCCTTCCTCTTTCCCCCTTCCTTCCTCTTCCATCCTTCCCTGCATTTCTCTGGCTCTCTCTCTTACCTTTGCTTCTTATCGTTGGGCATATCAAATTTTCTTCTTCAGGTTTATGAATTAAACTTAAAATTTATTCTTCCTTAGTAACCCCCACTTTATTAAGAACATGCCTGTGTTAATTCCCCTTACTATGCTTATACATAAATCCGATTTTATATTGACCCCAAGACAAGTTTTCTAGCACATTCTGATCCATCAGAGGTCTCTCCATGCCCTTTCTCCCACATTCCCATCCCATTTCACTGTACCACATTTTTTTATGTGAAGAATAGCTGACATACAGTATATGCCATATTTTTATCATCAAGAAGTTTTGGTCTAGATTATTTTAGACATACTTTTTCTCTTTTGGTTATTGGTTATTTACAAATAATAAACCTTAGTGGTAGTTTTCTCACCTATAATCTCCATAGTTTCTTGTGATCTCCTGGTTTCATTTTTTTTTTGTTTATTTGTTTTTTTCTGGAGAATTTTTTTTTGATTCACAGACTTTAGTTTTTAGAACAGTCTTAGGTTTACAGTAAAACTGAAACCAAAATAGAGAGTTTCAACACACTCCTTCTCCCCCCACCAGATTTTTTCTCTATTATTAACATCTTGCATTAATGTGGTACCCTTGTTACAATTCATGAACCAACACTGACACATTATATTTTATTATATTTTATTTTATTTTATTTTATTTTATTACATTTATTTATTTTTGAGACACAGAGTGAGACAGAGCACAAGTGAAGAGGGGCAGAGAGAGAAGGACAGAATCTGAGGGAGGCTCCAGTCTCTGAGCTGTCAGCACAGACCCTGATGCAGGGCTCAAACCCACAAACTGTGAGATCATGACCTGAGCCGAAGTCAGACGCTCAACCGACTGAGCCACCCAGGTGCCCCATCACTGACACGTTATCAACTAAAGTCAATAATTTACATTAGGGTCCACTTTGTGTTGTACAGTTCTATTGGTTTTAATAAACGCAAAATGAAATGTACCCATCACTACAGTATCACACACAAGAGTTTCACGGCCCTAAAAATGCCCTGTGTTCCACCTGTCCATCCCTGCTTCTCCTCCCTCCCCCTGAACCCTTGAAAACCACTGACCTTTTTACAGTCTCTATGGTTTTGCCTTTTCAAGAATGTCATATACTTTGATTTGTACAGTATCTAACCTTTGCAGACTGGCTTCTTTTGTTTAGCAGTGTAACATTTAAAGTTCTGTTTCCCATGGCTTGATAGCTCATTCCTTTTTATCACTAAGTAATATTCCACTGCATGGATACACCACCTGTGATGGTATTTTCAAAGCACATTTTAAGTGATAAAACTAACAATAAGTCCATTTCATCTTCACATCTAAATGACACTTGGCAGGATATAAATTTCCCTATTTAAAGTGTCTTTTCTTTGAAGAACATACTACCATCATATATTCAGTATAACTGATAAGAAATGTTATAGCAATCTAATTTTTTGTTTCTTTGTAGATGACCTACTCCCTCTGCCCTGGAAGATTTTCATTTATTTTCTTTACTTTTGATGTCCTAAAATTCACTGTGATGTGGCCATATGTAGGCATGTTTTTCATCATTTATTCTATTCTGTCCATTAGGAAACCCTTCAATTTTAGTATATATATATATATATATATATATATATATATATATATACACACACATATATATATATACAGACTTCAAAAATTGTAAAAAGATAATATTCTCCAAATATCTCCTATCCTCATTTTTTTGCTGCTTCTAGAATGTCTATTTTATGGATACCAACATTTTAACATCTGCCCTCTATTTCACTTTTTCTTTCATCTACATGTTTCATTTGTTTATCCCTTTCTTACGCTTTCTAGAAAAGTTACTAAAAGTGGTTTCCATTTTTTTCAATTTGTTAAGGCATGTTTTATGGCCTAGAATATGATCTACTTGATGAACGTTCCACATGAGCTTGAGAAGAATGTGTCTTCTGTTGTTGGATGGAATAGTGTATACACGCCAATTAGATCAAGTTGATTGATAGTGTTGTTCAGGACAAATTACTGACTTTATATTCCTACTGATTTCTTGCATCACTGCATTTTGATACCTTTATTTTTTTTTAGAAGTTGCCCTAGAATTTGCAATATGCATTTATCCCAGAACAGAATGCAGACTATGCCAGAAGAATCTAACTATATTACAAGTGTATGAATCAACCTCACTGAAAGGGATTGAAACAAAAGTTGCTGAGTGATTTTGGAAATGAGTAGAATCCGGAAGACCAAAGGCAAAAGGAACTGCACATAAGCCCAGGACTCTAGTTGATAAAGTGTTTTTTTTCTTTTTTCCTACACTGATACAGTAGTTTAAAACTTTTGCTCTGTTCTGTATGTATGCAAGAATTTAACAATCATGTAAATGCATGGAGGATGCCAGATACTAGGCTCCTCACTGTTGGGAGTAGGACTTCACAAAGGAACAAGAGGAGGAGGCTGTTTAGTCCACATGGCCACAGGTGAGAACTCAAGCTCAGCTTAATGCTCGTAGAGACAGCTACATACAGAAACATTTAGAGATTAAGTGTATACAGGTGGGT
Organism: Lynx rufus; assembly: GCF_022079265.1. NCBI lineage: Eukaryota > Metazoa > Chordata > Mammalia > Carnivora > Felidae > Lynx > Lynx rufus. The sequence goes on from NW_025814845.1 coordinate 172,995,671, forward strand.
TAGTATGCACACCTCTATTTCTTTGTTTTGTCAGCTCAGAGAACCTTGTTGCTAGTAGCAACAAGCACTTCAGAACTTGGCTTCAGTACTATTCTCCAATTACAGGTATCAGGATTCCTTGAAGAACTGGCTGATTCTAGGGCTGCAGCAGGAAACACACAAGACAAGCTTGGCGACTGTCATTCTAGAAAGTTAGAAAGTGCTCAAAAAAACAAAATTTCAGTACCACAACAACCTGACATGGATGGGGACTATCAAAGGGGCACAGAAGTCAACGGCCAAAGCTGGATAAAGTCTCCTGCATTATAAACAAAAGCATAAAATGAATTTCCCTAATTCTATACTGATAGAAGTAATTGAATGATAAATACATGGAGTAGAAGACACAAATTTACCACACAGAAGAAGTCCAAATAATGTAGGCAGAAGCTCCGCCCTCAAGGAGGTGGACAAGAACCCCCATCTCCTTAAATGGTGGCTGCACACAGTGACTTCCTACCAAAGAGAAGAGTATGGAAGAGAGAAAAACAGTAACTTCATGGTGGAGAAACCTGACACTGGCTGAACCAGGTGATCAAGGTCTACAACAAGTGTTGAGTCAGTTGAAAGTATGTCCACTTGACTAATGGCTGAACATGGCATTTACCTCTGTGCTCCTCCATCATCTCTGAAACCCATAACCTCAGTCTAATATTGAAAAAAAACAACTATCACGATTTCCAATAAAGGGGCCTCTGAAAAATGTCTGACCAGTGTTCCTCAAAATTGATCTTAAAACACAGAAAAATTTGACAAAATGATACAGCCAAGAGGAGCCTAAGGGAGCTAATAATTACATGTAATGTGGAACCCTGGATGGGGCCCTGGAAAAGAAAAGGGACACTATGTAAAACCTAAGGAAATCTGAAAAAATTATGGACTTTAGATAAAAATAATGTATTTTCGATATTTATTCATTGTTTGTAACAAATATACCATACAAATGTGAGATGTTTCTAAAGGGGAAAACTGAGTACACTATATATGATAATTCTCTGTATTATCTTTGCAACTTTTCTGTGAATCAGAAACTGTTCTAAAAAATAACATGTGTTTGAAAAATGGGGAAAAAAAGTTACCACAAAATATTATTTGTAATAGTGAAAAAAATTGAAAAAGCAAACTCATTATCCAATAAAGAAATTGGTAAATAAATTATGGTTCATCAATATAAAAAAAGGAGTTTTAGATTATTTTTTAAAAGAATATAAATGCTGGGTCAATTTAATGATCAAATGTTGTTTCCTTTAAGGAATGGAACCAGAAGAAAGGGCAAAAGAGGAGATGTCGCCTTTCAGTGTATTATTGCTTATCTTAACCATACTCATAACATTTGTTGAATACATTTATTAAAAGAAGGCTAAGATGTTGAGGACGTCAGCCTCTTTATCAAGAACAAAGTGTCATTAAGGTATTTCCTTAAGCTACTGATGTTGCCAAGGTAGGCAACAACCCTAGGCACCTGTCAATAGTAACCTGCAGAAAATCTTCATCATTTGCTACTGTTTATGCAACAAGATACACACATTCAGTAGGATTTGTTTAGGTTTTTTTGAGAAAAAAATTCATTTTATTTATTTTGAGAGTGTGCACGAACTGGGGAGAGGAACAGAGAAAGAGACAGAGAAATCACTAGGGAGCGGGGAAGGGGCAGAAAGGGAGAGAGAGAGAGAATCTTAAGCAGGCCCCATCCATGTTCAGTCCAGAGCCTGTTGCAGGGCTCAATCCTGATCCCATGACCCTAGGATTATGATCCGAGCCAAAATCAAGAGTCAGACACTTAAATAACTGAGCCACCCAGGAGCCTCTAGTAGGGTTTTAAAGAATTTTACACTCTGACTTCAATAAACCTCTCCATAATTACCTCTTTAGCTACATAGCTGCACTTCAGTCAGTTGGTGTTTAACATGTGCCTTTCCAAATCCCTGTCGCTTTGTTCATACAGTCCTCTGTCCCAATGTTTCCTCTGTTTCTCCAGTTTTAAAAATCTTAACCATAGTTCAATTTCCAGATCAAAAATAAATTCCTCTTCCACAAATCCCATATAGATTTCAGCAATCAGAAAAAAGTGCTCATTTTTTGTTGTTGTTCCTATAGCCCTTTATTTATAAAACTATATGGCATTTATTTTAATGTGTCTTATATTATAATCATATGGTATATATCTATCTTTTTACAGTTCTCATATATCTGTTCCTTAATTTGAGTGCAAGGTCCCAGAAGGAAGAGACCATCTCCTTCATCTTGATACTCTCTTTAACTCCATGCTTTCCAGAAAGTCAAGACCAATTAATGTTAGTTACAAAGCCTGTGAATTAACTGAAATGGGTTCCTTTGGAGAAATTACCAGTGAACCTATTTGCTGAATGTTACTAAAGATAGACTGCAGTAGTCAAGCATATGGGCCACAATCCCTCCCCTGTAAGTTCCCTGAAAGTGAATGTGGCGTATCACAGGAACTGAGTTTCTTCAGTCAGTACATCCTTTGGGTAGCAAGTTGTACTCCTTCTTTAAAATATATACATCCATTGCTAAGTTAAAACTAGTGGACATTTTTTTTAATGTTTATTTATTTTTGAGAAAGAGAGACAGACAGACAGACAGTGTGCAAGCAAGGGAGGAGCAGAGAGACAGGGAGACACAGAAACCGAAGCAGGCTCCAGGCTCTGAGCTGTTAGCACAGAGCCTGATGTGGGGCTCGAACCTACAAGCTGTGAGATCATGACCTGAGCTAAAGTTGGATGTCCAACCAACTGAGCCACCCAGGCCCCCCAAAAGTAGTGGACAACTTGATTCTGACCACAAGGAGTCTCACAGAGGAGATCTACTTAGACACATAATTCAAGCTTGCCTTTATTGTTCAGCAGCCACAGGTAATATGGAGAAGAAATGAGTACAGGACTGCTTAAGTGCAGTGAGGACATTTAACAAGAAGGGACTGCATACAAAATTCATTAAACTATTGACAATATTCTTGAGGCTCTGAAATTCAAACACAATGTTTTCAATAGTGTTGTCATGATTCTAGGTCTAACGATATACCTATTGATTCCCACTGGAACATACTTCCAGTGTTGTTTTCTTGTAGAAGAACAATTTATTTCCATAGAGAAATCATCACTTGTGATGTTAGCAAAAGGAAGAAACGCAGAACATGTTTGAGGGTCTTAAAGAGACACTGACCAAAAACTCTCCAAAAGAAATTATCGGAAACTCACATCTATATTGCCCTACTTAGTAAGCGAAGTGAAAGTCTGAGAAATTCATTCAGAATTTGTTTTGCTCATCAAAAAATATATATAAATAACTACAAAAATTGATCCTTTGAAATAGGAAAGACTTGTCCTAATACTCCCAATTTATATCCACAACCTTTCTCCAACAAACGTCAATGCAGTAGCTCCTAACATGAGATGTACAGTGTGCTTTAAAATGGACCCACTTTATTTTCATGATAACGTAAAGTCCCTACTGACTCATGGAGTAAGTTTTTAAACACTTTATACTTGATGAGATATCCCTGAAGAACCCATATACAACTATACCACATACTCTAATTTGCTTTTTCCTCCCTTTTACCCCAAGACTAGCTTTAATGCTCCTGGTTCACTCATGCCTCCCATACTTTCTCCATATTAAAGGAATTTCAGGTGTTTCCATGAAGCTTTGTGCCCTTTAGTGATTTACCAAGCATGTGTTCAAGTGTATTTCTTTCACTGGATTCTAAGCTGCATGTGGGTATTACCCAAGTGCCTACCACAGCCCTTGAACAGGACAACCGTCTGATATTTGCACAGTTGACTGAATAACTGAAATACCCCAATCTTTGTCTCAAAGTTAGTACATTTATGGCAACGGCACTATTCTTGATACTTTCCCAGACCTGAATCAATAATTCCTACCCCATGGGGAGGGGGAGGGTGGTGGTGAGGATCATCCTTTTTGGAAAGTGTACCAATATAATGACTGTTAAAATTCTTATTGCCATAAGTGATACCTAGAAACTCACCCCAAATGCTAATATTCATGAGAAAAGTCACCTTTAAAATAGGGTTTTTTTCTACTTTACGAGAAAATAGAGGACGATGGTTAAGCATGCAGTTATTGGAGGCAGACTGCCTGGATTTGAGACCTACTTACTGCATTTATTGGTCATGCAACCTTGGGTAAGTTACTTAAATTCCACTCTTCCTTGTTTATGAAATGGAGAAAATAACACTGTCTACCTTATAGGTGTTGCAAGCGTTGAATTATGTAATCCATGTACATACTCAGAGCAGTATCTAGCACAGAGTAGGCTCTCAGTAAATGTTAGCTTTACTAAGGCAGCACACTGAAGAAACTAACCAGTTAGTTGCTGAACTAACTAGTTGCTGGATTAGAACGCAGCAAGTGCAAGGAAACAATGTCATGGTGTGAAAGGGCCTTGGGGTAACAGTAAGAAGGAATGGATTTAAGTCCTGGTTCTGACGATAACTTTGTATTATCAACCAAATCACTGCATCCTTGAACATCAATTTCTTTGCACTTCAGTGTGGAAAATAGTACCTAGTTCACAGCACTGTTTGTGAAGATTTAAATGTAATGAATGTGAAAGGGCTTTGTGAAATATAACACATTATAAACTATGAAATGTTATCTATTTCATCATCAAAAGCACAGTGAGGAACATTTGCACTCCAGTGATTAGCTTGGAGGACAGTAAAAGTGTGTGCCAGGCCACCCTGCTATTGGTTCAACTATTAATACCCAATGATAACATAGACACTTTAAATCAAAAGGCAATGTATTCTTTACTTTGAACCTAACAAGTCTAAAGGACACTCTTGAAAGTGAACTGTGGGCAAGCACTAAAAATAAACTGAAATTAATGCCTTCATAATAAAAGGACAGTTACCACATGAAGTGTAGTATTTTATCAATATATTCTGGGCAAGTGATTTAAAAAAATAAAGATATGCATGTTATTTGTTGCCTTTCAAATTGTTTAAAAGATTAAGAAAATTTAAAACATTAAAGAAATTTATTTTTACCAACAGAGAAAACTATGAGTTTTACTTTTTATGTAATAATAAATTAGTCTAGACATAAGAGATTGTCTAAACAAAGGTGGTATTTCAAATGGAATTTGAGATCATTACTATCCCTACTGAATGTAATCTGCAAAAAAAAAAAAAAAGAAAAGAAAAAAAAAAAAAAGGATTCTTTTGGCACTTACTCCCCCTTCACAGAGATGGGGTGTGGAGGGCAGGAGGTTGTCCTAACCAAAACAGGCCTTTCATAGACCTTTTATACAATTGTACAAATAGTACAATGTAGGCAAATGATACTTCACTCAATGAATCTATGTGACCCTTTCAGCTGAAAGATCTATACTCTTCATTTAGACTGTTAGTCCACTGAGCTAAGTATATGGGTTTTTTTGTAGGTCAGAAATCACTTGCTTCCGCTTTATGTGTCTTTCTGCTCTCCTAAAATGCCTCTCTTCCATAACAAAGTGTGTTCTCAGTCATTTCAGCTTTACTGTGATTTTCATTTCAGGTGAACCAACTCTAGGGTATTCGTGTTTTGCATCTGCTTCCTAACAACAGAATGACAGATTCTTTCTATAGGTTAACCAATAGAAGAGATGTCGTATTGGCCACAGGGTTTTCCCAATTGCAATAGAATTCTTTGAAATCCTACTGAGTGATTTACTTATTTGCAAATGCTTCTCGGGCTATCTTCTTCTGAACATATACTTTAACTGGAGTTAAAACATAATGAACATGAAAAAGATAAGGTCTCAGCATTTGATGCGTCTGTGCTTTACAGTGCAAAGACTTTATTAAAAAATAAATTTGGGGGCTTCTGGGGGGCTCAGCTGGTTGAGCATGGGACTATGTTCCGGCTCAGGTCACGGTTCATCAGTTTGAGCCCTGTGTTGGGCTCTGAGCTGAGAGGGCAGAGCCTGCTTGGGATTCTCTCGCTCTCCCTCTCCCTCTGACCACCCTCACACCTGCTCACTCTCTTTCTCACCCAAAAATAAATATTTTTAGAAATTAATTTTATTACTGGATTTCTAAGAGAAAAGAGAAATTGAGGAGGAGAGAAAAATAAATTGTAGGAGAATAAAAGATACAAGTAGGTATAATTGCCATGAAAATGAAGAAAGAACATACACACTTTTATGAGAGATGAAGTAGAAGAAATGGCACAATGGAAGAAACAGAAGATAAGCATGCTTACAGCACTAAGAAAAGAAGACCATTTTTCATTGTAGCATTTCAAAGGGTTTTTTCAAGAGGCAGGTAGTATGAAACAGAAAGAGGATATTCTGTATGTAAGCTGACCAGCAGGGGGGAGGGGGAGCATGTGGACAAGAGAAAGGTAAATAAAATGAAAAGGCATATACATTACTCTGTAACTGCAATAATAATGTCAATATGGTATTCTTCCTAAGTCTGTTTCCTCTCCAAAACTAGTACTGAGAAAAAGTTACCTCTATATTCAGAAAAGAAAAGTCACACAGGGGAGTAAATTATCTGAGAACACAGAAATAAAGGAAATGTAGGTTCAAAACTTTGGCTTTAAAACCCCCAATAGTCAGACATAACCCAGATGTCCCCCTCTCAAAGTCAGCCTCTCACAGGAGAGCTTCTGGCTTCAAATAAGAAGACAGTCCAGAGAACTCTCAGTGCCCTATCTCATAGATGGCTGATATTCTATAATTTTAATGTGATCTTTGTGTTAAAAAAAATAATGCCTAAATTCATTAGTGAAAAAGTTTTAACGATTACAGACTTTAGAATAAAATAAAGAGAAGAGTGTGAGGACAATTTATCCACGACAGAAAAATACATTATAATATCACATTGTGAGGGATATAATAGCAGCATGTATAAATCACACATAAAAACACAAGAGTAAGGGATTAAATTCAGCTTGGAGTAAAGGAAAGGAGGAAAAAGTTCAGAAAAAGCTTCACAGAGGATGTAGTAAATTGACCCCTTGGGGTGCCTGGGTGGCTCAGTTGGTTAAGCGGTTAAGTGTCCAACTTCAGCTCAGGTCATGATCTTGCGGTTCATGAGTCCAAACCCCCAACCCCACCCTAGCTCTGTACTGACAGCTCAGAGCCTGGAACCTGCTTCAGATTCTGTCTCCCTGCCTCTCTGCCCCTCCCCAATCACATTCTGTCTCTCCCTCAAAAATAAACAAACATTAAAAATTAAAAAAAAAAAAGTTGAGCCTTAAAGTCTTGGCAAGATTTTGTAAGTGGAAGGATTTCTATACCACCTCCAGCTGAACTGCCAAATGAAGAAAGACCCAGGTGTTTTCCCTTCATTCAAAATTCAGGATTTCCACTTGATTTCCATAAGCACAGGCATTAGAAATATGGCCAGAAACAGTCACATCTGAAAGTCCCACAAATGGCTTCCGAATCCAGATCAAAATGATCTCTTACTAACAAAGGAACATTGAGGAGATGATGTGACAACAGAGGGGAACTATCCATCCAGGGCCCAAGAATTCAAATGTCACTTGGCTATGCCATTGGGACATCCCCTACAGGATGTTATCTGATAAAAAGGTATAGGAAAATTACTGAGTGTATCAGAAAAATTTCTGGAACCTCACATTATGAGAAAATATGAAAATTATGATCCTTGTGACTATCACATGATTTATGCAATTGGATATCTATTAAAGGACCCCTTTTTTTATTTTTTTATTATTTTTTTAAATTTACATTCAAGTTAGCATATAGTACAACAATGGTTTCAGGACTAGATTCCTTAATGCCCCTTACCCATTTAGCCAATCTCACCTCCCACAACCCCTCCAATAACCCTCTATTTGTTCTCCATATTTAAGAGTCTCTTATGTTTTGGCCCCCTCCCTGTTTTTATATTATTTTTGCTTTATGTTTATCTGTTCCGTGTCTTAAAGACCTCATATGAGGGAAGTCATATGATACTTGTCTTTCTCTGACTGACTCATTTCGCTTAGCATAATATGCTCCAGTTCCATCCACGTAGTTGCAAATGGCAAGATATCATTCTTTTTGATTGCCGAGTAATACTCCATTGTGTGTGTGTGTGTGTGTGTGTGTGTGTGTACGTACGTACACACACACCACATCTTCTTTATCCATTCATCCATTGATGGACATTTGGGATCTTTCCATACTTTGGCTGTTGTTGATAATGCTGCTAGAAACACTGGGGTGCATGTGCCCCTTCAAAATAGCCTACCTGTATCCCTTGGATAAATACCTAGTCGTGCAATTGCTGAGTCGTAGGGTAGTTCTATTTTTAATTTTTTGAGGAGTCACCATAATGTTTTACAGAGTGGCTGCATCAGTTTGCATTCCCACCAACAATGCAAAAGAGATCCTCTTTCTCCACATCCTTGCCAACATCTGTTGTTGCCTGAGTTGTTCATGTTAGCCATTATGACAGGTGTGAGGTGGTATCTCATGGTGGTTTTGATTTGTATTTCCCTGATGATGAGTGATGTGGAGCATCTTTTCATGTATCAGTTGGCCATCTGGAAGTCTTCTTTGGAGAAGTCCTATTCATGTCTTTTGCCCATTCCTTCACTGGATTATTTGTTTTCTGGGTGTTGAGTTTGATAAGTTCTTTATAGATTTTGGATACTAACCCTTTATCTGATATGCCGTTTGTAAGTATCTTCTCCCATTCTGTCAGTTGCCTTTTAGTTTTGATGGTTGTTTCCGTCGTTGTGCAGAAGCTTTTTATTTTGATGAGGTCCCAATCGTTCATTTTTGCTTTGTTTCCCTTGTCTCTGGAGACGTGTTGAGTAAGAAGTTGCTGTGGCCAAGATCAAAGAGGTTTTTGCCTGCTTTTTCCTTGATGATTTTGATGGCTTCCTGTCCTACATTTAGGTCTTTCATCCATTTTGAGTTTATGTTTGTGTATGGGGTAAGAAAGTGGTCCAGGTTCATTCTTCTGCATGTCACTGTCCAGTTTTCCCAGCACCACTTGCTGAAGAGACTGTCTTTATTCCATTGGATATTCTTTCCTGCTTGGTCCAAGATTAGTTGGCCATACATTTGTGGGTCCATTTCTGGTTCTCTATTCTGTTCGATTGATTTAAGTGTCTGTGTTTGTGCTAGTACCACACTGTCTTGATGATGACAGCTTTGTAATACCGCTTGAAGTCCAGGATTGTGATGCCTCCTGCTTCAGTTTTCTTTTTCAAGATTGCTTTGACTATTCAAGATCATTTCTGGTTCCATACAAATTTTAGGATTCATTGTTCAGCTCTGTGAAGAATGCCCATGTTATTTTGATAGGTATTGCATTGAATATGTAGATTGTTTTAGATAGTATTGACATTTTAACAATATTTGTTCTTCCTATCCAGGAGCATAGAATCTTTTTCCATTTTTTTGTGTCTTCTTCAATTTTATAAAGGACCCTTTTAAATCCTATGGTCTACTCAGAGGGAAGAATAGTGGCAGGCTGGTTATGGGGTAGGTTTTGAGGAACAAATGTGTAGTTTACTTTTCTAGATTATAGGCTAGCTTCTCACAAAAATAGTCTACTGCTCTTCCAATAAGGATGTGATGCGGACTTTCATGTTAAAATATAAATAACAGGATAATTAAGAAAATAGAATAATAAATAGAAACTATTCTGAAAGAAAAAAAATAATTGTACCAGAACTAATGGGTAGGGTAGTTACTCCAATTGTTTTTCAAATTGTGAATCAAATTTAGCTGTGAGCTCCCTGATAGCCAAGGAAAAATGGGAAAGGTTATGAACTATTTACAGATTATTAAAGATAGTTCATAAAATCACCTCTAAGAACATTTCATTTCTGGACATTAAGTCCTAGGAGAACTTCATCATGTAATTTGTTCTGTAAAGGACACTGCATCACACAAAGTCTTCGACTGCAGCTCTGTAAAAAATAGATTCCTCCTGTGCTACTTCTTAAATTGATCTCCATAAAAAAATCTGAGGACAAAACATCAAACTGTAACTCTGGAAAGGAATTTCTATGGAGATATAAAGTCAAATAGTCCTAGTACATTGTTCTCTGGTAGTATAACATAACTCAGAAATAAGACTTATAAAAACAAAGGTGTTATTAGATAACATGTCTCTTAGGTGTTCAGAAACTGTTCAGCTTTAGAAATTCAATACATGAAGCACTGCATCTCTGCATTGTTAGAAGAAATATCTTAATGGTAAAGTATTATTTAAAGGCTAGTGATAACATCATATTTTAAACTAAAGCCAAGTATCTTAATTTATATTCTAGCGCAGAGTTCTTCCCACCACTAAATGAAGTTGGGTCAAAGTTGTACACATTTTTTCATCCAAAAGGATTTTTAGACTACCCAAGTCCTCAACTGAAAAGTGAGGGTTCTTTGTGAAATCACAGAAGGGAAATACGAGATATTATCAACCGCCCTTCTCATAGGTGAACCAAATGGAATCTTCTAATGAAGCCACACTTACCTATGCTAACACCTAACTTAAATTCATGCCTAACTTTGTCCTTGACATCCATGTCCCCGTGTCTTCCTATTGACTAATTCTTAATGGACTACTTCCCTCTCCCAGTCTGAAACACTCTTCTGAAAAATAAGAATACTCCACAACTTATTATAAATTCACACTGTCAACATCCTTTTTTTTTTTTTTTTTTTTTTTGCAGTGTCAATGTCTTTTGTGTAAAATGCACTGGAACTATCCTTATACCTTCTTTTCTGTATTTCTGAAAGTTTCTCTAAATAACACCACATATCCTTTCTTTAAGGCAACTAGCCCTTGCCAAAATTGAGCCATCATATAACTACTTCTAATGTTGCAAAGACTGAGCTTTAAAATCTACTGAATCAGAAATTCTGTTTTCATTTCTCTAATTTCCTCATGCTGGGTTTGAACTTTAACTCTATTTGGATTAAGTCACAATCACTTCTTGTTTTATTGGAACCAACTAATCAGTTTTAATGGAACCAATGTTAATCATGGGCTGTTTGGTCTCCATATCATCAGGCCGGACTATCAGAAGCAGTGTAGTATAGTATGGGTGGGCAAATTGTGTTTATTACCTTTATTTTATTATTATTATTTTTTTAATTTTTAATGTGTATTTAGTTTTGAGAGAGAGACAGACAAAGAGACAGAGTACGAAAAGGGTAGGGGTAGAGACAGAGGGAGAGACAGAATCTGAAGCAGGCTCCAGGTTCTGAGCTGTCAGCACAGGGCCCAACATGGGGCTTGAATTCATCAACCAGGATATCAGGACCTGAGTTGAAGTCAGATGCTTAACCTATCGAGCCACCCAGGTGCCCCAAGTTTATCACCATTTAAAAGAAGCAATAGAGCAGGTATCCTGTTCATTACTAGAACAGTAAAAGTATGGGTGATTTTGTTGCAAAGTCTTTAGTCCAAAGGCCCAAAGTAGAATCCAAGAATGAAATCAACAGAGCCCAGGATCACAAATGAAGCTCCCTGGAGCCCATGCTTGCATCAGGGATATTCTTAAATTAGCTATAAATGATGCCTATTGTCTTGTGATCTTGCCTCCCAGCTTTACTCTGTCTCTAGCTTTTCACTTATGCAATCTTGCATCATTTAATTTCCAAACCCCCTAAAATATCATGCCAGTTATCTTTCTCATAAATCATATAAACCCTACACCTTAGACTTCAATTCCTTCTATGAACCAGCTTCACTCTACTCTGTTTTTCACTCTTCCATATACATTCTCCTACCTGTCAGCCTTGTTCTCCCCTGCTCAAGCACATCATATAAAATACCACTAATGTGACTTTGCTTACACGATATGAACTGAGAGCCTCCCTTTTCTACCTGTTCAAGCCCTTTATGAGTACATTCAAGTGCTGCCTTCCTCCATGAAGTTCCCACTGATCACCCTCTATTTGAGTGAATACCACATGCTTAATTCAGTTCAAACTTAGTTTCTGCATGTTGCTTTTGTTCCATGTGCTGGAATGTAAGTTCCATTAGGGATGATTCTAAATCTTACAATCTTCCTATATCTCATATCACAGCTAGAAGTGTGAACTTTAATAAATATTTATGGGATGACCAACTGCTTTGTTAATTGCATATATTTCAAAGTAATATGATGATAAGTTGCTATTACAATTATTTTTGAAGATATCCCACTTAGGCTTCTCTGAGGTTTTGGAGACTTTTAAATGCTTCAATACTCATTTATTCCTAGAAAAACTATTTCACATTTGTCAGCTTGTACATTCAGCTGTAATCCTATTCCATAATGAAGGTGATAATTGTACCTGCTAATAATTATGATAAATGTACTATTTTATACAATTTATTTTGTTCATTTCTACAATCAGTGAAAGTATAGGTGATTTCATGGCAACACTGTGTTCAAATGTGGAACTAAAGTGAGTGATATATGATTAGCATGTTTTTCTGAAAAGATACATCTCTTTGCTCTAATTAATGTAAGTAGGAGTCAGGTATCAAAAATCTTTGTATTTCTCATAGAAAATTCCATCCTTTCAACTCTAGCTCTCCTCTTCCCACAGTTTGCCTTGCCTGCATTTGCCTCCTAGTTTTACCATCAGAAGCCGCTTTTGTAAGTTCCCCTCCATTCTCTCTCATATCAAGGTTATGACTGATACACATGGTTAGAGTTCAGGATCATGCAAACAGAGGTGACATCATGGCAGTGCAAGCATCGTCAAGTTGAGTATCAGATACTTCTGTTCTTAAATGTCATTTAGGTAGTACAATGTGTCATTTGGTCTGAACACTCTCCATTTGGAGGACACTTTTCCTTTCAGTAACCCAATACAATCAGATAAAAACGTGAATTCTTCTCATTTTCTTTTTGAAGGAAATCATCTCTCTGTTGCCCTCTTTGAACATTTAGAAGCCCTTGGATAAACTGCAGTGTGTTATAAACTTGTGGTGTTCTACCTTCTCTTTCCTGACGAGGGTCTACAAGGGGGAGGAAAAAGTTGATGCCATGTTCTTTTTTTTCCTTTGATAAAAAGCATGTTATTGCAGTGCAGAGACACAGAGAAGTTTTCCGTCATGTGCTCCTAATAAATACCATCTAAAATAAATAAAGAAGAAGCTTAATTTGAAAAATAGATGGCCTTCTACCCAAGGACAAGGGAAAACTTGATACAGATTCACAGGATATGGTCCACGAAAGAGCATGGGCTTTCAAACCAGACAGCAGTGATGTCAAATCTGAGTTCCACCAGAATGTGACCTGGAGCCTTGCTTCCCTCATCTCTAAGTGCTATATTCTAGCACAAACATTAAAGACTGGTGTCAAGAGTAGGACAATAATTGTCAAGAGGCTGAAGCAGTGCTTGGACATAGAAGATGCTCACTACTGGTCACTGAAATGATTATGATTATGGTAATAGTAGAATGAAAGGAAACTCATTCCTGAGAAACCACAGCTATGAAAACAGGGAAGGGAGTCTGTTTGCTCAATAGTTTAAAAGTGGTTATCCAGCGTAGAAAATAACTCCTTAGGACAAAAAGTGTAAATGCTCTAGGATCCACTCTCATATAGGGTGTTGTAGGGGTTTCTCCCAATTATGCAACAGAGGACACATCATCAGAGAGAAGAGAGAATATTATTCTATGGTTACATAAAATAGTGAAACATAACATTCAGGATGAAATTAAAAGGAATTGGCAATTTAATTTTTTTTTTACAATTAGAACTACTGAAGTATGTATTTTCTTTCTGAAACAGCAGGTAACAGTGAAGGTAACTGGGGAGAGGGTGGGAGGCTGTTAACATTTCTAACTGACTTGTAAACCATCAATCAAAGGATGACTTCAAAAAGCAACAATCTAAGACTACCAATTCTTCCTTGGTTAGAATTCACCCTTCTCAGTTTAAACTAGCTTCATACTCTGCGCATGGAAGGGATAAGAAGGAATTCTGTCCTGCAGCTCCATCTGTGCCCAAGGTCACCATACTAACAGTGTGTCTTCAGTGACTTCGCAACCATGCACGACCGTCATCTACAAGGACTTAAATACATAGCAATCCCAAGGACGTTTTAACAAGAACCCTTTTCACTTCATGCTGATACTTAAGCATTGTCCAATCTAGGATCAGAGCTAGAGTGGCCACGAAGGAAGTAAATGATACCACTAGATGTCACGTGGCTTACCAGAAGGAAGGTGCCTACCACAAAATGTTCTTTTTGGAAGATACATGTTTTGTCTATGCTAAAAATGACGCCTCCCCCCAAAAAAGAAAATGTATTATTCTTAGTCTACATATTTTTCTTGTCCAATTACCTCCTGCCACTGTACTGCACCTATACTGACAACCAGTAATACACTGCTCATATCTATAAGAGCTCGTGGTACAGTAATCCTACTTGCATATACATCAAAATAAATTATAAATTAGTATCTTTCAGACCTATCTTGACTGGTCATTTCTACCTGCCATATCAAGATTCTCTGTTCATATCATAATTTAATAACTTGAAATGTATAGCTTATAATCTGGTACGTAATAACTATTTGATAAATGGCAACCGAGGATGGTTATTTCACTTACAATTCAAATAAACTTAAATGCAACATAGTTTGTTGGAACAACACAATTTAGATTAGGAATCTAAACATGAAGTTTCTACTAATGTGTATCAATCTCTTGCTTTATTAGTAAAAGCCAGTTACCAGCTCTCCATTTCCCCATCTGTAAAACAACACTTTTTAACATCTGACTTCAAAATGCTACATAGGGCTGGCTCAATGAAAATAAATGAGATGTGTATTTAGTACCATGAACTCCTTGGAGTTACAAATTGGGGCATTCCCTTGTTGCTAGGCAACATTAGAATGGATAACAAATCAAAGCCTGAAACAGCAGTAATGTGACTATATTTGTAATGGATTCATACAATAACTGTACAGATAAAATTTATGAGAGGTTGCTTACTAGACATAATACCTTTGAGATACAAAGAATTCACATACGCATACAGTCCAGAATGGCCACTGCATTTATCAACAGGCAAGAGGAATTCCAGCCAAAAGCCAATCTTCCAAAATGGTTCAGACTCAGCCAACTTCATTGGCATGTCCTGGAACAACAGGATTGCCAAAGGTAATATATCAAAAAGAAAGGGGCCACAAGGGGCCATGAAGGAAGAGCAGGGCATAGGAGTTTTCAATGGCATACTTATATTAGATTACTGTTCCTGCCTAATGCACAAATTATTCCTTTTTTTCATTTAAAAATAACCAAGTTCCAGATCTCCTTCCAAATATTTTGCCAAGAGTGGCCCGAGAGGACCATATGCAAGGCAGATGCTTAAAGTTTAAAAGAAGTGCTTGAGGCATAACAGCTTTGGAAAGGTACTTGGAGATTACTCTAGAGAACATCTCTATCATAGTTGCCTTACTCTGTGTGAAAGATGATGGAAATTGGACTGGACCTAAAGAAAAGGTGAGCTACTCTGGATCATGGCAAGTATAACTAACACACAGAAAACAGCAAGCAAGGGTGCCTAGGTGGCTCAGTTGGTTGGTTGGGCTGAGCTCTTGATTTTGGCTCAGGTCATGATGTCATCATGTGTGAAATCAAGCCCTATATTGGGCTCTGTGCTGACAGTACAGAGCCTGCTTGGGATTCTTTCTCTCTCTCTCTCTCTCTCTCTCTCTCTCTCTCTCTGTCCCTCCCCGCTCATGCTTGCTCTCTCTCAAAATAAATAAACATTTAAAAAAAAAAGAAAACAGTAAGAATTTGGATATGATATCCCTGTTAGAAGCCTAAAATCTAGGGTTGATCCTGTATGTTCAATTGTATTATTTAGGTTCTTTGTATTTTAAGTTACAGGAACTCATGCAGTCATCTTCAAAAAAGGAAAGGGACAAGTTACTCTAAAGACAGTGACAATGAAGATTAGGAATCTCACTGAAACTCAGGAACTTCACAGCAAGTGTCAGAGTACAAGGGAAGATTTCTTGAGAAGTAGGACCAGAAGGACCAAGGATCTAAGGCCCTCAAGTATACAGGCCAACTAGCATTTTCTCAGAATCACACTCATAATTTTCCACTTTTGTTACCTGCAACATTTTAGTGGGTCTCAGTCTCACCACAGCTGCTGTATCTAATGGATACAACCCCCTTTACCGTGTGTGCATTATCTTCCCTACCTCATAGCTTCTGTTTCCTCATCATTCTGACTTGTGTGTGACTTCTCATGACCCCTGCTACCCCATGGATTCAGATTTCTTGCTTGCTTTCTATGTCTTAATAGCACCATAGTGAGAGAAAAGTAGGCGTAGTTATTCATCATTCCTTTTTGTATAAAAATTTTCATGGTACGCTACCTTTTAGAGTTTGGGCCAATCTACAGATTTGATCAGTTAGGTCTTGGGTCAGTGACCTTGGCTCATTCACTAATAGGGACAACCACAGGAGAAGAGCCTTCAGTAGAAATTGTGAGTCAAGTACTTTCCATTAAAAGAAAGACACTATGGGAGAGCAAGACACTATGTTTGCCCTGTTCAAATACATCAGCCCTCATGGAGCTAATCTCTCTTCAGGTAGGGTCACATTCTGGAAAATGAAAGTGTCAACCAATTTCCAATTACAGTCATTCACCCAAGTGTCTGTGGCACACCCTCTTTGTGCAAAGCACTGAACTAGATATGGCAGATAATATCATTTGTGCCTAGAAATGCAAGTAAAATTTTTACATTTGTATTGTAAGGAAAGGTAAGACAGAAACGTCTGGATAAAAGGATGTGGGTGATTCCAAAATAGCAGTACAAGGTATTATAGTTAGTGTACTATAAAGCAGTGCAGTATGGGGGGAAAAGTACTGAGCTTAAAGTCAGAGATCTGAATTTTTGTCTTTGCTGTGAATATGTATTTTTTTGCTACAAACTTCAAAGTGATGATGAATAAATTACTTTATTTTTAGATACCTGAGTTTCTTATTCTTAAAATGAGTGTGAAAAAGATCCAGGGATGCAGCTCTACCTTTCCATAATTTTTTTTTTTTTTTGTATTACTACTACTCACCCAAGAAGGATATAGAAGAAATTGTTTAAAATGCTAATGTTGGGGGATAAGTCAACTCCTGCCTTACAGGCAAATTATATAATAGCAAAATTTTACACAAATACATTTTAATTGTATGATTTATTTCACAGTATTTGCCAATTATTATAGTAAAGAATCAGAGTACAGTACTTTACTAGAATTGTTCCATTTATGACTTTTGTCTTTCTGAACTTAAAAGTCAACCAATTTATGTCTGGTTCTTCTAATTCAGAGAATACCTCAGACTGAACTGATTACTAGGACTATCTCAGACTTAGACCCAGAGTACCAGAGACACACAGAAAGCAGAGATGGCACTTGTATCCCACAGTGGCATTGACATCGAGATTTGATCTGTGCGTGTGCCTTACTTCAGCCACTGCCTGTGGTGTGTATGCAAAACAGTATCACTAGCCAGATAGTTTGTACAAAAATACCACATCCATTCCCCACACTGTTGTTTTGACTTTAACCTTTAACCTGTTTGATCAAAAAACTGAGAGCAGTTGATACTTGGATCTCTGTAACTAAGAAATATTCCATGCTCCATTGTTTCCAATCACTTTGTGGAAAATGTGTGAAGTTTAAGAGCCGATCATACTTGTGTCAAATGCCAATTTCATCATTTACCAACTGTATGTATTGGGCAAGTTATGTGAAAGCTTGGGCCTCTGATTAATACTCAGATTTCAGAATCATTTCAAAATTTACAGGAGGCCATGGGTGGAAGTCCCTAGTAGGGAACATGGTATAAGTGATACTCAGCATGTACCAATGCTTCCATCAGCTCCTCTCCCCTCCCCGCCTGCCTACCTTTTGCACTGCTCACAAGCCAATCACATTCCTCATGCCCTCATAGGAGAAATCCACTAAAGGAAAATTCCTTCCGATTTACACGGAATCCACTCAGGAGGGGTTAAATCAACTTCAGAGAAACCATCAACCTTATCGACACTGTTGTCCTTTGAGATGCGAAAGGGCAATAATTGCTATAGAAAATTTCATAGAAGTGAAACCAAGCCGTCAAATAAGGACTAAGATAGATCACTTAGAGGAGAAGTTATAAATGGAGATCTGATAATATAATTTACTAAAAAAGTTGATGCAATGGTATTATGGAGCCATTTCCCCTGAAGGTTACACTGAAAGGTTGAAATCAGGAAGCAGTGTTTTGCCAAGTGTCATAATGCAGAATGAGGATACATCACTAATAACTCCGCAAAGAAATGCAATATAACTACAGCCCCAACGATGAGCAATATGAATGCTGCAATCATTAAAACACATTTGAAACTCCAGTCTATGCAGAAAGCAAAAGTTTTCTAAGACAACCAATGAATTGGATTTTTTTTCATGTAGTATAAGTACACACAGAACCAACTATTATGAAATATTATGAACTACTAACTATCATTATAGTTTTCCTTGGAGGTATGAGATACTCCCAAATGTCTTTATAAATTCTATTCTGAGTATATAAAACAAATTTTTTAAGCAATTTGAGACTAGAAGAAGGCATGGAAAAAGTAATTTCTATTTATCTATTTCTGTACCTCTTAGTAATAAATAATTACAACTTATATTAAATCACGCCTTTCTTTTAATGGCCATGAAACGCATTCCCTAGAGCTGTGCATTATTACTCTTCGGATGTACCATGTTTACTTACCTGAGACAACTTTTTGCCTCTTTCTACACATGCTTGCCCATTATGGGTAGAAAATCTAGCCTGAAATTTTGTAACTCCTTTACTTTAGGGCAAAGTGCAAGACGTATAAAAGAAAACCAAAAATAGAACTGCAATTCCTGAGGGCTTCCCCATCTATTAACCTCTATGTCTCTCCTTTTCTCCTCTTCTTCTAATCATGACTTCAAGTAATTATTTACATTTTTTTGTTGTCTAAAGAAGGATCACAAACCTCACAATTCTCCTTTATAAACACTCTCTGGCACTTGAATATTAATAATCATTTCATACTTTTCTCTATAGCACTCGATATCATTTCTTAGTTTTTTTTAAAAAAAGACTCATTTCATCTTATTGTAGAGTCTGGGGTGGGCAAACCTCCATGGAAGGAACAGTCTTAGAGATCAAGGTAAGAAATCTTTTCTTCCCCAAACTGACCCCCAGTGTATATGCTTTTTAACAGCTAATTTCACTGCTGAGCAGTTACTATGAGCCGCAAAAATTCAAAATTCTCCAAATGAATATAGTATGTGCTTACAATGCAAGATGCCAAAAATCCCTCTCATGCCTTTTGACCAAAAGTACAGAGGGGCAGTGTGCCTACTACTGAAAGGCCAGTGAGCAGAGCCAATATTCCTTTGGGTGTCCCAACATAGGAACTTCGGAAATGGGGCTGATAACCGCTCTACTACACCTCAGGTTCCAGGACGAGTTCCAAATTTCTTAGCATCACCGTTTTGAAGGGTATTTTCTTGCACTTCAGAACTCCAAGAGTATTTTATCCAGTATAGCTTGAGGAAGAAACTACAATTATTAGGATGGAGAGTCAGGCATAAATGGAGTTATTTTCCATGATGGAGAGCTCAAAGGTACAACAGTCAGAGTCTTCCCCTCTCTTTTGTAAAGTTATTATCATGACAGTAATTTTATTATTTTCACATTGCTCATAATTCAAGAAGAACTTGTATCTTTCAGAATTTCTATTCTATATTTTATATTTTTTCCAAGTAAAAGTTTTTCTGTAAGAGAATAAAAGCTTATTGTTTTGAGATTGAAGGGTATATCCCCTATGCCTCTTTGGTTATTTGTAAGATTTCAGACAAGGATTTAATGCTATCTGTCAGAGACTCCTTCATTTTGGATGTAAGACTCTTTTTATAATATGTCCTCTGCCCACTTTTCTAGCCTTTCACACTACTCAGAAACTAAGTCAACCAACTTACACTTACTTTATCTTATCTTTCTCTCTCTCCACTTTGGTCTTCTAAAATCACTCTTATTTTCAGGGTGCCTGCGTGGCTCTGTCGGTTAAGTATCTGACTTTGGCTCAGGTCATGATCTTGTGGTTCGTGAGCTCGAACCCTGGATCAGGTGAGCTCGAGCCCTACTTTGGATAAGCCTTGCTTCTTTCTCTCCCCCCTCCCCCCACTCCTGCCTCTCTCTCAAGAACAAACAAAAAAACTCTCTTCTTGTCTGCATGAACTATGTCACTTCAATATTGAATTCTAAATCGAGATCACTCGTCTTGCATGGTCTGCTCCATTAGAACTTTGTGTGGATACTTGAATGTCTCACACTGCTTTATCATTGCCTGCTCTCTTGTCTATTTCCCTCATCGGTTCAAGAATTCTCTTTGGAAAATAATTATGTATTACCTTCACTAACCTGGTCCAGAACTCAGCATATAGAAAGTGCTCCACAAATGTTTATTGTATACATTAGTTATTCAAAGCAGTAGAATTTATTCAGATTGCTAACATTTAATTAAATATCAAGAGAACCTGACCTGACATATATGATGAAATTAAGACTCAGACTGGTTAAAATGACTTGTCCATAATACAGATTCTACACATTAATAGATCTGGGTTGAGACAAGGAGTTTAACTCCAGGGACTATACATGATACTAGTTAAGTACTCTGCAGCTGAAGTCTGCAGTTAAACACTTTAAAAGTTTTTCACAGATGATTGAACAATGAATATGCAGGAAATGCGACTACAGATCTCTATTGGTGTTTCAACCACTGATTCAATGCTTTGAGAATATTCCAAGGATATAATACATGTAATAACATCCTGAAATATTCTGAGGATTTCATCCAAGGGATTAGGTAACCCCTGATGTCCATTTTAGGCTTAAAACTGCATGATATTATTTACATAAATTGATTAAAATACCATGTGCCAATCTCAACTGAGTGACTCTGTAACAAAGAGAAAGGCATAGCCCTCTCCCAGCAGATGCAAAAGACTCCCTTCTTCAGTCTTTCAAAACTCCTGCCAGGTTGAAACTGGCATTGATTATTTGGCAGGAATAAATTTCCATATTGCCATGCCCCAAATAATCATGTTTGTTATTAACAATTTCTTACTAGGCATCCATGCTCAACAGCCTCTTGGAGCGAAATGAAAGATAATTACAAGATGTACATGAAAAATATCAGTTTCTCAATTAATTTCATAGGAGGCATGGAACAAGAGATGAACAGTTAGGTACTTTTGTTCATAGTAAAGCCAACCAAACAACTAAGAAAAACAATAGGCCATGGATGCCAAGTGGAGAAACAGAAAAAGTTACAGAGATGAGGAGGTATTGAGAAATGAAGTTTAAACAAATCTAAACTCTGCACTTTCTTCCCAATCTCCTACTAATATGGTGCCCATCAAAGTGGGTGACACTATTATCCACCTGCCCATCTCAATCAGAAACTAGATTCATCCTGGGCAACCTTCTTTCTCACTCTCTACATGCAATCAGTGACCAAATACTAATGATTCCATTTCTTTCATATTTATTGGATATAATCCCTCCTATTCATTTCCAAAGCCGTGACCTTAGTTTATGCTCCCATTACTTCTTCCTGTCTCATGCCTCCTTCCACAAAGGCCATCCTCCATACTTCCAGGAAACCTTCTTTAGACTCCCTTTCTGATTGTGATGCCCAACTCAAAGTCCTTCAGATATTCTTCTTTGCCCTCAGCATCACACAAAAGGATTTTCATAATCTGGTCTCTACCTGCCTATCCAATGCCACCACTCCCAACAAACAAACTTTGCTCCAGATATTTCAAGTCCCTCCCAATTCTCTAGATGCATGAAAACATGCTTTCAGCCCATCTTGTTCTAAAGCTATGGGTGATATTCTCCCCGTATCTCTACTTCGGGTCCCTACTCCACTTTGGGTTTCTGGTCCGTTTTCTTCAATCTCCATCTCTGTTTCCATCACCTCATATGAGCTGTCAGAATTTCTCTTCACAATATCCTTCAGATGGTCTCCCCATGACTTACTTTTCTCCCAACTGTACCCTCCATTGCAGCTGGAAAGAGATTTTCCTTCCTTTCTTTTTTTAATGGCAGTATAGTTGGCGCACAATGTTACAATTTGTTGTAACAAAGTGACTTGACAAGTCTATAGGTTATGCTATGCCTACCACAAATGAAGCAATTATCTTATCACCATCCAACGCTATTACAATACCATTGACTATATCCCCTATGCTGTGCTTCTTATCTAGAATGATCTTTTAAAATCTCATCATGTTACTAACTTGCTTGAGACTCTTCAGTGAGATTCCACAGTTTTAAAGATATAGACAGAATCCTAATTAGAGCTTAAAATGTGCCACGGGACCCTGCTAGCTCTTATGACAACAATTCACTGAATTCCCTTCTCCTACCGCCTTTTAAAGCTGTGACCACAGCTTTCTTTACTCAAAACCTCTATGCCTCCACACATAATGGGATATTTATACATGCTGTTCCATTTTCATGAAAGTCCCTTCCTTACCCATCATCTCTACCACATTCATTAAATGACTCCCATACATTATTTAAATATCAACCCTATCCCTGGCACAAACAGATTTGCTAACTGGATAATATTCCTTTATCTGGGCTCAAATAGCACCATATTCCTTTTTTTTTTTTTTTTTGTAAGCTCTTATTTAAAATTACATTAAATTAGGAGATTAATTGATTAATATCTGAATCCCTCACAGGGCTATGAGCTTCATGACAGCAGTGACCATGCTATTTTTATTCCAACTTTCAAAAGGCTGGGACAGAATACTAATCTGGAGAGAGTCACAGGATGGATTGGAGGCAAAAAATGTTGAGACAGAAGTCCAAACTGGAGGTGGTCATGGTATTTAAAAAAAAAAAAAAAAAGAGTGCCTCAACAAAGAAGGTATTGGTAACTATGGAAAAGAAGGGTAGATAACGGAGAAAGGGAAAGGAAATTTCAGCAAGATTCAATAATTGACAGAAGACAGGAGGGCTGATGGAAGACAGAAGAGGGAACTCAGAGATGACTCTGCCTCTAGGTCCACATGCCCAGGAGAATGCTGGTAACTCCAGTAACAAAAAGAGAAAAACAGAAAAAGAAAGTAGTTCAGTGAGATAAGTGAAATAGCCATGTGGAAAAGTTTAGCAGATGGAAAACTTGGTATAGAGAAGTCATTTCACTGGAGCAAGAGCTGAAAACCTGGAAATGAATAAGATAATACTCAAGAATTTTTTCATAGTGTCCCTCAATATGGCTGGCATACCTATGAGAGAATCTGAAAATATATCAGTCCTTGCTCCTGTCTCCATTAATCTCTTAGTGTGGGAGAGAGGTGTTTGGATGCGTGCTGGTCTGAAAAAAACTATTCACTATACTCTATACTCTTCTCTGCACACTCACCCCCATCTTGCCCAATGCCCAGATTGGGAACTATTATATAAAGAAAGAGAGCAAAGGGCTGAGGGCCTACCATCCATATTTAGAAACAGAAGAAAAAGGACCAGTAAAAAACTCAAGAAGGATCAGACAGAGAAATAGGAAAGGAGCAATATAATGTACTGCCCTCAAAATGAAGGGTTTTAAGACAGAGTTTTAAAAAGAATTCTATCTATCAAATATTACAGGAGATTTTGAACCTGCAAATAAGAACCATAGAGCTCAGCTACAGGGAGCATCTTACAGTCAACATGAGAGCACCTGCGATTTACCTAAGGCGGGAAGGGGAAATGGAGATTCTAGCGACTGACTTCCATCCTCAGCTATATTATTATATTAGTCACTCAACAAGGAAGAGAGCCCTAGGAGAACATCCTGACTCTAAGAGAAGGGCTGCTTGGAAAGACACAATTGGCAACTATAGATGTAGGCATCCTGAGAAGAAGATTTCACCATTAGCATACCAAGGTGCAAGTTACAGAATTTTCAAATCTCTGTGAGATTAAGTCATTTTTACCTTTTTTCCCCACTTCTTCACATTTGCTGCAAAAATATAGCTCCCTCCACAGATTTCAAGACAAAGACGTAAACGTCTTTTGGGTTAGCCCCTCAGCTCCATAACATGAGAACCATTATTGTGCAGCAATTGTTTCAGTCCTCCACTTATCACTACGCTGCTCTTCCGGGCAGTTGGCAGGTAGAACTGTTTCCTCATACATATGCATATTAAATAATCTGTTTTCAGTCATTCCTAGATTGCTATTTACATTCAACACTGTCACACTCCATTACAGGGAAATTTCAGTATGTTAACTCTTTGTAGAAGACTATCTACCAATTCTTTATTGTTCCATCTAGAATGAGGTAAATCATTGTGAAATATATTTTAAGGTAAACAGGAAGTCAATATCAATATTTGACTGTTAATGATTATGCCAAATTTATGAAATATCATAGAGAAAACATGGAGTCTCTTTGGCTTCCAACTTCCAAAGGAGATTGACTAGAAGTGATTATCTAATCCAGACCTAGATCTTTATGATAATTTTAGAAAAAAACATTATGGGTACATTATGGTACATTATGGGTAATAAAATTAACCACATTTGATTTTTACCCTATTCTAATACTTCCAATACTACTCTATTCTACACTTACTTCTGTTGTATAAATACACCCAGTGGATATTCCCAGATGAAATCATTTTCTAAACCAAATTGCAAAACCAAAATTGCCATTTTCCTTTAGTTATTAGAAAATCTTAGCAATTAAGAGCCATATTCATAAAGGGAATAATATTTTTTTAAAAAGAAAAAAATGTCTAAATTTAAAAATCCAAAGAACCCTAAATTTCAAAAAGGAAAGAGACAAAAAGGAAAATTGATTTTGAGGCAATGGGAATGGCGGCCTGAACCCAAAGGGTACCTTCCACCAGAGACTAAAAGAGAGTCCCAGAAAAATTCTTAAGTGAGAAGCAAGGAGGGACTGAGCTAACAGAACTTATAAACAACTTCCAGTATTTAATTAGTAAGAGGCAGAACTGCTTCATTCATTATTCAGTCCAATTTATGCACAGATTGAAAGGCACCAAATAATACATGTCCAATCAGAAAAGCTGGTCCTAAAGAAGATGACTAAGCAGGAATGGTTTCAGTGAAACACAGGCTAGGGGTGCCATCCACTCTAGGAGGCCATTGTCTGTGAACTCCCTTTTAAGTTGATTGTTTCAAAAGGTATTATACTTTTAAACAACTGAGACACTAAGGCATATTGTCAGGATAATATCCCATGGCAGAAAGGTCATTATGACAGAAAGTCTCATAGGACTTGGATTAGACTATTTCTTAGGATTTGGATTCCTGTCATTTCATGTCCACTAAGCTCTGATGTAATGCCAGCTTAAAATGTGTCTTAATTTACTTTCACTGAAATACAGGTAGTTCTTTTTTTTTTTTTTAATGTTTATTTAATTTTGAAGGAGCGAGAGAGAGACAGAGCATGAGTGAGGGAGGGTCAGACAGAGAAGGAGACACAGAATCCAAAGCAGGCTTCCAGGCTCTGAGCTGTCAGCACAGAGCCCAACGTGGGGACAGAACTCCTGAGCCATGATATCAAGACCTGAGCTGAAGTTGGATGCTTAACCTAACCGACTGAGCCACCCAGACACCCAGGTTATTTTCTTTAAGTGATTTAATATCCATCCTATAGGAATATCATAAACAAAGCCAGAAGCCCATTTTTTAGAGAAAGCTCTCGCTTAAATTCCTAGAGCACAGTAGTTAAGGATGTAGGTTTGAATCTTAACTATTGACTTATACTGTGACCATAGGCAAGCTACTTTTCAGTAAATCAGCTTCCTACTATGTAAAATAGGGGTAACAGTAGGGGATCTACTGCAGGCTGGTGTCTTGAAAATTAAATGAGATAACATTAGTGAAGTGCATAGAAGACTGACACTGGGTATGCTATGTTAGCATTTGTTAAGTAAACACATAAATTTAAATACTGCTGATAAAACCAGGTGATGAGGAAGCTACAAAGATTGAATGAAAAGTTTTAGAACGCTTTATTGAAGAGGTATGTTTTTCTTAAATTCTTACATCTAGTTTATATGTGTGATACAATCTTGGGAAGCAGGTTAACTCAAATACAGTATTTGTGAATCGCACTGTACCCAAACCCTGGAATAGATGTATAGACATGTAAGGCAAAGTTGCTCTCGGGGCACTTGTAATCTAGTTTGGGGCAACGTACAGCCATTCAAATTGAAGGCTTATATACAATTTAAGCATATTTTTCAGAGCAACCCACTAACTCAAAGCAACGTACTGACTAAAAAATTATAATGAAAGTAATTTCAACAGAAATTATAGAGAGAAGAAGACAATTCAGACAAGGTAGATAAATAAGATTTTATCTTAGGAGGTGAGAAAATCAATAGGAGACAAGACAAAGCTTTTGTGATGATTAGAATGATATAAATATAAGTTGCAATAAGAAAACAAATGGCAGAGGCATCTGGGTGGCTCAGTCGGTGGGGTGTCCAATTTCAGCTGAGGTCATAATCCCATGGCTGGTGAGTTTGAGCCCCACGTTGGCTCTGTGCTGACAACTCAGAGCCTGAAGCCTACATCAGATTCTGTCTCCATCTCTCTCTGCCCCTCCCCAGCTCATGCACTGTCTCTCTTGTTCTCCCTCAAACACACATAAACATTAAAAAAATTAAAAATAAATAAATAAAAAGAAAGCAAATGACATACTTGGAGAAGCAATGAGTAAAAACTGGTTTGAAAGAATGGTTCACAAAACAAACACTGGAGACATGATTTGAAAACGTGGTTTAAATTTGCCTCGCCTCCATTATCCTCACTTCCATTCACATGTGAGAACTTGAACTGAACTGTAAAGATAAAAGCCGAGATTTCTGGTCCATTTGTGCGACAAGTTCTGGCATTCAGAGAGATTCTGAACCTTCTTTAACAATCAAAAAGTTAAGGGGGTTTTAGCAGACATCCTGGGTGAATCTGCAGGGATAAAACAGAAATCTGGGCAGAGGAGAGGGAGCCCCCCGTTAGGGGGACCTTGAGAGTGTCAGGCTAAGGAGTTATGATTTTATCACATAGGTTACCGGAGCCACTGAAAGGTCTTTTTGTGTTGTTGGTTTTTGGGGTTTAAGGATGGTAATTTGATAAAATAATATGAGCCAAGGGACAAGGCATCATTTTTCTATGTGGGACTTGTGAACAACTAGTTGTTGCCAATAGTCTAACACTGAGTTATATGAGTTATGATTCTCATAAAAATATATCATGATTCTTCATAGCACTTACCTTTAAAATATCTCACATACATGGAATATGTAAGATTGGTGGTCTTAGGTAACCTTTGGCAAACAAAGTGCAATTCATCTCCAATGACTCACATAATTTGCTTATGAGTGTCTACATCTGATGACTACGTCTTTTTTCTTATAACTGCTTTATTGCATTTAATCGTGTCAATACGCAAAATGAACTAGTGGTTCAAAATTAATTATTTGGACTCATTAAAGTAGTGAAATATGAAAACAGCATTATAAACGATATACTATGACCTAAACTCGCCAATGTAGTGAAGAAGTTTTTATAGAGAAAGTACATAGTGAATCTGTGCAGAACAAAGTTCTCTACAAATGCGTAAATTTCATGAACAGTGCGAAAGGAAACCTGCAGACAGGATGTAGAATGATGAACATCTCAAGACTGCACTTCGTGGACTGACCATTTTTCATTGCTGGTCCTCAGTGAGTTGTCTGTTGCGAAAGGTTGTCAAATAGTGGTATGAAGCCACTGAAGCTTTCTTCTCATTTTCAAGGCAGAATTCAGGTATATCTATCAAGTTTTTCCGAAACAAGTCAAAACAAAAGCTGCTAGGTAAAATATTGACGAGTTCCCCCACTCAAGGCAGAGAAGAAACCAAAACCAGTAAGGTATCACTCAAAGTTGCAAATAAGTTCAGTAACAGTCACCTTATGGAGAAAAGCAGAATAAACTAACTGTGAAATTATTTATGAAACTGTTAGAAGATGGATAATGTCAGTGGTGTACAATGTGAAAGAACATTTACTATTTGCTGTTAGGCTTTTATCAGCAGATACTTCTCTTCAGACTTGTATGAAATCAGAGACATCCACAGTGTAAAGTAGATCATATGTGTACAAGGAAAAATGATTGACAATTATTTATCACTAAAAACGAATGCCAGAGGGGAAGAGATTTCTTATTTGCTAATAATTTTGTAAGTCTTGGTGTACATGAAGGGTGCACTGGGATTGTTATTGACTGAGTGCAATCAATATGCACAACAAAGAAAGATATCCTCACATGAATGACCGAAACTGCACCTAGGGGCAAACCAATGCTGCTTTGTTCACAGTTGTCAAGGTAAGTGTGCCTCCTGAACTTGACTTAAAGCTTGAAAGAAATAAAAAAAGACTATGAATATCATCAGATTGTAGGCAAGAATTTCTAGCATGCTGTGCAAGAAAATGGGTTGAGAACAGAAGATTCTGTTTCTTCATACTCAAGAACTCTGGCTGTCAAGAGTAAAGGTCGTTAAATGAAACAGTAAGTGAAGAAAAAAATCCAGCAAAAAGATTTTTTTAATTTCCAGTGGAATATCTCAGTTGTATATTCAATATCTGGAGGCTCCTGAATCTATCATTTCATAGACAGCATTTAAGTTTAAACATTTAGGAAGAGAGGGGAAAAGTTTCTAAAAAGACTGAATTTTGATATAGATTAGTTGACCAGAGTTTCTATCTTACTATTTAAAGATATTCCAAACTTATTGAAGAAAGAAATCAGTGCTGTTATGGACCATATTTAACACATCTGAATGCCAAAAATGAATATGAAGAAATAATTATCACAAACAAATCCAATCAAAAATTCATTAGAAATCCACTGGCCGGTTATCTTCTGTGTTGATGAATTCAACATACCAGCCACTTTTCAGAAGAGCATGCCCTCAGCCTAAACAGTTCCTGATAAGGCACTGGATGTCCGTCAGCAAAAACCCTCTCCCTAATTTCTGAATCCTTGTACGATTAGACAAACCAGAACCGGTCAATAGACCACCAAATATTTGCTGCTCTTCACAATGACTTTTTTTTTTTTTTAACATTTAACTTGTTCTAAGGTTTCTTCACAAATGCTGAAAAATACTCAAGTGCAGACAAGGAATAATCATAATGTTGTGGTCAACACTGTGAACATGGATTTATAAATTTAAAACATTTTCTGGTTTAAAACTAAATCTGGTAGGGGCACCTGGAGGGCTCAGTCAGTTAAGCATCTGACGCTTGATTTAGGCTCAGGTCATGATCTTGCAGTGATCTTGCAAGATCTTGCAGTTCATGAGATCGCGCCCTGCATTGGGCTTGTGTTGACAGTGCCCAGCCTGGTGAGGATTTACTCCTTCTCTCTCAGCCCCTCCCTCACTCATGCTCACATGCTCTCCCTCAGAATAAATTTTAAAATAAAAAATAAAAAAAAAAATTCTGGCATTCAATGCAGCTTCATGGGGGTCTCTGTGTCTATTAGGGCCAGTCTCTGCATGCTCAACAGTGCTTGCCTTTATCCATTTTTCCACATCCTCCATATCCACTTCTTCTGCCTCCCATCTGTTCTATCAAAGGTCCAGGGGGTCACTAGAGCCACCTAATTTTCCTCCACCAAAGCCACCTCAGTCCATGCCCCAACCACAACGGAAGCCACCTCTGTCTTCACCAGGGCCACCTCTGAACATTCCACCAGGACCACGGTGGTCCATGCGGACACCTCTTCTTCCCCACATGCCACTGGGGCCACCCCTGCCAAGGTCAATACCCAGGGGTGGAAAGGATGGTGGAAGGAAGCCTTTGGGCTTTGAGGCCTTACACTGGTTGTATTCTGTTCTCTGGGTGAAGTTCTGGTTTTCACACCCCAGATTGGGGCACTGCCAGGGTCTAGCTTGGTGGTGGATATGTCCTCCTCCAGATGGATTCCTTGGGAATCTTGGGACCCTCTTCTGAGGAACCCATCTCTGTCTCCTCCATGGCCTATGCAACCTCTGGGGCCTTCTGGACCTCCAGGGAGTGGCAGTGGCATCCATCTACCCTTACAGGGAGTCATACCACCCCGCATGCTATTCACCAGAAGCTTCCTCAGAGCAAGAGGAACCTCAAGTTTGCTCCCTTAAACCTTTTTCCCAACAAACCACTCCAAGGCAGCCTTGATAGTTGGCAGGTCTTCGTAGGGCACTGCAGCACTGCCTCTGGGCTTCCCTGTTTCCTTGTCTAAGAAGATAGGGAT
The DNA here is from genome assembly GCF_022079265.1 of Lynx rufus. NCBI lineage: Eukaryota > Metazoa > Chordata > Mammalia > Carnivora > Felidae > Lynx > Lynx rufus. The sequence continues at coordinate 173,026,011 of NW_025814845.1, forward strand.
CATGGGTTATCTGATTATCTTCTTCATCTTAACAACTCTACACTGTTTAAGAAGTCTGCCAGGTCACCTAGGGTCACACTGTCGTTTAAGCCTTGCATATAAATTGCAATGCTGTCAGAGTCTTTATCTGGATCTACAATTGGGCCTACATCAAGATCTGGTCCTTTGTCCATGAGTCCACCAGGCTTACTGAAGCCACCTTGCTCTCTAGCACCCATTCCACCACAGACTCCTTCCCGCCCACCTCCATTGATGCTTCCAAGATCAAATCTTGGAGTAGTATAACCAACAGTAGGCTGCCCATAAGAAGTTGCACAGATAATCTGCCCATAGGTCGCAGTTGTCTGAGGCTGGGTAGAGCTGACATCAGTGGGCTGTCCATAGGTTCCACAATTTTGCTGCCCATATATGCCTGTATGGTCTGTGGATATTCTTGAGTGGGCTGGGTAGCATAAGTACTGGCCCTGCTGGGCTGCAGCTTGGCTATAGGTACTGTAATCTGTGGATGTCATTTTCTCTCCTTCCTTCTTGTTCCCACAATGACTTTTAAGTAAGATCTTTCTAATTCAGCAGAAATAAAGAATAAATGAAGAAACAGACTCTATATGCAATCTGTTACAGCTGGTTATCTGTATCCTCATTTTGGAGTAAAGATACTCTCCCCCCTCTCATTAATATAATTGTTCCTTTTTTTCATTCCCACTGCTGAATTATTATGATGAATTAATTATTCAAAACAGCTATTATCATCACTTTTAAACTATTTACTATTGTTTAAAAATTATGACAGTATTTTAAAACTTTACCTGTAATTGGTCTGCCTATATCCTGGAGGTCTATTATGTGGTTTGCAGATACCAAAAAGTGGAGGAACTTTGATGTGTAGGATGGATTGGAGGAAGAAAAATGGTAGGCAGAGAGATGTAAAATAAATTCAATGGATTAGGAGAGGTCTGCAATGGAGGTGCTAGAAATAAAGCTAAAAAGATAATTGCAAAATGTACTAGCAAGACAGAATTTCCTGAATTTATTCCAAAAGAATAAATATGCACAACATGAGAGGAGTCTTTAAGGAAGAAGAGTCCTTAAGGAAGACTTTGAGGTTCCAAGATGAGGGGAATAGTTTTGTCGACAAAACCAAGAGAGTCAGCGGGAGACAATGGTTTATCCTAGAAAGTGAAGATTTCAGTATAAACACATTGGGTGTGAAGTTAATATGGTAACATCCAAGTAAAGAAGAATATTTTATATAAAATTAAAATAACACTGTATACAGATGCATCTAAAATGTTTGAAAATTGCTAGTTCTCTGAATGACAGTAAGCGAATTACATTGATCATTTGCCTAATGAACTGGCTTCACAAACAAAGGTAAATAAAAGCGCATACTCTGAATTAGCATGGTTAGGATTAATATAAACACTGTATGTGAATAATTATTACTACTAAATACTGTAGCATAGAAACACAAACATTTCATCTTCATAAATAATATTTGTCCCTAGTTTGAATTACCAAGAGATATACATCGTTACAGTTTTCAGGATTTCATTTGTAGGTTTCCAGTATTTTTTCTCTACCAACAGATATGAAATTTTCCCCAAGAGTTGGCAGTGGTACAAACACAGCTTCATAATCACTGTGAACCGTTGTCTGTTTCTCTTCACTTGAACATTTGCCTTTCTGAGATAATTAACAGCCATAAGTAACGCGCACACACACGCAGGCAAACACAGATACTCCCATGCCAGATCCTCACCCACTGATTCCCCCAATCCCACCACGTAAAAACAGTTGATATGGAGTAACAATTAGCATTTTTTTTTACCATTATAATACAATTAAAGTTGGAAAACAAAAGGTTTGCTGCTGGATGGACTGGAGAATTTTTAAATTCTTTGATATTTCTTTCTAAAATATATAATAAGCTCATTTAGTCTCCCAGTAACACCCACATATGGCCTGTCAAGAGAGGATAATGCTACTGAGGGCCTGTTCTTGGGCCTCTTAGTCACTCAACTCTTGTCAGAGCACATGGTTAATATATGGAATTAGTTCATCATGATATCTTGCTAATACAAAATAGCTAAGAAACCTACAAAGATGAAAGGAGACCCAGGTTGGATTAAGGGTAGAGAGTAAGGGGCTGAGGAATTACTCAGGCATTAACTGTGTCAGGTTAGCTTTAACCAAATGCTTGATTTTGTTACCAGGGAGGTCAACTCAAAACTCCTCCTCTTTTACCAAACAGTGGTAATTATCCAGAGAATGGGCAAATATTGATCAGGATACCTACTCAGCTAATGCTGACATCCTCAGCTAATGAGTGTATTGATGTAACACATGAGAAATTATGACAAACATCACATTCAGTGTGTCACCTCATAGCCACTGAATTCCTAGCTCTGTCACAGAGTCAACGGGAAAGCTCTCAAGGGTCACTTAGTCTTCTTGAGGTTGCTCTCCTTTAATGAATAAATACTGACATGTTAATACCAATCATCCAGGAATCTATTGCAGAGGAGACTTTGTGCAAAATGAATATTAAACAAATATAAAAGCCACAAAATGGCTAAGTTTAAGTGTAACTAACAATATTTATATTATGGCATACAGTCTCATGAGAGACATTTTGTCATCTGGTGTGAATTTAGGCTACTTTATCTCGTACAGTCCACCTATACTTAGAAATAGTTAACTAAAGAGACAAAGAGAAAGACACACTCACTGAAAGCTGGGCTATCTGATTACCCAGAGAAACAAACATTGGATCAGCCATAATTACCCTAGAGATATTTTCTGTCAGGACTGGGAATTATATAGTTCCTCTTTCTGCCTTCTTTAAAAAAAAAAAAAAACTGTCTCATTCTCTGAAAAGTCAACCTGTTCTCCTTTCCCACTGTTCCTCACAGTACTGATGTGGGAATGGCAATCACTGAAAATCCCAACTCTGGGAAATAAATTCATGCTAACATCAAGTACATGCTGTAAACATTTAATATTCAGCTTTAGAAAATTAGGCTCTACGTTTACCACTGGCCCATCAGAATACGCTCATGCCTCAACTTAGTCTCTGCCTCCTGATTCTCTCTTGATCCAGAGTTGGGGGTTGAGAGGGGTATTGGATACCCAGGGATCTCAATCCAGACTTTCAAGACACAGAGATCTGAGATTCATTCCTGCTCTGCCTCTTCCAGTTCTGTGACATTGTGGGAACTACCTCAACTCTCTTAACCTCCTTTCTGAAGTGAGGATGATAATATGACTGGCAAGGCGACTGCATCAGAAAAATGTGTACTACCTAGTAGAAAATCTGAGACATGGTACGTATGAAAAACAAATCCTATTAGAATTAGATGCATAAAGATGCAGAGCACTTCAAGAAAAAGATGATACAGACAATGCAGCCTGGAACCTAGTACTGTTTCTGAATGATCACAGAAAACCCAGCACCAAAAGCAATTTTCTACTCAACTGTCAGGTGCCCTACAATGTGAAAGCACATCCGGTACAGCTGGGGGGCCCCTGCTGTAGAGTGTCTCAAGGGGTCTGCAGCAAACCTCTTCTGGTAGAATTACACCTTCAAGGACTCTTTTTGGAGTCTTTGGAATGCATACAAAAGATCCAATCAGCTTCATAATAACCAAGGAATTAGCTGCCTTGAAGGAACATTTGTTCATTTCTCGCTATTTTGTCAGTGAAGGTCATAAAGTCCACACTGAATTCTCTGCAGGGACAGGCATGCAGGATATTCAGTAGTACATTTCCCACTTGGATATGGGAGGCTCGGGCAACTGTACTCTCCCTTTATTCAGTACCTAGCATAATGTTGGCATGCCCCTAAATTATTTGATGACTGAACGGACTGGTACGCAGGGTACTTTAGGGACAATGGAAATTCACCAAGGGCAGAAAAATCTGGCAGAGGATAACTCTTTATTAATAGATCCATATATGCCCCATTAAGAAATGTGATGTATAAGTGTGGGGTTTTTTCCTCTACACATGAAAGTTCTCATATTTTGCCACAGGTTTTATCATCTTGGGAAACAGTTTTCTAACACTCAAGACAAATTTTTCCAGCACTGTGAAAGGAGTTCTAATTTGAAAGCTGAGCCTTTCCAGATGTGCTTTAAAGCCCAGGGAGGATCTACAACCACAGTCTACCTAAGGCTTCCTCTGTGAAAAGAGCTCTCTTAAGATGGGGAGTGAATTCCTTTCACAAGACATCTTACACAGTTCTTCAACACAAATTTCTTTTATTGATGCCCCTTCAAATGCTGGCACTCTTAAGTCTCCACTGGTTGATTAGTTTGGGTCAATAAAAACAGTTTGGTCTATCCACACAGCCACCAATACACGAATAGGAATTTTCCCAAATTCTTGCTCTCCCCTATTTCCTCCCTACCTCAGGCCTGAAAACGTATCTTCTGCTGTACCAAACAATCACATTAAGTTGTAAGTATTGTCAGAATGGCTTCTAATACAAATTTATGGGATTCTGTATAGTATGATTCAGATAGCACTGTTCTTGGGAGGTACTAGAGCTAGGTTCTGATCTGAGCACTAGTTGCCCGCAAGACATTGAACAAATCATGGATGTTTACAGAGGCTTAGTTTTCTCATATGTTCTGTAGGATGGCTGAACTATGAGTTGTTTTCTTTTTTATTTTTAATGTTTATTTATTTTTGAGAGAGACAGAGACAGAGACAGAAAGACAGAGACAGAGAGTGGAGGGGTGGGGTTAGAGAGAGAAGGAGACACAGAATCTGAAGGAGGCTCCAGGCTCTGAAATGTCAGCACAGAGCCCAACGCGGGGCTTGAACTCACAGACTGCGAGATCATGACCTGAGCCGAATCAGGCGCTCAACCGACTGAGCTGCCCAGGTGCCCCGGAACTATGAGTTTTTAAATTTTTTTTTAACGTTTATTTATTTTTGAGACAGAGAGAGACAGAGCACGAACAGGGGAAGGGCAGAGAGAGAGGGAGACACAGAATTGGAAGCAGGCTCCAGGCTCTGAGCTATCAGCCCAGAGCCCAACGCAGGGCTCTAATTCACGGACGGCGAGATCATTACCTGAGTTGAAGTCGGACGCTTAACTGACTGAGCCACCTGGGCGCCATAAATTCCCTTTTCGATTCTAAAATCTGAAGAAATTTCAGGCTTTTGTATGCACATGATAGGTACTCAATAAATGTTTGGTAGTTTATATAAGGTAACAAAGTTAATAATGCAGTGTAAAAAAATGACTGGTCTAATTGATTTGGAGTGATTTCTGCCAGATAAGACGTAATGAGAAAAGAACACAAAATGTGTATATTATGATCTCACCTTGTAAAAGGAGTACCAAAAATCCTATGTATCTATAGTATGCATGTATGTGTATATATGTATATATATGTGTGTATATGAATATATGAATGTGTGTGTATATATATATGAATTTGTATATATCTTTCAGTATATGAGCTTTGGAAGAAAAAACCCAGACATATTCTATCTAGGTTATTGACAGTTTTTCTGGGTATATGTTTATAAGTTGAGGCTGATTTTGATGTATAGGCAATGAGAAGAAAAGTGGAAACTAAACCGAAAGGAAAACTAGAAACTATGCTAAATTTCTCCACACCAATTTGTACATAAGATATAATCACACTTTCTCATTCCTATAAAATTATCTATTATGTATGTGCACATGTCAACAGAAACTTTTACAATAGCTTAATCCATCTCCCTCTCCCAATTAGGGGACCCCGTCACTTTCAGTGCTGCTAGTTTGGGCTCTGAGGCACAGCATAAGCTATATGGTCAGCATGGACTTCCAGGACCTGTCAAACCATACCAGGATGAGATGTTAGGTGCACACTATCAGCATAAATAATTTATTCCGGTGCTGTCCTTCATTACATCAGTTCTGACTGGTTCTAGGAGTAGCAAAGGTCAATAAAAGAAGTGACCTAGGATTAGGGGGTAGGTCTGTAAAGAGAATGAGTTGAAAGATCAAGTCAGCTAGTGAACGAGAAATTCAAGACAGTGACCGGGAGGTCCTGAAAAGGAAGCCTAAAGGGGCTTGAAACCTGGTAGAGAATAAAAGACTCAAGATTGGGGAGTACAAAAGGGGTCAAAGAACAGGTATGCTTGAGAGGAAAGATGGGATGTGAGAGACTCTTGTTGGGAGAGAACAGAAGCGCCTGGAAAAGTAGATTCCTGTGGACATAGGGAGACAAATGTCTCTGGAAGAGCTGAGATCAAGGAATTGTAAAGTTAGGTTGTTAAATGGGTCATTCCAAGCAAATGAGGAAACCACACAAAAGCATTTCAAGGAGTCAGGTAAGACTAAGGACCTAATCCACTTATGGGTGTCCTTTAAGGGCCTTTCTAGGGCCCTAAATGTGAGTTATGAGGAGGGATAAATTGTATGGAGTGCAATGGTAAGATCCATCAAAGAGAACAATTTGGGGGTGAACATGGGCATAGTCTGGCAAATATCCTGAACATTCTAGTGGCAAAGGAGGAAACTGCCAGGCTAATCACCCGTTACTGGCCACCTTCATCCCCCAGTCACGCATGTGTGTGTATGTGTGCTGGGAGAAAGGAAATTGGGCTGCATGGAACCAGTGTCCATAAAGGAGACCTACGTTTCAAATGCAATGAACTGTTGAGAATACAGAGGATTCATTAACAATCCAACAGACACAGAGCTAAGTCAGAAGCGGAGGATGAGTGTAGGGTGGCAGACATAAAGGAAATGAAAATTGAAGTCTGCTAACCAAAAAGAGCTTACAATGCCAGGGGAATTTAGAGATAAGGGAAAAACATATACATGACTAGCCCAAAGATTTCCTAAGCCGTCTTCATGTTGTTTGGTATTAATATTAGACTAAGGCTCAAGAGGATGCTACAGCCTGGAATGTTCCCTAAGTTTTCATGTGGTCCACATCTGGGTTCCCTGCATTTAGGAAAAGCAATGGGTAGACAACTGCATCCATCATTCACATGGAGTGGCCAGGCAGGACAGCAGATCTACAGGTCAGGAGCCCTCAAAGCAGTGGGAAGTAACAAGTCAGGTGAGTGGTCTGAAGCAGAGCAAAGAAATTGAAGCTGAATTGCTGCTAGAAGCTCATGTCCCACACTCTAGCCCAATACTGCTACCTACTGTAGGGACTGAGAACTTTCCCTAGGCATCATCGCCTTGTCAAGGCTACTCACACAACTCCTCCTCTCACTTGCCCTTAACTTTGACAAGACAGCCAGGTAAATCGGCATTATTAACAATTTAAGTGTAGCCCAGATAAGGAGAGGGTAGCTATGTCTACAGGGTGTGTGGAAATGGAGTGGAGAATGAGACTTGGAAACATTTGAGTAACTAGCTTTTGGCAAAACTGGCTTTTAGCCTTTTTCCATCATATCCTGAAAATGGTCAATTGCTATATCTGAATTTATTGAGAAGTCGATGTTTCCAGAACACTTGTGGAGGATGAATGAATTTTTTCACCAGCAAATAGGTCAAAGCATCTTTTTTTCTTTTTCTTTTTTTTTTTTTTTTATAGCCAGGGCAGTAATACAATGGAAGTTTAAAAGATACGCTTGACAGCCATTCATAGCATACCATTGTTAGCCCCAAAATGAAATCGCCTTTATCTGTTTGTCAATTATTTTATGTATGCTTTATTATGTATTTGTATTTATTTGTCAGTTATTTTACGTAAGTTCAATTAGGGTAAACAAATCAGTGCATCAGAGACTCACTAGGTATACACAATACCAGTTCATCTACCCCTGCCTCAGTTTTACAAAAAAGAAAATATGAATAATGCTAGGAGTGCTTTGCCTGATTGATCCTCGTCAAACACACCATCCCCACCACCTGCCTCAGACAGACAGACACACACACACACACACACACCTTAAAAACTGTCAGAAATAAGAGAGACATCCCAATTCTTGAGAGGGTGTTTTTGGCTGCTTTACTGACTTTTTCTAAAATGAGGATCTTAATCGGGTGCCTGGGTGGCTCAGTCAGTTGAGCGTCCATCTTTGGCTCAGGTCATGATCTCACAGTTCATGGATTCAAGATCCCACAGTTCATGGGATTCAAGCCCATCGGGCTTTGTGCTGACAGCTCAGAGCCTGGAGCCTGCTTTGGATTCTGTGTCTCCTTCTCTCTCTGCCCCTCCCCTGTTCACCCTCTGTCTCTGTCTCTCAAAAATAAATAAATGTAAAAAAAAATTTTTTTAAACAAGGATCTTAAGACAGAAGAAAGAAAACTAGGCTTTCCTTGGTAGCAAAGGAGAGAGAGAAAAAAAATCAGAATGGATTCATAGGTATATGAGGAAAAGCACATGTAGTGGTTAGGGATTTGTGCATCTTATAAAATGAGCTTCTATCCTTCTTGTCTACAACCAATCATAGCAGAAAACAGGAAAGGCAATAGTTGGTAAAATGTGCTCAGGTGGAATGTACATCAGACACAGCCCTGTTGAGATGACTAGCATCAAACATTCCAGGAATGGCTGATGCTCAATCAGTTGACTTCTTCCTCAAAGTATCGTGACGTGGTTATGAAATGGCTTACTTCAATAAAGAGCTCCAAATTCCTCTGAAAAATGAAACAACAGGAATAGAAAGGCTTTCACTACTTTAAAAATGATCCCAATATAATACTGGTATTAAATTCTTAGAATTTAATGTTTCCTGAGGCTATCCTACAACATAATAAGAAATATCATAGCTTTAAGAAGAAGCTCAACAGCACTTTCATGCTTTGTAGAAAAGCCGAGTTACAGAAAAAACAAATCAAAAGTAAACAGATGGAAGGAATGCCACATGGGGTAAATAGACAACATGGGAAATCCTTCCTACACAGGAATTATAGAAGGCTTCAACAGACTCACTGGTGATGTGAGTGAGGAGGCAATAACATGGTTGAGAAAGGAAGAGTGGGGAGAGAAGACTCAAATATGGGGAGAGTGAAAGAGGAATGGAGGTCACCCCTCTACTGTACTGATGGGAAAGATACAGTCACAGCATAGGCCTATCATGGGTAATATCGCTTCCCTGGTTGGCATAAAAGGCTCTCTCATTGTGTCAATTACCACATTTATGCCAGCTGGCTGCAGAAGAGGCATATGGAAGGAAGGAAGGAAGGAAGGAAGAAAGGAAGGAAGGAAGGAGGAAGGAAGGAAGGAAGGAAGGAGGGAGGGAGGGAGGAAGGAAGGAAGGAAGGGGAAAGAAAAGAAAAGAAAAGAAAAAGAAACAGTGCCCAATTTGATGTTGCTTTACAGATAGAAAAAAATAGAATGCTGATCCTTTCTGGGTTTAGCAGACCCAGAAAACCACTTCCACTGGTACAATACAATATACCTGCCACTTCAGAGACAGGATCTATTAAATAAGGGCAAGAAGTCAGGCAAATCCTTGCTGACCACCTACCATATTTCATGCCCTGTTCTAGATGCCATGGAACAAGTCAGACAGAGTTTCTGCTCTTGAGGAGCTTATATTCTAATAATAATTGCATAATAAAGTGATACTTAATTCATATTGGCTCTTCAGGAAAAAAGTAAAGAGGGGCTAACATGAAGCCAGTTTGTCACCACTCCACTTTCTTCAGTGGAGAAGACATTTGCCAAATCAATTATGGCATTCTCAGCTGTTGAACCCTTCTCAACCCAGTGCTCCTGACAGCCAGTAAGATTTCATCAGTGTCAGCTCCTGGAAACCTAAACCAGAGTTATCTTATATTTGACATACAAACCTATTTTTTCCTCTCTTATTTTATTTCCTTTTTATTTTTTTCTTAACCATTTGTGGAAAAATTGGAAAATTCCTAGTAGTACTAGAGAAAACCAACAAAAGGGAGGGAAGTCCCTCTCTTCTGGCCAGTGTTTTCAAACGGATTTCGAAGAACCCAGGGATTAGACCCAGTCTTGTTCACAGCACTGGAAAGAATTTAAACTGAAAGCTGTGCCTCCAGGTGGTGGCCCCAACGTCTGCTGTACAAACAATTCTGTTGTTCTCCAACATTTTCCTCACTGTGATCTTTTCTGGGAGGGTGTAAGGCCTTATTTTAATCAAGTGTCTTAAAGATGGTACTCAGGTGCTCTTGGCATTCTCTTCAATCAAATAAGTGGCTGGCCATTTTCTTCTTTAGTGTCTTCTGTCAGGCTTTGGTCTTACTATGTCTGATTGTATGTGAAGCCTTTAAGAAAGGACCCTGCTTAGATCTATGGAAATTACTTACCAAGGTCTCTTTCCTTGCTAATCCATCTTGACCCACTGCCTTATTTTCATGCCTGACTGCTCAGGTAGCTTTTGCCGCCACTATCTTGAGGCTACCTAGATCTAAGCACTCCTTACTACCCAAGGCCTAGGGCTAATGTACTTAGATTTCTCCTTTCCCTTTGAGTTACTTTCCATCCCTCCAAGAAAAAAAAAAAAAGAAAAGAAACAAAGAAGAAAAAATTTCATGCAACTGAGATCCTAGAGCTACCTGCCCACTAGTCAGATCGCTTCCATTTCTATAAGCCTTTTAAGTGTTTGGACTACCTTTGTGTAAAGTATTGAGGATCATACACAGCTGGGTTTTCTAACACACTCCTGGGGCTCCTCTCTAATCCAATCAGAAAGCACATAATCACTAAATATAAGTTAATTTCAGTATTACCCAAAACAAAACATAATTAGAAGGACAATGTGCTGTGAAAATTATCATAGAAAGCATTCAAAAGCTAAATATAAATGCATTTGAATTCTGTATGGTTTAGGGTTATTTGTGCCACTGTTCCTCTCCATTAGGGCAGAACCACAGTTGACTTTAGCTGTGATTTCATGGTCTATAAAAACAACCACTGAGAATTGGGTATGGACTGTGACTGTGTTCACATATTTCATGAGTCTTCTTCAATATCAACACTTACTCATCCTCCTTCTACTAATGATAGCCCATCTATGTTACTTCAGTGTAATATACATAGGTTATTCTCACTAGATCCAGAATGGGCCAGATATACTCAGTGGGAAAATGAAGTTCAGAATGGCTTCTAAAATTGAAATGTATTAAGCAACTCCCTTAAGAAACACTGGGCAATGAATTGTAGTGGGGAAACTATAATAATGGATAACAGGAAAAATACCTCAAACAATGTAAGTACAATTTCAACTAATGGGACAAAGCTACAGACCAGCCCAGTATGCTAGAGTGTCTCTTCTTAAATTGGGGCTATTAAAGGTCTTCATGTAGGTCCCTTGAAGTAGAAATTCTCATGTGTTTTTCTACAGATAGTTTTAAGGACAATGGTAAATATACCTTTAATTTAATGCCTTTGCTGGATTATTGCTTCAGGAGTCAAAAGTAGGTCTAGGAAAGATGATGAGGCTCAATGAGTCTTTGTGGTCTCTCTAAATTCCTAAATAATAAGATGTATGTAAATTACAGAAAGCACAGGAAAAGAAAATCTTTCTCCCCTACTGTGTTTTTTAAATTTTTTTTAATGTTTACTTATTTTTGAAAGAACGAGAGAGAGAGACAGAATCCAAAGCAGGCTCCAGACTCTGCACTATCAGCACAGAGCCTGACATGGGGCTCGAAGTCACGAACTGTGAGATCATGACCTGAGTCAAAGTCAGGCACTTAACCGACTAAGCCACCCAGGCACCCCTCTGCACACTCTGTATGACTCTAGACAAGTAACAACTTCCATGGGGCTCAGTTTCTTCATCTGTTGAATGAAAAGACTATAAGTACACACTTCATAGTTTTAGGAGGAAAAAAACCATCTCTATAGCACTATTTCTGTAATTATTATAAATCTGGTCACGGAAAGTACTGGGGTCCAGCAATGCCCTTGAAAATCACTCAGCTAAGACTAAATAAAGTCTCTCCATGGACCCTTAGTCCTATTTTAGAGTCCTTCTTCTTTATAATAAAGCACTCTGACAACATTGATTTGCCTTTATCTCCAAATACATCTACTTCATCTCTGCCTATCAGGGCATCTTCTTGTATCTTTCTAGACTTCCATGATATAGAATCCTTATTGCCATCTGTTGTCCATTCTCACAGATACTGTGTATCACATTCTACCCTGCTGAATAGACTTCTCTGCCTTTCAGCCTTTTTTCTTCTATGACTCACCATTATGAGCTTTGGTCTAGTGGCATGTAGGTTTTGAAGTCAGACAGATCCCAGTCTGATATCTCCCACTGTCCATGCCAGAAGTCTGGGGTTCCATATGGCACCTACTGCTCCCTTGTCAGGTAACATCACAGCCGGCCAAATGGTATGTTCAGGAAAGAGAATATGTAAGTTTGAAACATCACAGTTTCCTCTAAAAATTTTCTACCCATTACTGGTGAGGTCAAACTTGTCTTTGGATATCATTCTAAACTGAATTCCCCAGACAACTCACCTATTAAAATGGCACAACTAACCTAGAGGTGCATTATGGAAGTAACTTCTGCCAGGTTTTCTCAACTAATGACCTTCCCCAGCTTTGATGGTGGCCTATGGTTTACTTAGCTACAGATGGGAGACCCCTGATAGTGGAAAGTACAATAAATGCACAAACTGTTTCATTTTACTGCATTTGATGGCTGGAAAGTGAAATTACAAAGTATATGGTTGCTTTACCAAGCTGAAAGGAGCCAAGTAAAACACATTTGAGGATGAAATGAGAGATCTCTTTAGAAAAGAGAAGAGAGGTGACATATGATTGTCTGTCATAAGCACTGGCTCACCTTATGGTGATTTTGAAAACCACCAGTAAGTGTGAGAATACTGAAGTGTTTTACACAAGTTAATATGAGTTAATGGTATAATGTTGATTCTACAATAATTATTGGTTTTATTGGCTCACAAACTATTAATAACTTATTTGTACCCAGAGGCACTAGTGGATTCTAAGACAAACCAAAATTAAAAAATCAGATATTCAAACTACTAAAATTAAAACCTGATAATATAAAAGCACAACCTATTCATTTGAGATAGTGGAACAAAGTAATTTATCTGATGCCTTTTGTTGACTGGAACATGAGGATAATGAACTCAAGGATTCATTTCCATAATTTCTAATGACCCTACTCATTCATTGAGACAGCCTGTACTAGTTCCAACCTATGATCTCTGTCATCATCGGTTACTAAAGGAATTTTCAGGGAAATGATACCAAAATAATAAATATCAAAATTTATCTTTATGTAGACAAAGAGAACACATTAAATTAGAGATCTAGAACATCCCTCCAAGTCAAATAAGAATAGATGCTGGGAAGAGAAGAACAAGCTGACATTTTTCAATCCTTTCTTACATTCTTCAGTCTGTATATGACAGGCTATATCCATTTATACTTTTGTCTCTTTCCTCCTTTAAATATAAATGAACCTTTCCAAAGTTATATTGATTCCCTTAGAAAAGGTTTTAATACCCTAGGCTTAGTATGTCACCCTTTTTCATATAGATACGGCTTCCAAGCTTCAGGAAGAAAACAGATCTAAAAAGATGGCTCCTTTCCCAAAGTGCTTGAATGTAAGAGAAATGGCAGGCAACATCAAGCTTACACCCAGTAGGCCTGGGAAGAAACAGGACTTAAATGAATTAGATATTGATTGCTTGGGTATTTTTGAAATTCTTTTAATCCGAATTGGTTCCCTAGAGAAGGGATTGGATTCGGACGTCAAATGACAATGAAAATAATTCTTGAAAGTACAAAAATCTTAGTTTGAAGGTCCTTATAGGTCATTTATTCCAAGCTTCAATTCTCTCACATCCCCTTTAGTGATATTTCAAACCATCACTGAGCACTTCTTGATAAAGAAACATTAATTAATTTATTAACTAATGGGAGTAATTTGCAAGGTTGGAAAGCAAGGGCTCTTCATTAAATTTTGGTAATTCTGTAACCCTTATTATAGGAAAATTACAAGTCTTTTTTTTCCCCCGAGAGCTATCCCTATGTGGTTTGAAGATTAACATGACTTTCAAAACCTTTTAGTAACCAGCTTTGAGATTTTCTCTCACACACTTCCAAAAACATATGTTGAAGCTGAGTGCCTGTGAGCAATGCCTACATAACGTCCCACTGGAATGAAACAGAAATAGATAAAATATATGAAAACCAAATCCAAACACAAAATAACACTAGTGGCAGTCTGTTTCCTTGACAACTTTAATTGCAGTACTATTCAAAGTGATATATTGTTATGTATGTGTCAGATTGGCCACTATGCCTCATCAAAAGATTTGGCCATTTGTACAATTAACAATGAGCATTCTTACAATTGTTTTTAAATATTAGAATAACGTAGCTCCTAATTTTCTCTTCACCTTTCATTCCATTTACCATGTTCAAGTCTCATTTGGAAAAGCAAAGAGTCTCTTACTGTGAATAAAAGCATCCCTAATTTTGTTCCGAGTAAGGAATGTCTCGAGTGAGGCCAACACACATTGCTTCTTCCTTCTCTTATTCCTTGTCATGCATTATCTCATTTGCTTCTCACTTCAACTTTGAGAGACAAGTACCATTATTAACTCCACTGAACTGAAAAGGAAAGGGTGTCTCAGAGAGGTCATGTAAGTTGCCCAAGGTCACACAGCTAGTAAAGGGAAGAGACAAGACCCCAAGCTTACACCCCTAACTATGGCATCCCTTGAATACATCAGTTTGTAAATCTGTTATAGTTCTGTCAGTTTTTTAAAAATAAATGTTTACTCATTTTTCAGAGAGAGCATAAGCAGGGGAGGAGGGAGAGGGGGTCAGAGGATCTGAAATGGGCCCTGCACTGACAGTAGCAAGCCCAATGTGGGGCTAGAACTCATTAACTGTGAGATCATGACCTGAGCCAAAGTTGGACACTCAACTGACTGAGCCACCCAGGCGCCCCTATTGCTGTCAATTTAAATATGTATGGCTGAACAGAGGAGGTCATTATCTAAATGAAAGAGAATATAACTTTCGTACAGATTATGAGTAATTGAAAGACTACTCATAGTCTATACAAACTATTTCGTAAAGAAGTAAGATACTACTTTTGCAAAAGTTCAAAACAGTGTTCCAGATAAAGGTTTTTAGATGGGGGTCAACAACTGAACTCACATATTAGTTAAGTAAACATTTCTTATTAATACTATGTAGAGCAAGATATACTCACTTGAACTTGAACAAATGTCTTTAAATTTAGGGTAAGGTTTTGGATTCTCTTCCAGTCTTAACCCTTCCCAAAGGAACAGAAAGGGAACAGTGAATACTTTTTGCTCTATTACACTCATTTATAGTGACTTCCAAAGTGTAGTTTGTATGTCTCCACCATTGTAAATGAGCCGCACTCTGCTACTCTCAGTAAATTATGCTACTTTTAATTTAAATCCACGCAAAGCATTTAACACAAACCATTTTCTAAAGTCTTGCTTTTTGAACCTGTGAACAATATTCCGATGACAGAAAATCATCTCTATCTAAAGTTTCACGGAGAGACGCATCATTACATACCTACTAACTAGAAATATCTAAAGCAAACCAAAGGTATATGAATAGGAATACAAGTGCAGCAAATTATAACTGCCTATGAGGAGAACACCCTTCTCTTATGATGTTTATTAAATCCTACTGTAAAGTATACAGTTTGCTTTTATGTATACTCCCTTGCCTAGAGGGTGAGAGGGGAAAGAAAGGAGTCCCCAGGTGTTTGGGGCTGAGGTCTCCATTAATCAAGGTTTTGATCATCAGTTGAGCTTGAGCATAGTAGTCTGAAAATTATCACGTCCTTTTTTTAAATTTTTTTTTAACGTTTATTTATTTTTGAGATAGAGAGAGACAGAGCATGAACAGGGGAAGGGCAGAGAGAGAGGGAGACACAGAATCTGAAACAGGCTCCAGGCTCTGAGCGGTCAGCACAGAGCCCGACACGGGGCTCAAACTCACTGACCGTGAGATCATGACCTGAGCCGAAGTCGGACGCTTAACCGACCAAGCCACCCAGGCGCCCCAAAAATTATCACTTTCTTAAACAATGAATGAGCTACCAAAAGTAACGCTCTAGACTAGAAACCAAAATCACTATGGACGTTCCCAAAGAGATGCAAGGTTTGGGGAAAATAACAGTTAATTACTCTCGAGCCTAACAGGACTCAGAAGAGCAGACTGAAATAAACTCCCAGGTTTGATGATCAGGCTTCATCAGAGAGAGGAGCTTTCCATCAACAGCTGGTGAAAGGCCATAGGCGATCTAAAGCTGGAAGAAGCTGTTTGGAAGAAAGTGAATCTCCTTTGTAACTTCCTCTTTGGCATATTATTCTTGACTGTTTCATTCTCACTCTTTCTCTTTTCTCATTCTTGAAAACTCATTTGTCCCCAAGGCTTCAGCAGCCATCAAGAAAAACGCCAAACTCATTAAGGCTAGCCTGGAATAAACCCACCCCAAGTGCGTAAAACACCAATGAGATTTAAGGGATCAGAGAAGTACAGATTTCTTCTCCTTGGCATCCTTTATCTAACCTGTCATTAGTAAGCCTACTGAACCCACCCCTTCCTCTTGATTCTCAGTCATGCTTCATTATAAATCTACCGTGATTTCTCACTTGAATTAGTTTGCAACACTGCCATTGCAGACCAGTTTCTAAGGTAAATCTAATTATGTCATTCTCTACACCCACTCTCAATTCACAAAACCTGGGTTGTGTATACTCTAAAATGGTAGCTGACTCGGAATCTCTGCATTCTGGATTGTTAAAGTGTCAGTTGGGGTCAGAAGGCTACTCTCAATAAGCTTCTCAAAGAAGCTTAACAATAATCATGAATTTATCTGGATAAGGCTGTGTACATTAACAATAACTACTGGAATTATTACCATTCAGTATGGTACCTGGTATTCTTCCTTGACCCATCAAGAAGGGGTCAGGAGCTAGTCCTGTGTTCTCCTGGGATTATGAACCTCTCCCTATTCAGCAATACAAGGCTGACTTGACATTGCGTGGTAACTGTGATCCACAGTCAAGATTAGTGTAAGGCTCCTTGTGGGCAAAAGCTATAGTAATAATTTACTTTTGTGTTTCCAGAGCTCTGGCAATAGAATAAAGTAAGTACTTAATAGATATTTGTTTTAATGTTTTTTTGTTTTGTTTTTTATTTAGAAAATCAGCTGATGGTTTTATGCCTCTAATCAGATTAATTATATGAATCAACAAAAAATGAATTAGACAATAGGGAATTTTAACTTAAGTTCAATCTGTGTGCAGACAGAACTTTTGAATAACTGGAGTCATGGGTGCAAATGCTACCAAGAAGTTTTTGGAAGGGTAAAGGGCAGAGACATTGGTACTTCTTGGGCAACCAGTATTTGCTAGGTCTTATCCCCACCAAATTAGATAAATACCCTTATGTCTTCCTCACTGGCTGTGAGGCGGTGTTTATGTTTAACAGATGTAAACAAAATCAGATTCAGAGAGACTGAGTGATTTCCTACAGTCACAGAACAGCTATATAGCAGAAGCCAGGTTCCAACCACGTCTGCTTGACAGAAAGTCTATTATTCCACGTGTTATTTTTTTTTGTAGGCAACGAAACACCAACAATAACAACAAATCCAAATGACAGGCCTGGTAGTTCTAAGTCTGTTTAGCTTCCTAAAGGAATCCTGATGAATGAATCCAGGAGTTAAAAATTAGTAAGAATTTGACTGTATAACAGGTATACAATAACCTGAAATTTTTATCCATTTCTCCTAACCTTTATATCAGGATGTCCTAAAACTTCAAAAAGACTTCATATACATATATATATTCAGAATGACAGAGCACATTTTCTCAAAACTAGGCTCATGTGTTCTCCTGCATAGACATCCACCAAGACACATGGCTCAAGTGAACACCTTAGAAGCTTCCGGCCACGCAAGACTCTATCTCCATGTAGAGCAACAGCAATGTCACTACATGCTCTGTAGAGAATGGATGCTCAAACCCCACGCCTGCCTCTTAGTCGAGTCCACATCTCTGTGCGCCACAACCCAGTAACCTGTGACGAATTTAAAAATGTAATAGAGCCACAGAAAGAAAAAAAGAACAGAAAGAATTGAGCTCTCGTATGATAAGGCATGTGCCTGAGGGCCATGATCTTTAAGTTACAGTAGGCCAGGAAGTAACAACATATTACCCGTAGTAATTACTGTTATAATTCAGTCTTGTTGTAAATTATCCCCAGCATTGTATTCCAAGTATCGTAAAGTATTGGAAATCACTGCCATAATTTACCCGGAATTTATTCCTACTCCTTCTTATATTCTGTTCTAATTTTAGTCTTTTAATTCTGTTTAGAAACACAAACAGGTTTTTATTGGATGTTCATTTCATTTCCCTATTATCTTCAATCGGAACTTTCAGTGTATTGTATTCTGGGATGTGTGCCAATTCTACATGTACTCAGGGATATATCTGTATCTGTATCTATATATAGATATATACAGTCTCTATTGCCTTGTGTATGGGTATGAAACTGGACGACAGAGATGATGATTTCAACTTCCTGAGAAAAGAGGAGGTGGTTCCCTTTAACTAAATACCCTGATTTACCTGAGGCAATCCAGTTACATGCTCTCCAGACATTCATGCTCTCTCATGGAATGGAAATGGTGGGCTCCTTCTACAGGTAAGTAGATGAGGTGATGGACTATAGAGAATACAGTCCATGAGCACAGAGGGAATGCATTCCTAGTGTAAACCTGTGCTGACCCACAGGGGAGCCATAGGCCCCAATATGTCTACTACACCTGAAATGCGCTTGCCTGAATCAGATGTGCTATAAATACAAAATGCTCACTGGACTGTGAACAATTTAGTGTGAAAAAATATGTAAAATATCTCCCTAATAATTATGTATGTTAAACGTAGAAATGATAACTTGGGACACAATTACATTTTTGAAATGTGGCTGCTAGAAAGTTCACACTATATATGTGGCTCAAATGATTTTTCTGCTGTTCAGTTATGCTGAAGACATTCTGACGCTCTGAGCTCTAAAACAGATTGGACAGAATGTATTGGGGTGATAATAGGCTAGTAAGCAATGCAAAAACCGCTTAAAAAAAAAGGCAGATAAGGAACATGTGGGACCCATGGCCTGGTAAACCATATCTGGCAAGCTTGTTTTCTCTGATTCATGAGACGAGGCAAGCAGGTGACTATGTGAGGCCAAGCTAACATGGAGGTGTGTGTGTTATACCAAGAATTGCCTGTAGGTCTTACTTCAACTTCTCTCAGGGACCTTCTTGAAAAACTGGCCAAAAATAAGACAAAACAAAAACTCTAGTGATGTGAATTGACCAGGGTAAGACTCTTAGAATTTTCTAACAATGAGTCCTCCTTTTTTTTTTTTTTTTCTTTACACAAAAGAACATTTTAGCATCTGAGATATTTGGCACCTCCTTCTCATGTTTAACATCTAAATCTGCCTTATACTCCAGAGTCAATATTCTCTAAAATGAGATTTTTTTTCTTTTTTTCCTCCATTTCTCTCTTGTAGAAATAATAGGATTTGGCCACTTCTCACCAGGGGACTGAATAATCAAAATTCATGCCTATTCTCCAAACCTCGTTTTAGCCAAGAGTTTCAGTCACAGCAGCTAATACAGGACAAAGTATAATGACTTGAGTTTCAACTAATTTTACATCTTTTATATACCTAATGGTTGAAAAGTCATGAGCTGGAGGATACACAGCCAATGTAAGAGAAAAAGAATGGGGACCTCGGTCGTACAGATCTGGGTTCAAATCCCAGCTCTGCTGCTTAGAAGAATCACCATCACTATCATGTTACTTTGAAGGATTTGGTGAGGATTCAGTACTGCAGACAAAGGACAGTGCCTGGCACATAGAAAACTTATTTAAAATTCACTTTCTTCCAAGTTATTAAGTAATCCTGTGTTTATATATTTATATTACACCATGTTTATCAACAATGATTCTCTTTTGAAATGCTGGGACTGAGGAAGTCACAATTATGGGCCACTTTATCAGCTCATTCAGTTATTTAAGAAATGTGATTTTTCCTAACGACCAAAATATTGAATATCGCTTAGGATGAAACTACAGAGATTTCTAGGGTTGAGATTTTAAGCTTAAACATACCCTTAAAAACAACTGCCTGATTCTTTACTAGTTGAAGCTGGGAAAGAATAGCAAACAATGGGAGAATCACTTATTTCCCAGTGTTACAAGGAATCCCTGACTAACTTGTGAGATTCCATTCCCTCCAAACAGCCTCGATGACCCAAAATGTGTACCTCTGTCCCCACCTCACCCAACACCTCACTTATGAGTCAACAGAGTTTTTTTAAGTCTGCTCAAGAGAGCAAAACCCAATAAACAGCCAAGGAAAGCATCTGCATTTTTTTAAGAAATGGGCTCTAGCATGTTTTCTAGACATACATTCTCTATGACTTTGAGACTTGAGTATTCAATATTCTATTTATACCAGCTTCTCATTGGAAGCATATAAGGATGTGAACTGCATTCTAGAAAAATCTTCCAGTGTTTCTTACAACTCTGCATTGTTGCTTGAGGGAGATCCTATTTCTTTCATGGATTTTTCACCTGATTCATTTACCCTAATCTTGTTTAATCCTTTATAACATTTATTTTTATGAAATTTAATAGTATTAAGGACCCAATAATGTAAATTTTTTCTGCAAAAAAAAATCTCATCAATGGTTTTTATTCATTTATTCATCTTGTTTTTCTTCCCATTTTATTTCTCTCCTTTTCCCTCTCTCTCCTCTTCCTCTCCCTATTTCTCTTACTCCCCTTTCCCTCTGCAATAAGAAATATTTTCCTCTAGTATATAACAACTTCCTTTTTTACCTCTGAGTTGAGGTGTCCAGCAAAGGTGCTTGAGTTCAAAGCCAGTGCAGGCCATTGGATACAATACTCAAAACACCCAGAGACCTTAATTCAAAGTTGTGAATTGGCAAATCTCCTAGACCACCTCCGTCTGGTCAAGGAAAATATGTTGAAGGCCCACAGATCCAAAACATACACATGTAGAGAAGTTATAGAGTAGTCATCCTGTTTCACAAAGACATCTTTACAACTTCAAACGCTGTACAAACCTATGTGGGACTCAAAGATAGACAGGAGTCCTCCTTATCTGAGATTTTGTTTTCTGTAGTTTCAGGTACCCATTGGTCAACCTCCATCTGGAAGCAGATGGTCCTCCTTCCCACATGGCATCAGAAGATTGATACTAGCCTCAAGCTACTTCACACTGCCTATGTCATTGACCTCAATTCATCTCATCACATAGACATTTCATCATCTTGCATCATAACATGAAGAAGGATAAGTACATGGGGTGCCTGGGTGGCTGAGTAGGTTAAGCGTCCTACTTCAGCTCAGCTTGTGATCTCACAGTTCATGGGTTCAAGCCCTCCATCAGGCTCTATGCTGACAGCTCTGAGCCTGGAGCCTGCTTTGGATTTTGTGTCTCCCTCTCTCTCTCTCTCCCCCTCTCTCACTCACCCTCTGTTTCTCTCTCTCAAAAATAAATAAACATTAAAAAAATTTAAAAAAAAGAAGGATGAGTACAGTGCAATAAAGTATCTTAAAAAATCCCAGATCAAGGAGCTAAGATGGCAGAACAGCATGGAAGTTTTTTGTGTGTCTTGTGTCCATGAAATACAGCCAGATGAACACTAAACCATCCTGCACACCTAGAAAACTGATCTGAGGATTAACACAACAATCTGCACAACCTGAACCACAGAACTCAGCAGGTATGATGTGCAGAGAGGTGAAACGGGGGGAGAGAGAAGCGGCAGGGAGCTATTTTTGCTTGCAGAGAGAGGAGAGAGATGGGAGAAAATACAGGAAAAGCAACCCCCCCCCGCCCCACAGACAAAAGCAGCTGGAGAGAAAGTGGAAAAGTACAAACAGCGGTAGGAACTGAACTAATAAGGGAGAAAGGAGAAAGGAGAGGGTTTAAATTCCACTAAGAATTTATAAACAGGGGGAAGGCAGAGTCTGAAACTCCACAGCTTAATACCTGGCAGTGCTCTGGTGGGATGGGCGAATCCCCAGGAGCACAGCGAAGTCCGGGATCTTTGGGCCACACAGGGAGAAGCGGATCCACTGCTAGGAGGACATCTGGTATATGCTGTGTGCCTCCCCCAAAGGCAAACGCTTCAGTGGACCTGGGAGAATAACCACATCCACTGGTGCTGGAACAAGGTCACTGGGGGTGAAGCCTGGTGCAAGATGTGTGTTCTGATTTGCTACAATCCCTGAAATGCTGCTGCTACACGATCACTGGGGCGAGCAGGTACCTGACCGCAGTCTCTGGGCTTCGGCAGCAGCACAGACCCACAAATGTTCCTGGATGCGGTCAGCACCCAGCCATTGCTCCATGAGACCCTCCCACAGAGGGGAAAAACGGGTCACAGCCGCAGTCACTCAGAAGTAAGGGGTCAGGAAACACGGCCGCATCTGAGATAAAACTCAGGAGGGAGGTACTGCCTGGGGCTTGGTCAAGGACAGTATAAAAGCTGGGACTGGACAGAAGCCAAAGACAAAGGACGGGTGTGCGATTGCTGATTGGGGAAAAGAGAGTTCCTATACTAGAGACTGGGTAGATGGGTGACGCCATTTTCACTGCTCCTGCACATGCGCATACGCACCTACAAGCGCCACAAAAATCCACCCCGGTAGATAAGCAGCGCCATCTAGTGGGAAACAGAGCCATTACACTAAGCCCCGCGTAACCAGGCCAACCTCGCTCCACAGGAACACAAGTCTCTCCGCCTGCTTAGTTGACGGACTATAAAGTGCTTCAGAGTTTGACTTCTAGGGGAAAACAAAGTAATTTCAATCATATGTCAGTCTGTTTGCTGATCCATCTATTCAATTTTCTTTTTTTTTTTCTCTTTTTCATTTTTCTTTTTCTTGAATACAGAAAGAGAAGAAATTTATTTTTATTTTCAATTTTTATTAAAAATATCTTTTTAATTTTTTTCTACTATATTTTTTAAATTTTGTGTAAATTTTTTCAAATTATAGTTTACTTCCATCATTTCATTTTATTCTATTTCAGTGCATTCACTTTTTCAAATTTTCAAATGATTTTTTTTTCTTTCCCCTTTATTCTCCAATGCATCAAGCCCTTTTTAATATCCAGACCAGGGGCGCCTGGGTGGCGCAGTCGGTTAAGCGTCCGACTTCAGCCAGGTCACGATCTCGCGGTCCGTGGGTTCGAGCCCTGCATCGGGCTCTGGGCTGATGGCTCAGAGCCTGGAGCCTGCTTCCGATTCTGTGTCTCCCTCTCTCTCTGCCCCTCCCCTGTTCATGCTCTCTCTCTCTGTCCCAAAAATAAATAAACGTTGAAAAAAAAATTTTAAAAAAAATAATATCCAGACCAAAATACACACAGGACCTAATATCATTTATTTGATTTTGTGTGTGTGTTTGTTTTTAATTTTTTAATTTTAAATAAAAATTTTTTTTACCTCATTAATTCCTTTCCTCCCTTCAAAATGACAAAAAAACAAAATTCACCCCAAAAGCAAAAGCAGGAAGAAACTAGAGCCAGGGACTTAACTAACACAGATACAGGCAAGATGTCTGAACCAGAATTTAGAATCATGGTAATAAGAATAATAGCTGGAGTTGAAGACAGATTAGAATCCCTTTCTGCAGAGATAAAGGAAGTAAAAGCTAGTCAGAATGAGATATAAAATGCTGTAACTGAGCTGCAATCTCCAATGGATGCCACGGAGGCAAGGATGAAGGAGGCAAAACAGAAAAGGGTTATGGGAGCAAATCATAGCAGAAAACTTTCTTAACCTGGGGAAAGACACAGACATCAAAATCCAGGAAGCACAGAGGACTCCCATTAGATTCAAGAAAAACTGACCAAGAACAAGGTATATCAGAGTCAACTTCACAAAATACTCAGGCAAGGAGAGAATCATGAAAGCAGCAAGGGGGAAAAAAAAGTCCTTAAACTACAAGGGAAGACAGATCAGGTTTGCAGCAGACTTATCCACAGAAACTTGGCAGGCCAGAAAGGAGTGGCAGGATATATTCAATGTGCTGAATCAGAAAAATATGCAGCCAAGAATTCTTTATCCAGAAAGGCTGTCATTCAAAATAGAAGGAGAGATTAAAAGTTTCCCAGACAGACAAAAATTAGAGGAGTTCATGACCACTAAACCAGCCCTGCAAGAAATTTTAAGGGGGACTCTCTGAGAGGAGAAAAGATGAAATACATACATACATACATACATACATACATACATACATACATACCAAAAACAACAAAGACTAGAAAGGACCAGAGACCACCACCAGAAACTCTAACTCTAAAAGCAACATAATGGCAATAAATTCCTATCTTTTGGTACTTACTCTAAACGTCAATGGACTCAATCCTCCAATCAAAAGACATAGGGTAATAGAACGGATAAGAAATCAAGATCCATCTCTATGCTGTTTACAAGAGACCCACTTTAGCCCTAAAGACACCTTCAGATTGAAAGTAAGGGGATGGAGCATGATCTATCATGCTAATGGTCAAAAAAAGAAAGCCAGAGTAGCTATACTTATATCAGACAATCTAGACTTTAAAATAGACTGTAACAAAAGATGAAGAAGGGCATTATATCATAATTAAGGTTTCTATCTACCAACAAGACCTAACAATTATAAACATTTATGCTTCAAATGTGATAGCACCCAAATATATAAATCAATTAATCACAACCATAAAGAAACTCACTGATAATAATACCATAATAGTAGGGGAATTCAACACCCTACTTACAACAATGGACAAATCATCTAAACAGAAAATCAACAAGGAAACAATGGTTTTGAATGACACACTGGACCAGATGGACTTCACAGATATATTCAGAACATTTCATCCTAAAGCACCAGAATATGCATTCTTCTCCATTGCACATGGAACATCTTCAGAATAGACCACATAATGGGACGAGATCATACTGTGAATATTTTCAGACAACAATAAAATGAAACTTGAAATCAACCACAAGTAAAAAATTGGAAAGGTAACAAATACTTGGAGACTAAAGAACATCCTACTAAAGATTGAATGGGCTAACCAAGAAGTTAAAGAGGAAATTAAAACGTACATGGAAACCAATGAAAATGATAACACCACAACCTAAAACCTCTGGGATATAGCAAAGGCAGTCATAAGAAGGAAGTATACAGCAATCCAGGCCTTCCTAAAGAAGAAAGAAAGGTCTCAGATACACAACCTAACCTTACGCCTTCAAGAGCTGGAAAAAGAACAGCAAATAAAACCCAAAACCAGCAGAAGACAGGAAATAATAAAGATTAGAGCAGAAATTAATGCTATCAAACCCCCCAAAAAACAGTAGAACATATCAATGAAACCAGAAGCTGGTTCTTTGAAAGAATTAACAAAATTGATAAACCACTAGGCAGTTTGAACAAAAAGAAAAAAAGGAAAGGAACTGAATAAATAAAATCAAGAATGAAAGGAGAGAACACGACCAACACAGCAGAAACAAAAACAATAAGACAATATTATGAGCAATTATACACCAATAAAATGGGCAATCTGGAAGAAATGGACAAGTTACTAGAAATATATACACTACCAAAACTGAGACAGGAAGAAATAGAAAATTTAAACAGATGCATAACCAGTAAAGAAATCGAATTAGTAATCAAAAATCTCCCCCCCTAATAAAGAGTCCAGGGCCATATGGCCTTCCAGGGGAATTCTACCAAACATTTAAGGAAGAGTTAACACCTATTCTCTTGAAGCTGTTCCAAAAAATAGAAATGGAAGGAAAACTTCCAAACTCTTTTAATGAAGCCAGCATTATCTTGCTTCCAAAACCAGACAAAGACCCACTAGAAAGGAGAACTATACACCAATTTCCCTGATGAACACAGATGTAAAAAACCCTCAAAAAGATATTAGCCAACCGGATACAACAATACATTAAAAAAATTACTCACCACGACCAAGTGGGATTTATACCTGGGATGCAGGGCTGGTTCAATATCTGCAAAACAATCAGTGTGATTCATCACATCAATAAAAGAAAGGACAAGAACCATATGATCCTCTCAATAGATGCAGACAAAGCATTTGACAAAATACAACATCGTTTCTTGATAAAAACCCTCAAGAAAGTAGGGATAGAAGGATCATACCTCGAGATCATAAAAGTCATATATGAAAGACCCAATGCTAACATCATCCTCAATGGGGAAAAACTGAGAGCTTTACCCCTAAGGTCAGAAACAAGACAGGGATGCCCACCCTCACCACTGTTATTCAACATAGTATTGGAAGTCTTAGCCTCAGCAATCAGACAACACAAAGAAACAAAAGGCATCCAAATCGGCCAGGGGGAGGTCAAACTTTGATTCTTTGCACATGACATGATACTCTATATGGAAAACCCAAAAGAATCCACCAAAAAACTGACAGAACTGATTCATGAGCTCGGAAAAGTTGCAGGATATAAAATCAATGCACAGAAATCCATTGCATTCCTATACACCAATAATAAAGCAACGGAAAGAGAAATCAAGGAATTGATCCCATTTACAATTGCACAAAAAACCATAAAATACTTAGGAATAAATCTAACCAAAGAGGTGAAAAACCTATACACTGAAAACTATAGAAAGCTTATGAAAGAAATGGAAGAACAAAAAAAAAAAAAAAGGAAAAATACTCCATGTTCCTGGATAGAAAGAAAAAATATTGTTAAAATGTCAATACTACCCAAAGCAATCTACATATTCAATGCAATCCCTATCAAAATAACACGGGCAATCTACATGGAGCTAGAACAAAGAATCCTAAAGTGTTTATGAAACCAGAAAAGACCCTGAATAGCCAAAGCAATCTTAGAAAAGAAACCCAAAGCAGGAGCGATCACAATTCCAGACTTCAGGCTATACTACAAAGCTGTAATCATCAAGACAGTGTGGTACTGGCAGAAAAATAGACACTCAGATCAATGGAACAGAATAGAGAACCCAGAAATAGGCTCACAAATGTATGGCCAACTGATCTTTGAAAAAGCAGGAAACAATATCCAATAAAATAAGTACAGTCTCTTCAGCAAATGGTGCTGGGAAAACTGGACAGCGACATGCAGAAGAATGAACCTGGACCACTTTCTTACCCCATACACAAAAATAAACTCAAAATGGATGAAAGACCTCAATGTAAGACAGGAACCCATCAAAATCCTCGAGGAGAAAGCAGGCAAAAACCTCTTTGATCTTGGCCGCAGCAACTTCTTACCTAACACGTCTCCAGAGGCAAGGGAAACAAAAGCAAAAAATCAACTACTGGGACCTCATCAAGATAAAAAGCTTCTGCACAGTGAAGGAAACAATCATCAAAAGTAAAAGATAACTGATGGAATGGGAGAAGATATTTGCAAATGACCTATCAGATACAGGGTTAGTATCCAAAATCTATAAAGAACTTCTCAAACTCAACACCCAAAAGACAAATAATCCAGTAAAGTAATGGGCAAAATACATGAATAGAACTTCTCCAAAGAAGACATCCAGATGGCCAACTGACACATGAAAATAAGCTCAACATCACTCATCATCAAGGAAATACAAATCAAAACCACAATGAGATACCACCTGACACCTGTCAGAATGGCTAAGTTGTTAATGCCAACAGATGTTGGCAGGGATGCAGAGGAAGAGGAACCCTTCTGAATTGCTGGTGGGAATGTAAACTGGCGCAGCCACTCTGTAAAACATTATGGAGAATCCTCAAAAAATTAAAAATAGAACTACCCTACGACCCAGCAATTGCACTACTAGGTATTTATCCAAGGGATACATGTGCTGTTTTGAAGGGACACATGCACTGCAATGTTTATAGCAGCACTATCAACAATAGTGAAAGTATGGAAAGAGCCCAAATGTCCATCAATGAATGAATGGATAAAGAAGATGTGGTGTGTATACAGACGCATGCGCGTGCACACACACACAATGGAGTATTACTTGGCAATCAAAAAGAATGAAATATTGCCATTTGCAACTACATGAATGGAACTAGAAGGTGTCATGAGGATGTCATGCTAAGCAAAATGAGTTAGAGAAAGACAAATACCATGTGACTTCCCTCATCTGAGGACTTTAAGACACAGAACAGATGAACTAAAGAGAAGGGAAACAAAAATATATAAAAGCAGGGAGGGGGACAAAACCTAAGAGACTCTGAAATATGGAGAACAGAGGGTTACTGGAGGGGTTTTGGGAGGGGGGATGGGCAAAATGGGTAAGGGGCACTACGGAATCTACCCCTGAAATCATTGATGCACTATATGCTAACTAACTTGGATGTAAATTAAAAAATAAAATAAAATAAAATAAAATAAAATAAAATAAAATAAAATAAAATAAAATAAAAATAAAATGAAATCCTAGCCATATAACTTTTGTTATGGTATATTGTTATACCTCCTCTATTTTATTAATTAATGATTGTTAATTGCTTTCTATGCCTCATTTATAAGTTACATTTCATCAGATATGTATACAATGGAAAAAGCTATCAATCTATAGTTTAATTAAAAATATTTTAATTAATGGAGCATTCATCCACATACCGAGGTTTAGCGATGCCATACAAACAATTGAGCAGAAAGGGTTTGGTATAAAACACTTTAATTAATACTTCCTAGGAATCTACTATTACATTGTATGTAGATACCCTTAAACATATCCTAAGAACATGAAAATATTTTTAAGTATTTTCTCTTTCTTCCTAAGAAATAATAAAATATATTTCTGAAGGAATATAACCTTTTTAAACTTCTCTCTATAGTATAAGCTTTATTACCCCAAGTGTTCCTCACTTGGCTGCAGACTAGCTGTGTGACTGAGGCAAGTCACTTTTCTCAAGTCAGCAGTTTCTCAAGAGGGAACAGGATAGAGGATGTGTCCCAAATTCATGACAAGGTCTGTTTCAATTCCAAGAAAGTGAGAGTGTAATTATATGAGGGCAACAACAGGGATAGAGGGTGGAGAGAGAAAGGATAGCTGTCAAGAAAATCTCACAGTTATTATGGGTTAATGGTTAGGTTTTAGTTTTGTCGTTTCTTTGTTTGGGTTTTCCTCTCTAGGTTAAAGATATTAGTGACCTTTCATTAGGTCTTGCTATTAGCAGACAATGGGTTAACAGCTATTATTAGCTATGTTTCACAGAGAAAATACTGAGGCACAAAGAGATTAAGTAACCTATCCCAGATCCCAAGATCCCAAAGCTAATAAACCCGTGACAGCACTTTGGAAGACTTCTATTCACTTTATCTCAATTATCACCTTTCTCTATTTCCTGATGTTAAACTTTCTGAAGTGCTCCCTCCCTGAAGCTCCAATGCCAAGCACCATGCCTGG
Source organism: Lynx rufus (assembly GCF_022079265.1). Lineage (NCBI taxonomy): Eukaryota > Metazoa > Chordata > Mammalia > Carnivora > Felidae > Lynx > Lynx rufus. Next base: position 173,055,442 of record NW_025814845.1, read on the forward strand.
AATATATGAGGCATTCAATAAATACTGAAATAACTGAAAAGACAGATTTTTCCTTATTTGTGAAGAATTTAGGCATTTTAAATACAGAAAACAACTACAGAAAATCCACTTCTACAGTGTTGAGAATACTAAAGATCTGGACCTTAAAGTAAACTACTCTTTTCCTGGAATGCTCTTTTTTCTAATAGAATCATAAGCTAACGGTAAAGAAAGACTTGTATCTTTGGCTCACAGATATAGCTTTTTTTAAATCTGTGTCTACGTTTTGGTAACTCATAGAAATTTCTCTTCATTTTTAGTAATATCATAATTTTTATTCCAATGACTCTACCAGTTTTGGTCTGTGTTACTTTATCTGTTTTCTGCTAACATTATAAAAATTTCAAACATTCCAAGAAGTTAAAATAATTTTATAAACAATACTCATGTTCCCACCACTTGATCCTACCGTTAACATTTTACTTTCTTTATTCACATTCATCCATTTACCTATCCCCCAATACCCTCATTAATCCATTATATTTGATGAAGTATTTCAAAATAAAATGCAGACATCTACCCATTTCTTCTAAGTACTTCAACAGACATATCTATGCTACATTATTTTTTATAATTATATGAAATCTTTGTATACTGTATTTCCTATTGAATCACAAAATGTCAACTTTTTTTTATTTCCTATGGATTTTGGGGTGGTCATTTGCTATTTAAATTGAAGTCCCAAATCTACAGATTATTGCCTGATCCAGAAGAAAACAAGTTAGAAGGTAGGAACAGAAGAATAAAAGATGGAAACACTTTCAAATCCATAAAACTATGTTGAGTAAACACTGCATAACATTAAAATTCCAGTCTTTATTCTTCTTTCAAGGAGACAGTGATAATCCTGTTAGCTTTTGCTTCACAACTTTATAAATCGACAAATGACAACATAGCATATTAGATCATTAGAACATTATTACTGAGACTTAAATCCACAAGGTTTCTCTAGGGAAGGCTACCATGACATTTTTCAGTCTGGATCAAGCATGTGACAAGGGCAAACCTCCAGGCCTGTACCATCCACCTGTTCATTAGATGCCAGCTCATAATGGGCACAAAGCCAAGGTAGAAAATAATACAAACAGTAATTTTCAGAGTTAATGATCTAAAATAATTATAGCAAATGTAGCAGTTGTTTGCAAGTTGTTTGGCAAAGCTAAAAATCAAGTGAAGGGGGGAAAATGTATGTATACCCTTCAAATAATCTTAAGTCCCAATGTCAAATAGTTTTCCTATCTCAGTGCCATGCTGTTTTACGTGTTAGAAATACTCCCTCCTTGGCAAAAGTGCCCATCTACTGTATCAACCAAAGCAACGAAGGTTGCTTCTTGCTTCCTAGTCCTTCCCACCAGAAGCATATCCTCCATTCATTCCTCACAGTAGTTGTTCATGTCAATTACATTTATGATTTGACTTATAATGAGTTCATTACACAGATGTCTGCTCCATCGTTAGTACACGGCGCCTTCTTCATTTTAGAAAATGCCAATCAGGATACTCGACTCCTAGTAGGTGCTCAAGGACTGGTGAGTAAATTAAAGACCTGCGAAATCCTTTTGTGCCAGTGGTATAAAGGAGGCATTCTCTGGGACTCCTCCTGAGAATCTGTTGACCAACTAAAGACAAAAAAGTGCAGCTCAGAGGCAGACAGTAATAAGAGCCTGGACTCTGGAACTCCAAACAAAATTGCAACAACAGGCTATTCCTCACTGAATCCAAAAATTAATAGATCCTGGTTGAATCACAGGTCACCACTGAAATGCAGGGCTATTTAAGTGGAATTTTATCTGAGTAAAGGAGTACTTTAAAAGAGAGCTCCTTTCTGGACAGAAAAGCCAAAATATTTTACAGAAGATAAGATTTGGTGTTTTGTCACATCATCCTTTTGATCAAAAAGATACTTTCTGTATTCTTGTTTAATCTAGTGCCTTCTACTTTCCCCCATGTTTAAGAAAGGGAACTTTGAGGACGAGGAAAACAGGTTCATTTTGCTTCCCAGCCCCGGGGGGAGTGATACTAGGGGCCTATGCCATGTTGGGCAACTTCTTTCTCATCAATTTATCAGAGCAGGTTTCCTAGCAAGACAATGACACTGCTTGCATTTTCCCAGCAAATTTATCAGCTCCTGTCATTATAAATCTAAATTCGGATATTTTTAGCTGGACTAGGAACAGAACAGTTCTCCGGAGATTCAATGTCAATGCTGCTGTATGAATCAGCCCAGCCAAGGGATGCGGAGCTGTAATCTCAGAGTCATTGTGTTTTGATTTTTTTTTTTTTCCTGGAGCAGGGATCACCTCTTTGGCTTACTGCCAGAAATGCTTTGTAGGCTGCTCCGGCTCACGGGGCCTGAGCGATGCTCTGTCTCCATTTGGCAAAGCAACATACCGCACAGCTGAACCACCCCACTGACTTTTCCCTGACTGATGATTGTTCAGGTGAAAAGGAAACCCTCTGAAGGGAAGATGATGAGGCCTCAAAGAATGGATACCCAAACTCAAAGCATGGATGAAGTACATGAGGGAAACACACATCTCCAGAGGGAAAAGTCAGCCTCAAATGCATTTCAATCTGGAACTCTTTTATTTTTACAGCTATTTTTCTGATGTGCCCGGTGAACAGAGGAAGAGAGGAGCCACAACATTCTCACACAATTCCTCCGATCTGACAAAGAAGCAAAGTATTACCATGAAGTTAATAAGAGGATTAACTGTCACTGAATGCAATGTGCCACATTATCCTAATCATTATTATTTTCCATGACTCAGATTTGAAGCCGTTTCAGTACAAGTCAGTTTGGAAAGTGATTTTCACAATGCCCTTTCTTCTTATTTCTATTGTTTTCTCAATTATTAAAACACCATACGGACACTGGCGAGGCCAAAGTGCCCAAGGCTGATAGAATGCTAGAATGCAAGTGTGGAAAAGAAAAACCAGGTTGTGTTTTTACTGCTTTCTCTGGAGTCATCCCTGACATGGAAGGCATATGCCATAAGGACAGAAAACATATTATGTAACTTAGGGGTTAGCTCACACAGGATGGGATTATTCCCAGTTAACCAGGAAGAAGAGACGGGCAAAACCCAAAACAAACAAACAAATGCCCCTAAAAAACCTAAAATGTGAGAATACAGAATAATAAAAAAGTTGACTGGTTCAGAAAGTAAGTGGCTGGAGGGGGCCCTTATTTACTGCCCTAGCTGCCACTTTGTCAAACTGATTCTTACCAATGTGTTTTGTTTCCCAGCTCCTGGGGGGAGAAGTGGCTACAGAAAGCTGCGTCAATGTCAACTGAATCTCGGAAAGAGTTTTCAGTTTTGTTCCCAAAACAAATCTGATTTAGTGTCTCCAAAGGATTCACAGAACATGAATCTAAAGGCCATATAAAAAGACAGAAACAGGGCATCTGGGTGGCTCAGTTGACTGAGAATCTGACTCTTGATTTCAACTCAGGTCATGATCTCACAGTTCCTGAGCTTGGGCCCCGCATGAGGCTGTGTGCTAGCAGTGGGGAGCCTACTTGGGATTCTCCCTCTCTCTCTCTCTCTCCCCTTCACCTACTCCTGCTCCCTCTTTCGCTCTTTCTCTCTCTCTCCCTTGTTCTCTCTCTCTCTCTCTCTCTCAAAATAAATAAATACACTTTTAAAAAAGGCACAGAAACTTTTTGGAGATAACTTCAAGGAACCTCAGTCATACTGATTGGCATTTTTAAGTTTCAACACTTTGTTTACATTTTCCACTATGGACAACTATCTTTTAAATTCATTCTCCTCCTCTCCAATTAACATAGCCTCTACTTTAGCTTGAATCTTTCCTAAAGTATTATAACAGCACCTTCATGATTCACTCTGAGTCTTTATTTCCCCATTCAGAAATTTATCTATTCGCTGAACATTCATGACTTACCACCTGGACATTGATGGCAGGGTGGCAATGGAGACAGAGCAAAGTTGAAAGACTATGATAATGTAGAAGGTGAATAGCCAAGACTTGCTAATGGGTAAGGTAAAGTTTATAGAAGGATAAATATATAGAGGAGAATATATAGAGGAATCACAAATGACTTTCAGTTTTCTTTTTTTTAAATTTTTTTTAACATTTATTTATTTTTGAGACAGAGAGAGACAGAGCATGAACGGGGGAGGGGCAGAGAGAGAGGGAGACACAGAATCTGAAACAGGCTCCAGGCTCTGAGCCATCAGCACAGAACCCGATGCGGGGCTCGAACTCACGGACCGCGAGATCGTGACCTGAGCCAAAGTCGGCCACTTAACCGACTGAGCCACCCAGGCGCCCCGACTTTCAGTTTTCTTAAGCAATTGGACTGACGATGGAAAAGACTGGAGGAAAAACAAAACTGTGGATAGAAAACAAGAGTTCCTGTTTGTGCAAATTAAGTTGAGATATCTTAAAATATTCAAGGTATTCTATACATTTACAAACTTGAACCCATAGCCTTTATGAGAGTATCAAAAAAAAAATACATGGTATTATAAGGTTTAGAACCCCTGGCATGAGGCAGAAGCCCAAGGCAAGAGAAGGAGGATCAAAATTCAAATGTTTCCATTATGACAAATTAAGCAGAGGGAGAGATGCTATCAAATGGGAAGGGATAGCTAATGGTTTAAGAAGAAACACACGAGAATATAACACAGGAAATGTTTGTCTACCCCTAAAATTCATGCATCGATGCCTAAAGTGTTGGTATTAGGAGGGGGTGACTTTGGGAGGTGTTTAGGTCATAAGAGCGGAGCCTCATGAATGAGAATAGTGTTCTTATAAAAGAGACCTCACAGAGCCCCTTCACTCCTTCCACCATGTGAGGATACAATGAAAACTATGTGATCAGGAAGAGGGTACTTCCCCAACTATGCCAGTACCCTGATCTTGGACTTCCAACCTCTAGAACTGTGAGAGATAAATTTCTGTTGTTTATAAACCACCCAGGTAGTGGTATTTCATTACAGTAGTTCAAATGGACTTCGACAGCAAATAAGAGAGAACATTATTTCAAGGAGAGAGTGGTTAATTGTGGGGAAAGTTGCAATGAAATACAGTGAAATGAAGATACTGCATTTGACAATATAAAGGGAACTGATGACCTCATTTAACGATTTCACTGCAGTGGCAGTGGCAGAAGCCAGACTGAATGGGTTGAAGAGCAAATGGGAGGTAAAAAAGTAGAGATGATAAATGAAGCAATGTTTTACAACAGGCTTAGCTAAGAGAGGGAAGAAAGAAATGAGGGGGACATGGGATTAAGGAAGGATTTAATTAACATGGAAAGCTACCTAATTTATCTTGGACTATTTCCTCACCTATAAAATAGGTATAATAGTACCTAACTCACGAGTTTGTTAGGATTAAGGAAATAACGTGCATGGCATGCTTAGCACAGTGCCTGATGTACCGTAAGGACTCAACAAATATTAGATACTATTGTTGTCATAATCTTTTATTGCACTTTGTTCAGATCTATGTTATGACCCATAGCACACACCATTATACTTATATTTTCCTCTGAGTCGCATGGAAAACATAATCATCACTTAACAGGTAAATTTCTGTTGAACTAAACTGCAATTAACTGAACCAAGAGAAATACAAAATAAACAGAATAAACAGCACGACTAACTCTGGCATAAAAACAAAACAAAACAAAAACAAACACAAAAAACCCAGTCATTTGAATTCAACTGGAGGAGCCAAGTCCTCTCAAGACTTTTGGTTTAAATCTGACCTTGTCTCATCGATAGCACACCCTATCAGGGGCAAGGAAAAGGCTCATGGCATGAATCACCATGTAGGCAGCCAAGACACCTCTCATTTAGATTTATGAATGTCATATTCTTTATGGACTCTCAGAAGAGTTTCTAATCAGAAAGATTCCAAACAGGTTTCAGCCGTCTCATTAGGACACAGGAAATTGGATAAAGAGGATAACCTCTGAAATCCTCCCTTAGTCATTGATCTTTGGGAAATTAGCCCTCGATGGCTGAGATCAGTTTGCAGATTATAAACATGTCCAGTAAATATGACCTCCATCTAGATCTGCCCGGCAATTGCAACAGCATTTGGCAGCAGAGAAAATGCCTGCCAAGAGCCAAGCAGCTGTAGCAGGTGCTGTAAATCAATGCAGGATACTTACACGGTTCTGTATTCCACCGGGGCTCCAAGCCTTCCAAGTAGATTATCTGCATAGATTTCAGGGTGGCAAAGTGGCATTATAAACACACAACTCCCATATCCATTTTCTCTCCATTTACCTGAATGTCAGAGTTGTTGAGCAAGAAAACTACATTGTTCAACAAGGAAAAGCTCTACAGCTAAAGTGGGAGACACATTTCAATAAAAGCAGTGCTTGAGAAAAACGAAAATGGAAAGAAAAGGAAAGAAAGCTAAAAGGTATGATGCTTTGGTAAATACTTTTCTTTACACTATATTTGCTTTATGGAAATATATATTTTACACACACTTATGTATAATGGGTGTGTGTGCATACACATTGCGGTTCCCAAAACCTCTATCCCTTTTTAAGTATATCTAGTCATTTCAGTCAGAGTCAAAGGATTCAAAACATTCTTTGTTAAGTCAGATTTTTATGCTTGAGTGGCATATGGCTGAAATGATCAGTATTTAGTATCATGAGGGGCACCTGGGTGGCTCTTTCAGTTAAGTGTCCGGTTCTTGATTTCGGCTCAGGTCATGATCTCATGCTTGCTATGAGCAAGGCCCATGTAGCGCTCTGTGCTGATAGTGTGTTGCCTGCTTGGGATTCTCTCTCCCCCTCTCTCTCTCTCTCTCTCTCTCTGCCCTTCTCTCACTCACAAGCACTCTCTCTCTCTGAAAATAAATAAACTTTAAAAAAGTGTTTAATATCATGAATGTATGTGTTTGTAAACTGTTGAATGGACAAACAGGCAAACCGGGGAGTAGATGAACATAGGTGAGCCAGTCTGAGTACAATGAAAAGAAACTCTAAGGCCAGAGGAATATAGCTCCTTCTCCATGACCTTTTCTTTACATGCTGTAAGAGAAAATAATCATGATAATAATAAAAACAGCATGTCTGAAAACTGGAAGAAAAAACAATATTGTAGCTGCATATTGGGAAAAGGTTGTATACTAAATTATATCCATTCTTTTGTAAACAAAACTACAAAATATTGGGGCACCTGGGTAGCTCATTAGGTTCAGTATCTGACTTTGGCTCAGGTCATGATCTCATGGTTTGTGGGTTCAGGTTCTGTGTTAACAACTCAGAGCCTGGAGCCTGCTTCAGATTCTGTGTCTCCCTCTCTCTCTATGCCCCTCCCCCACTTGCGCTCTGTTTTTCTCTCTCTCTCCCTCTCTCTTTCTCTCTCTCACACACACACACACACACACACAACAATAAACAAACATTTAAAAAAATTTTACAACTGATATTTAAAAAAGGAGTTCAAAACATTGTTTGAATTTAGCATACAATTACAGAGACAGAAGTTAGATCCATATTTAGCACTTGCAGAACAGTAACATGGCATCTAGTAAACTTGATTGGTTTCAGTCCAAAATCTACCTGTCACAGGTGTCTTATTCCTCTTTATTTAAATGAAGAAGAGAAAAATCAGGGCTGCCATTTATACACTTGGGCAGTTTGTGCCACACACAAAGAAATCTGGTCTAAAGAGTCAGAGAGGGTCCTTAAGTCCAGCTTGTGTTCTGCCCTCCAAGCCACGTGCCCAGGCACGGGGTTGCATCCTTCTGGAGGGGGAACCTTTTGCTCATTCTCACGAAAGCACCTTTGGGTGAGTAGTGTGCCTGAAAACATTCGCCCTTCAGGGTTCTTGTGATCACAAAGAGCAAAACACACCACATCACACGACACTGCCAGCACACGACAGACCTTTTCTAAATATCGCTACGGTTGCTATTCAATCTGAAAAGTCTTTTCATTTTATTTTACAATATACCTTAGATATAAACTATCATCAATCAGAATCAAAGGCAACTGCCGAACATTTGGAAAGATCATTGTTAATTCCTGTGAAGTGCACAGGCCTATGTAGATCTTTTGGGCCCTCCATATGCATTCAAGGTTTTAAAACAATAATAAATTGGGGAGAAAGCTGAGTAGTCACGTACACTGTGACACAGAGCTTCCTCAATCCAGAGGATAATGGAAACTGTCACTAAAACTTGGATTTAATAAAGGATAAATGCTATCAGACAAATCTGATGAATTGTTTAGATAACTGTAAAGTGGTGCAAGAAAAGTACCCATTATATTCAGTCACTTGGATGTAAGAACGGGGTCCCTCCTCACAGAGGGAACTAGATGGAACACTGGCCAAAAAAACCAAAAAGATGAAATACAATAATGGCCATCAAGCTGTGGGGGAAGTCTAGAGAAATTCCACAGTTGTCTGGGTAAGGTCCCCCCTTCTGTTCATTCATCTGCATTAATGATCTTTAGAACGTAGTAAACAGTATGTAATGAAATCTGCAGATACAGTAAGCTAGGGAACATTGCAAAACATGAGCAAGGACAAAGAAATAATACATATGGTCTGAGAGAACTTACAGATCTTGAGATCAAATAGCAAAATGAGAGTCAGGTTGGGAAAAGGCCAGCTAGGGGAAAATGAATGAAAACACAGATATCCACAGGAGGAAAAAATGTGGTATTCTGAGAAGGACCCATTGAAAGAGAGCTGAAGCTAGATACCAGTTACCATCCAGGTGAGTTTGTGCTTCAAAATGGCAGCCCAATTGGAAGAATTTCTTTGAACGGCAGATGGAAAGACATCACAGCAAAGAAGGGTGCAAGTATTTCTCTCTACTAAATTCTCAAGTGGCTGCACCTGGAATACTACTTTGGGTGTAGGGGAATCTCTACCAAAAAATCTGGAACAAATTGGAAGTATAGGAACAGAGATATAAGTAACAGGAAGCCTGTTAAAACAGATTAGAAGAGTAAAGTATGGATGACTTGGCCAAAAGACATAGAGGAAATTCTGGTGACAGTCTATAAACTCTGGAAATAAAAAGGGAAACATGATGGTAAAAGTCAAACTAGCAGAGTGAAAAAGAACATACTAAGTTAAAGAGATAATACAGCCTGACTCGTAGGAAAACATTTCCAAATACATCAACTATGGAAACAGTATCATGAATTGTTCTGGGGAATCTGCAGGATCAAGTTCAACTATTGCTCAGACTAAGAAGCTTAGAATGATAAAGAGCATTTACTCTAAGGCAAAAAGGACCTCAGAGAATTTTATCAAATCCATCTCTATGTCTCTAGATGGGAATACATTTAAATCATTCCTGATAAATTATAATGCACACAACTTCCAAAGAATTGAAGATAAGGAGTATGTTGGAAGAGAAATGGGCAATAGAGAGATTTTGATAAGTTAACTTTCTACTTGAAACATCGGGAAATCTAGTTGCTTTGATTCCAAGTCACTCTGTGACCCCAAACCATCCCATTAAACACTATACACATCTGTTTCTCAGTGGAAAGAATAAAAGTACATAACTACTAACCACACACAAAAATTAACTTGAAATGGATTAAAAACTGAAATACAGATCTGAAATCATAAACTCTCAGAGGAAAACATCAGGGAAAATTTCATTGGTCTTGGCAATGGCTTTCTGGATATCACACTAAAACACAAGCAACAAAAGTAAAAATTAATAGGACTCTGACAAATGAAAAGGGTTCCATGTAGTAAAAGAAATAATCATCAAAATGAACAGTTCAGCCTATGGAATGGGAGAAAATATTCAAATCACCTGATAAGGAGTTAATATCCAGAATACATAAAGAACTCCTGGAACTCAACAGCAAAAAACCAAACCACGCAATTAAAAAGTTGACAAAGGAACTTAATTCATAGTTTTTTTTCCCAAGGAAGACAGACAAATGGCCAATAGGTACATGAAAAAGGTGTTCAACATCACCAGCCACCAGGAAGATGCAAATCAAAACCACAAGATATCCCCTCACATTGGCTGGGATGGCTATCATCAAAGAAATAAGACATAAGTGTTGGCAAAGATGTAGAGAAAAGGGAAAATTTGCACATTGTTGATGGAAATTTAAATTGGTGCAGCCGCTATGGAAAACAGTATGGAGGTTCCTCCAAAAATTAAAAATAGAACTACCATATGATCCAACAATTCCACTTCTGAGTATATATCCAAAGGAAGTAAAACAGGATCTCAAAAAGTTATCAGTACTCCCACAACAGTAGTAGCATTATTCACAATAGCCAAGATATGGAAAACAACTTAATTGTCCTTTTCAACAGAAAAATGAATAAAGATTATATAAAAAATATAAAAGAGAGTAGAATGTAAACATATATATATATGTAACATATATATTTACTTACATATAAACAAATATAAACAGAGAGTACAGTGTTCATTGTTTTCCAATGAGAGTTTGGGAAATTAAGGTATATTTGTCAAAGAGTACAAACTGAGTTCTAAGATGAATAAGTTCTGGAGATCAAATGTGTAGCATATCAATTATAGTTAATAAAGTGTATTACATAATTGAGAGTTACTAAGAGAGTAAATCTTAAGTGGTCTCACCACAGAAATGAAATAGTAATTATGTAACATGATGGAGGTATTAGTTAATGCTACGGTGGTAATCATTTTGCAGTATATAAGTGGATTAAGTCAACACATACACCTTAAACTTATGCAGTGTTATATGCCAGTTATATCTCAGTAAAGCTGGAAAAGTAAAAATGCCAACAAAAGAGATCCAGAGAGCCCTCTCGCCCTTTCTGCTATGTGAGAACACAGCAAGAAGACAGCTGTGAGTGCTTGACCTCATTTAATGCTAATTACTTCCCCAAAGCTCCACCTCTGAATTCCATCAGATTGGGGGGATAACGCTTGAACATGTGAACTGGGGGGCGCAAACAATCGGTCTATAGCACTGATGTAGGAAATACCCTGGTGCAAAGTACTTAGAACGATCAAGAGCCCTGAAATGGAGAGAAGAGCTGTATCTTCTTGATCCACTGGTCACTGACTTGGGAAGTTAAAAGCTGGAGCCTGAAGGTCTGGAATGAAATCCCAGCACTGACTCTTAATAGCTGTGTGTCCCTGGCAAATCCTCTGCATTTCAGTCTTCTCATTTGTAAGGGGGGGGGGGTGCGGGTGACAATAACAATATACTGTATATAATCTTTTGGACGATTAGATGAGTGATACCTATTAAAATGTTACAACTGTCTGACAAATAGTATGCACTCAATATCACTGTAACTCCATTTTGCAAAGCTCCCTTTTTTTGTACAATAGAAGGGCTCTGTAAGATCCATCTGAACCTTGAGTTCTGCATTCATGGCTATTCTTTGAACTAAGAACTTCTGATTAGACTAGAGAGATAAAATTAACATGCACGAAAGAAGGAAAAAAGATAAATGTTACTCCATGTAGCACTAGCTACATGTGCCAAATAAGGTAAAAGAGAAAAAGAAACCAATGCTAATAGGAATGCCTGTGGAGCTGGAAGTGAAAAATGGCTATCAGTTCCATAAACAGTCTTGAGCCTCTTTTAGACCCAATATTGGTAAAAACAGCCTCCCTGCGAAATGCAAGCAGATTGAAACCAAATCGTGAGGACATTAAGGTAAGAATGATATGTGAACCTAGAGCATCGGGCAATTGGAAAAATTCTTCCACTTCCTTACAAATGTTGTCTCCTTAAGGTTCTAATCCAATTGCATATTCTTCCACTTGACATTCAGCCAGAAAAATGATTACACATTTTGGTGGAATCCAGTTACCTGAATAAACTGTTTGACTCTGTTTATACACACTATTAAAAGGATCAATTAGATGACACGTGTTCATCTCACTGCTGTCTCATTGACCCTTTCTTCATTTCCTTACTAAGTCAACTTATTTCTCTCGTTTCCTCACCAGACAGTTTTGTTACATTCTTTTCAATTTAGATCAACCTATTTGTGGTCCAATATTTCTTGCCATTGCTTAACCTCTGGATTTTCACATGTCATCCCTAATATCTAAAACGCCTTTTATGTGTTCTGCAACCCAAAAGTGTCTTCTTCCTTTTCCCCTCAAATGCTATTAAAAATGTCATCCTTTCCATTACACTTTCCGTAGTTAACCCCTTTCAGCTCTGTTTAATCCAACCAACAGAGCGAAGTTCCTAGCATTTACATCTATCTGTTTCGGCCCATTTTTTTTTGTTCCAGCAGAAAAAAAGTGAGTGGACAAGATGTAATGGGAATCGGTGACAAGTAAAGAGGCTGACCTAGATGGGAACATAAGTTACAGCTTCAAGAGAAGGGAATGCACAGTGTGGCATGTAGTTGTAGAAGCTTGTGGAAGTTCATGTATGATCCTTTTTATGATGTCAATGAAAAATGATTTGAAACCAACTGACCAAAATGTTCTGAGAAGTCTGTTTTCGTTTTTTTTTTTTGTTTTTTGTTTTTTTTTTTTTTAGTTTTTAAAATTACTTTAAATAGGATTCTTAGGGGTGCCTGGGTGGCTCAGTCGGTTAAACGTCTGACTTTGACTCAGGTCATGATCTCATGGTTTGTAAGAGTGAGCCCCGTGTCAGGCTCTGTGCTGACAGCTCAGAGCCCGGAGCCTGCTTCAGATTCTGTGTCTCCCCTTCTCTCTGGCCCTTCCCGTACTCATGCTCTGTCTCTCTCTGTTTCTCAAAAATAAATAAACATTAAAAAAAACTTAAATAGGATTCTTAAATTTATCCTAAGTGTAGCATTTGTAAAATGTTTAACATAAAAGGTAAGTTTTGCTGATTATACTTTTGTGGTGATAGACATTTGCACAAGATTTAATGACATCTCTCACTATAATTCAGATATCCATATTGGGGTCCATTTACATCCAATTCAAATCACAAGCTTAGTGATCTAGTTTGGTTTTATATGCTTATTTGCACTTATCCAACAGCCTGAAAGATAATTAGTATCTAGTTAAAGTGCCTAAAACTACACTCTCCATAAACTGAACACTCAAAACACACCACGATGGCTGTTATCCTAAAATGCATTATTACTCAGGCCTCAAATCCAGTTCCCATTTATCTGGGCTACCCTTTAGGGCATTCAAATAAAATGAGGGAATTTTGTCACGTGGCTAACTTTTCTGGGGTGAAACATACTTATGTAAATCAGAAATGTATTACGTGGTGGTTGAAACCTGGTTGTCTTTTGGGATGTGTTGCTTCACTCTTCCTAAATCAAGACAATGGAGGTTTAAATGCAAATATTCTAGGTTAACTGAAAAGACAGGAAGTACTCAGAGATTACTAAAAATCGCGGTGCTTGCAAAAGGGAACATAAAGTTGAGAGCTTATATTTGGCTATAGACCAATTTCTGAGAAGCCTCTCAAATGTGCAATCATAAAATACTGAAAAATAAAAAAAACTTACAAAATAAGTATGACTATCTTTTAGGTTTTAGTCCATTAAAGAGTTTTATGGATTTAAGTTTTTAGAATATGCTGGTTACTCAGTTTAAGTCAATAAACATTTACTGTGCACTACTATATACCTGATACTTAAATATAAGGAACAAAATAACATTTAAAAAGTGTTTATGCTATTACCTTTTCCCTATAGGGGAAAATATTTTGCCATAAGTTAAATTTCACCTGTAAGAAATTAAAACTCTTATACATGTCAGGTGTTAGTTTCACCTACTTCCTTTGTGACTTTTGACTGTTGCCTTTCAATCTTCTGCAGTCCATTTCTCCAACCACTTTGCCACTCCTCTTTGTTTACTGCTACTTACTCCCTGTCCTCTGCATTGTCCCCCTCCCCTCTCTATGGCTACGGCATAATCTCCTAATTTAAAAAGCACACAGAAGGCTTCAAAGAACTAAGCAAAATGTCTTATGAAGTATACTGTAATACAACAGTCCAGGCTCTCGTGGATCCTCGCACAACTGTTCGATGTTAAGAGGAAAAAACACCCAGAACTCTGATTTCAGCCAGGACTTCACAGTCATGAACAGATTAGGAACACCTGGTGCCTGAAGGACCCCAGAAAATGCTCCCCTTCAATGGGCTAAGAGACTCCTTAGAGACAGCATCACACATAATGGGCATGGACCATGGAGCCAAATGAAGAAAGGCTCCAGTCCTGCCTCTGCCACTTAAACAGCTGACACCGGAGTAATTATCCATGTTCTACGAGCCTCAGTTTTCTCTGTTGTCAAATTGAAGATAGCGAGAGCTACCTTATAAAAAATATTTTGATTCACTTCTGAAAGCATATTCTCAGTGTCCATAGCAAGTGCCATTTTAAGTACTTGGTACATCAGGGGCACCTGGGTGGCTCAGTCGGTTAAGCAGCCGACTTCGGCTCAGGTCATGATCTCGCAGTCCGTGAGTTCGAGCCCCGTGTCGGGCTCTGTGCTGACTGCTCAGAGCCTGAAGCCCGTTTCGGATTCTGTGTCTCCCTCTCTCTGACCCTCCCCCGTTCATGCTTTGTCTCTCTCTGTCTCAAAAATAAATAAACGTTAAAAATTTTTTTTTTAAAAATAAAAAAAAAAGTACTTGGTACATCAGTGAACAAAACTAATGAAACTCCTATCTATCCACCTAATCTATGCATATTTGTAATAATCAAGTTCCTCGCTCATAAACAGGGTTAAGCCACATGAGGGCAGGGAACACAACCAACCTTGCAAGTTAATTAATATATACATAAAAAATATGTGTTAAAATTCTAATGTACCAGACTAAAGTATTCATTCTCAGCTTATAAGATGGTATTTATACACAAAGACCTCCACATACATATGTATAAAAGTATGTATATGTGAGTAAATTTCTGACTGGGGCAACTGTACCTCTGTACTTGTGACTTTTTGATATTTTATAAAATACAATGAGATGTATTCTAGCTGTGACCAGACTTAGCTGCACACACTTGGACTCATGACTACATTCTTCCTGTTAAAGGTACCCTGAGGCAGTCAGATTCTAATGTTGGTGTTAAATAATAATAATTAGAAACAGGGCACCTTGGTGGCTCAGTCGGTGAAGCATCCAACTCTTCCTTGATTTCGGCTCAGGTCATGATCTCACTTTGTGAGATTGAGCACCACTGTGAGGCTCTGCGCTGACACCTGGGAGCCTGTTTGGGATTCTCTCTTTTCCCTTTGCCCCTCCACCCACTCGCTCCCACGCACATGCGTGCACTCTCTCTCAAAATAAACATTTTTTTAAAAAATTAGAAATATACAAGGCTACTACTGACTGCAAGTATATTTTAGATAGCAACAACTATTATCTACACATGATAGAAACTACAGTAAAACCTTGGATAGTGAGTAACTTGTTCTGCGAGTGTTCTGCAACATGAGCAATCATTTCTAATATATTTTAACTTGATAAATGAACAATGTCTTGCAATAGGGGTAGTACGTGAGGCCGAATGTCACATGATCACAACTGAACCAATGGTTCTTGAAATTCACTTTGATATACGAGGGCTTTAGATTACAAGCATGTGTCTGGAATGAATTATGCTCACAAACCAAGGTTCTACTTTATATGTAAGTGGAATATAAAACCAATATTATTGGGGAGCCTGGGTGGCTCAGTCGGTTAAGCCTCCGACTTCGGCTCAGGTCACGATCTCACGGTCCGTGAGTTCGAGCCCCGCATCAGGCTCTGGGCTGATGGCTCAGAGCCTGGAGCCTGTTTCCGATTCTGTGTCTCCCTCTCTCTCTGCCCCTCCCCCGTTCATTCTCTGTCTCTCTCTGTCTCAAAAATAAATAAACGTTAAAAAAAAAAAAACTTTAAAACCAATATTATTAATGTTGAGACCAGTTACACCATACCAGTTATAAATAATAAGGCTTATGCTAGTATTTAAGAACACAGAGACTAGAACTAGATTGTTTTGAATCTTATTAGTTCTTTCACTTTCTAGCTTGTTGATCTCAGACAGTTTACATTATCTTAGTTTCTTCATCTCTTAAGTGGGGATTATAATACCCCACAGGGTTATCATGAGGATCAAATGAGTTAATATACATAAAGCACTACTGTGAGATCTATATAAATGTTAAATATTATTATCCTTTAACAAAGAAAAGTAGATTGTCGTAAACAAACTGTTGAGTGGTCCTAGAAAACAAACCTTTTTACTTATGAAAGTAAGTCACTACTTATTAGCTAAAGTCCTGATTTTCAAACCTATAAAATTTTACATAAAACAAAAATCAGTTTTTAAACCATAAAATGATTTTGTAAATTCTTTGAATAAAAACAAAAAGGAAACAATTTCAAAAAGCAAGGTTATGTGTGGAAATGTATTTTACATAAAAGGTAGCACCTTCCTGAAGCATAGTTATGGAAGCAGAACATTTAAACAAGTAATTCAGAGTTACACACACACACACACACACACACACACACACACACACTCTCACTCTCTCTCTCTCTCTCTCTCTCTCTCTCTCTCTCTCTCTCTCTCTCCCCCCCCGCCCCACCCCTGGAGCCCCCAAAGCAACTTCAAAGCTAAGAAGTTTCAGCACTCAGATTTTCAGATAAATGCAAATCTCGGCCTGGCAATGAGGTAGCGTGATCTGAAGATCATGTATTCTCCATGAGGTTTGTTTTATCTGAGCATACACTTTAATGTGAAAACTGGGAATTTTAATGGAGCAAAATACAGCCTTTTTGTAGAAAATATTCTCTCAAAGTACTCGCATTTGATGAGGAAAATTTTTCAAGTGAAGACCAGAGAAAATACAAGACTAATAAATGTCACTCCTGAAGGTTTTTTAAAGCGATCTTCAGAGAAATACATCAAACTAGGAACATTTCAACTCTCTTAAGATCCCAGAACAAGGTGATCTCAAAGGACGACCACAAGAACAATTTAACCAACTACTTAGCCTGGTTCTATACCTTTATCGTCCAACAGTGCTGCTTCTCCTTCTCACAACACTGTCAGGTAGCTGGCGCTACAAAATGCCTCAGACACTTGCCTAAAACTTGTTCTTCCAAGGCTTTCTCTACAAAGTAAACTTTCTCTTTACTTTCTCTAAAAGTAAAACATGTTGAATGAAACATACTGAAAGGCACCACGATCGAGGACTGCTCTCAGTGAAACATGCCAATAATACTTACAAAGCACATTTTTACCTGTGATTTGCAACACCTGTCATGATTGATAAACTGAAATCAACAGACAAAATTAGTTACCAAGAGACTGTCCCTAAGGAAGGCAAGAAGGTGAGAAGAGTGGGGGTCAGAGGGAAGGATTCAAGTCCTCCTTTTCAGTTGTCTATTTAGCTCCATGACCCGTTCAGCGGTAGGTGTAAACGCTGCATCACCTCTGGTGATGGGATTGCTACACCCTCCCTGACTCCACAGAATGACCCCTCTGGCAACCGCCTCCATTTTCTGGGCTTGCTTTTAGAGCAATGCCACTTGCTGAGAAAGGCTTATGGTGCATCGTCACTAAGGAGTTACAGTGAGTACCTAAGCTTTCACAAGAGCAACTGAGCAGGTGACAGGACTCTAAGTAAGGATGCCCTCAGACACCAATGATAGAACGTCTCCTCAAATCTACCCTACAGACAGAGCTCATTTCTCCAGAGCGACTTCCTGAGATAAGTCATTAGGAATCCCGGAGATACGGGAGGTTTAATCTTTCATAAATTGGAGCACAGCATTTGTTCTTTCACTCTTGGGGTATTTTAATATGTTAATTTTTAAGCTAATAGTCATTAAGTGTATAATATGTGCCAGGCACCATTCCAAGCACTTTAGGACAATTATCACAAGTGATTTTTACAACACAATAATAATCCACTTACTCTCATCTATCATAAAAATAATGATCAAAATAATTTCACAGGTTAGAAACCTGAGGCCCTGATGAATTAAATAGCTTACTTAAGTTTATGCCACTCATAGGTAAAAGAGCTAAAACTCACATCATGGCATGCCTGTCATCAAAGGTCAAAGCCTGGACCTTCATGACATGCTCCACAGGCCCTTTTTCAGTCCTATTTCTTTGGAGGGGCTATTCTTTCTTTCTTTGGATCTCACCAAAAGAGAAGCATATGGTAGCAATCAGCCAATTAAAAACAATCACTGTTTTTCCCCTTGACCTAAGGTTTAGGTGAGGGGGTCACCATGTTCAATATATTAGGAGGGAAAAAAACCACAGTAGCCCTTACCCTATCAGAAAATGTGAGAGAGAACGGTTTTTCACCATTCTCAGGACAGGAAGCATATGAGCAAAAGTCCATTGGAAATATCCTCTATGTGAATGGAATTCAAACTCCGAAACATATAGCATTTATAAAAACCTTACCTAAGAGAAATAATACAAATCCTGAGAAACATGGGCAGGAACCAACAATTAAATTTGCCAGAATAAAATATGAACCCATGACATCTGGAGAAACAATCTAATACTCAGATATGGCATTCAAAGCAAATCAGCATTTGGAAAAGAGCAATTGCCACAAATGATTCTTCATTCATATCTATTGTGGTTCAGATTTTATAAAATTAGCCAGCAAGCTGCCTTGAAAAAAGCCAGTGGTGGTTTTAGGCTCTTATTGCTATACACTTAAGAAAACATAGATTTCAGAAAATTGAGGTAATTATAAAAGGTCATACAATATGTTGGCTTCAAAACAGATACCAAGTTCTCAGTTGTTCTGCCTCAGAACATCAAAATAAATTTACCCACTTAACATCTACTGATTCCAGACTCTAACTAAAGGGTTTAGAGTAGCTGGCTATTTGTAGCTCCTCAGTGAAGTTGTTTAGAAAGCAACAATCACAAAATCATCAAAGGTGGTTAATCAAGGAAAACAAAGGAAGAAGCCACGAACATTTAAAATCACTCTGGATTATTGTTTTGCCATGTAATTTCATTGCACATGGAATTCCAGTCAATGAAAAATTATCTAGTAGGTGCTAGAAACTACCACTTGCTGGGGTTTCTAGACCTCAATAAGGCTCATAGCTGTCAAAGTCAAAGAAATTTCATTAACACTAACTAGTCATCTTTTAAATTTTTCAAGAGATAACCAATAAATTAAAAAGTCAAAGTGTATCTTTGTCTTCTAATCCTTTAACCATTTGAGTAGAGCTACTACTTGCATCTTCAGCAGCAATGGTATCTTTCTATGATATTAGGATCCTCCTGTCACTAACCAAACTCAAAACAAACCTGTTCACAGCCCCACTGGCCAGTAATTTCCGCCTAGAACTCACTAGTTAATTTTCTAGTCTACATATCTTTCCTAATGAACCTAGAAGGCAATCAGTCCCAGTCAGCCACAGCATGTTGAAGGCCTAGTGACTAGAGAACAAGACAGAGTTGCTTTGCTAGGGAAGATGTATATGAAATATTTACGATCAGGTCAAAAGAGAAAGGTGGGTTGTAGGAGATAACTATCTTCCATACCTGACAAGTCTATAAATAAAAATGTAAAGATCAACAGGTAGAAGCGGTGAAGGAATGATAAATGTAAAATAAGACATATATTCAGTTTTTATAAATAATACAGAAGAAGGGGATAACATGTAGGAAGGAAAAATTTAGGTGCATTATCAAGAGTAATGATAGGATGACAGGAAGTTAAATGTCTTGGTTTTGCAATTTACAGCCATGTCTTAAAAAATATTTTTTGCAAAGGATGTTATTTATGATACAAAGTAAGTCCAACAATAAGGAAACAATTAAATAAATAACACTTAGAACAGGTACCATTACAAAATGTCATACACACACACACACACACACAAATAATGCTTACCAAGAGTTAAAATAATGCATGAAAAACATGCATATAATTTAAGTAGAAATTTTAAGGCAATATTCAAATGAATGATCCCAACCATGTAGAAAAGTATATAAAAGATGAAATTTTTAAAAGTTAACCATGATTGGGGCGCCTAGGGGGCTCAGTCAGTTATGTGTCCGACTTCGGCTCAGGTCATGATCTCACAGTATGTGGGTTCAAGCCCCGCATCAGGCTCTGCCCTAACAGCTCGGAGCCTGGGACCTTCTTTGGATTCTGTGTCTCCCTCTCTCTCTGCTCCTCCCCCACTCATGCTGTCTCACTCTGTCTCTCAAAAATAAAATAATACATTACAAAAATTTTAAAAAAAGTTAACCATGATTACTGAGACAAAGAAATAAAGCTGTTTTTTTCTTACTCTTTTTTTGCATTTCTGTGTAATAAGTATTGTTTGCATTATAATGAACTTCTAAAAACTTCTCAAAAAGGAGGGCATTCACTATAAGAAAAATCATAGCTCCACTTTGAGAGATCAAACAAACTTGGCTTTATTTCCCAAGGACCTCAGTTCTTTACAACAACATCCTCTTACCTTGTCTCACACCCAGAACCATGTTTAAATGTCTGTAGAGTAGTCAATAAAACTTTGAAGTGGAATTTAACAAATACCAACGAGGCCCCTTACACACATATTCCTCTTCAGTAGAGCCTGAAATGTATTCTGCTTTTTGTGACACGATCAAATATTGTTACGTCTGTAAAGTACACACAGTCTTTGCTATGGGAATGTAACATTCAAAAGGAGCTTGTATTATTTAGAATTAATTTGTTTAATAAAACAATCATACTGAGGGAACAAGAGTTTTTAAAATGTATGTCAGTAAAAGGCAAGGAGCAGGGTGGAACTTAATTCTAGAGTAAAAACACTTTACTGTATTTTTGTTTTGTTTTGTTTTTTTGAAGTAAGCTCTATGCCAAACACGGGGCTTGAAATAACAACCCTGAGATAGAGTAAAAGCATTTCAGAATAGGGTATGGAATGGCACACCACTACATGGGGAAAGAGTGGCCAGGCTACTGAAAAATAGTCTAGGTGTCCAGATATCCAGGACTCAGAACCAAGAGGATATGCACCTGGAAGCTGGAAGTGTAATAAAGAAGTTACAGAATGGGAATACAAACTGGTGCAGCCACTCCGGAAATCAGTATGGAGATTCCTCAAAAAATGAAAAATAGAACTACCCTACAACCCAGCAATTGCACTACTAGGTATTTATCCAAGGGATATAGGTGTGCTGTTTCAAAGGGGCACATGCACCCCCGTGTTTATAGCAGCACTATCGACAACAGCCAAAGTATGGAAAGAGCCCAAATGTCCATCGATGGATGAATGCATAAAAAAGATGTGGTACATATATATTATGGAGTATTATTCAGCAATCAAAAAGAATAAAATCTTGCCATTTGCAACTATGTGGATGGAACTAGAGGGTATTATGCTAAGCAAAATGAGTCAGTTAGAGAAAGACAAATATCATCTGAATTCCATCAAATGAGGACTTTAAGAGACTAAACAGATGAACCTAAGGGAAGGGAAGCAAAAATAATATAAAAACAGGGAGGGAGACAAAATATAAGAGAATCTGAAATATGGAGAACAAACAGAGGGTTACTGGAGGGGTTGTGGGAGAGGAGATGGGCTAAATGGTAAGGGGCATTAAGGAATCTACTCCTGAAATCATTGTTTCACTCTATGCTAACTTGGAGATAAATTAGAAAAATATATTAAATAAAATGGTAAAAAAAAAAAAGTTACAGAGGAAGACACAAAAGATGAAAGTCTTTTTGGCCATTTTCCCTAGAGGCTACTCTTTACTAACTTTAAGTTACTAATATTAAAAGCCCCTGGGCTTTCTACAGCTTGAAATAATGGTATGACATACTAATAACACTCTCAAGACTTACAAAATGTTGGGGTGAAAAAGGGCCTTAGAGAACAGTGTTTTATGAAAATCTTGCATTGCAATGGTTAATGATAGGGAAATCATTCTCACACGCAAAATAGGATACCATGGCAAGGCTTAAAATCCTTCGATGACAATATTTCTACTTCCAGCTATGATACAAGAATAGCTTGTATCATACTAATACTTCCAACAACAACTATAAATGTTGAAGGGGGAAAATACTGTTTGAAGGCATTGGAGAATAACTAAGACAGCTAGAACTTGAGAGATTAAGATCTGGAAAGAAGAAAAATGCATTTCACTTGAGGCAATTGTCTATTCATAAGCAATATGGCAGAAAGGCTGAGCAGAAAACTATGACTCAGAGCTTTCAACAGTATCATGGACTGGGAGACAAAAATTGGGAGTTTGGGACCCATAAGGAAAAGCACCCAATCTTTCAGTCAAGACTGTGAAGGCTATATCTTAAAATAAAGGGGAAACCAAAAAGAGAAAACTCTCATACAAATGAAAATGCATCCTTGAATCATTTCAGTTCCTCTTTGGAGCAAGCTGATCTATCCCTATTTCAGTACCTTCCAGAAGAAAAGACAATCCTTGCTGAGAAAATATGCCACAATCCACAGTCATAAAAATATTGGTATACACAGTGTCTGCTATTCAATTCAAAATTACCAACCACATAGCAGACGAGAGCAAATCTCTGAAAACCAGAAGAAAAGACAGTAGAAATGAACCTATTGGGCGGCTTAAATAGAGCAGTTATATATAAACAGTGAAATAAATAACAGCCAAGGTCTTTTGTGGTTCCAAAAAAAAATTTTTTTTTAATTTTTTTTTTCAACGTTTACTTATTTTTGGGACAGAGAGAGACAGAGCATGAACGGGGGAGGGGCAGAGAGAGAGGGAGACACAGAATCGGAAACAGGCTCCAGGCTCTGAGCCATCAGCCCAGAGCCCGACGCGGGGCTCGAACTCACGGACCGCGAGATCGTGACCTGGCTGAAGTCGGACGCTTAACCGACTGCGCCACCCAGGCGCCCCCCAAAAAATTTTTAAATTATTTGTTCTGGTGGTGTGAAAAATGTTTTGTTGGCATTTCGATAGGGATTGCATTGAATCTGTAGATTGTTTCAGGTAGTATGGACATTTCAAAAATATTAATTCTTCCAGTCCATGAGCACAGAATGCCTTCCATTTATTTGTATTCATGTGTCTTATAGTTTTCAGGGTACAGATCTTTCACTTCCTTGGTTAAATTTATTCCTTTGCATCTTATTCTTTTTGGTACAATCGTACATGGGGATATTTAGGAATAAAACAGATTTTGTATATTAATTTTGTGTCCTACAAATGTACTGAATTCATTCATTAGTTCTAAGTTTTTTTGGTGGACTTTTTAGAGTTTTCTTTATATAGTATCATGTCATCTGCAAATAGTGACAGTTTTACTTCCCCTTTACCAGTCTGGATTTCTTTTCTTTCCTTTTCTTGTCTGACTGCTGCAGCTAGGACTTCCAATACTATACTGAATAAAAGAGCTGAGAGTGAACATCGTTGTCTTGTTCCTGATCCTATAGGAAAAACTTTCCGTTTTTCACCACTGAGAATGATGTTAGCTGTGAGTCTGCAATATATGCCCTTTATTATGTTGAGTTATGTTCCCTCATAATGTACTTAGGTGAGAGTTTTTATCATGAACAGATGTATTTTGTTAAATGCTCTTTCTATATCTACAGCTATCTTGAGAAAGAACAACAAAGCTGGAAGTATCACAATCCTAGATTTCAAGATATATAAAGCTATGGCAATCAAAACAGTATGGTACTGGTACAAAAACAGACATATAGGACAACAGAACAGAACAGAGAACCCAGAAATAAATCCACACTTATATGGTCAATAAATAAATGACAAAGGCAAATATACAATGGGTAAAAAATAGTCTTGTCAATAAATGATAATGGGAAAACTGGACAGCTATAACCAAAAAAACTAGAACTGGACTACTCTCTTATACTATACACAAAAATAAACTCAAAATGGATTAAACACCTAAATGTGAGAACTGAAACCATTAAACTCCTAAAAGAAAACATGAGTGATAATCTCTTGCACATCAGCCTCAGCAATGTATTTATGAACATGTCTTCCCAGGCAAGGGAAACAAAAACAAAATTAAGCTAGTGGAACTACACCAAAATAAAGGCTTTCCCACAGCAAACAGAACCATCAACGAAACAAAAAGGCAACCTAGAAAACAGAAGATTTGCAAATGATTATCTGATAAGGATTTAATATTCAAAATATGTAAAGAATTTGTACAACTTAAAACCAAAAGAAACCAAACAACCCAATTAAAAATGGGTAAGGGACCTGAATAGACATTTTTCCAAAGATAACAAGCAGATACCAAAAGACACATGAAAATATGCTCAACATCACTAATCATCAGGGAAATGCAAATCAAAACCACCGTAAGAGTACTACCTTACACCAGTCAGTAAGGTTAGTATCAAAAAGAAAAATGTTGGTGAGGATATGGAAAAGGGAACTCTTGTGCACCGTGGATGGAAATATAAATTGGTGCAACCACTGTGGAAAACAGTATGAAGATTTCTCAAAAAAGTAAAAAAAGAAATGCCATATGATCTAGTAATTCCACTACTGGTATTTACACAAAGAAAACAGAAACACTAATTTGGAAGGACCCATGCACCTCTATGTTTACTACAGCATTATTTACAATAGCCAAGATATGGAAGCAACCCAAGGGTCCATTGATAGATGAATGGACAAAAGAGATATAGTGTGTGTAAATGTATTTATGTGAATATATAGCTACCCAATATATTTATAGCATTATACGAATATAGTAGAAAAGGATGAAGACTGATTATCAATAATTTAAGCTTCCAACTCAAGAAGTTAGAAAAAGATTGGAAAATCAAACTCAAAGAAAGTAAAAAAAGGAAAAAAATAAAGAACAGAGTGTAAATCAACAGAAAATAAACAAAACCAGTAATTAGTTCTTGGAAAATACTGTAATTAATAAACCTCTCACAAGCCTGATTAAGTAAAAAATTATAGCACAAATGGTCAATATCAGATGTACCAAAGGGACATAAACAGACATCCCACAGGTGTCAAAAAGATAACACAAAAAATAACTTTATGTCAATAGATTTGACAATTTGGATTAAAAGGGATAAATAAATTTCTTGAAAAACCCCAAATTAAAACATGCTTTTGGAGCACCTGGGTGGCTTAGTTGGTTAAATGTCCAACTCTTGATTTTCAGCTCAGGTCATGATGTCATAGTTCATGAGTTCAAGCCCCACATCAGAATCCATGCTGACAGCGGGGAGCCTGCTTGGGATTCTCTCCCTCCTCACTCTCAGCCCCTCCCCTGCTTATGCATGCACTCGTTCTCTCAAAGTAAATAAATAAACGAACATTAGAAAAACAAAACCCTAACATGTTTTCAGCATTAGTTACAATAGCCAAGATAAGGAAGCAACCTAAGTGTCCAATGATAGATACATGGATAAAGATGTGGTATACAGTGGAATATTAACACAATCATAAAAAAGTATGCGATCTTGCCATCTGTGACACATGGATGGACCTAGATGGTATCAGTGCTAAGTGAGATAAGTCAGATTGAGAAAGATAGATACCATATGATTTCACTCACATATGGATTCAAAAAAAGAAAAACAAACAAATAAACAAACAGAAAGCAAAATCAGACCTATAAATACAAAAAGCAAAGTGATGGTTGCCGGGGGGAAGGGAGGTGGAAGAATGGGCAAAATGCATGAAGAGGAGTGGGAGATACAGGATTCCAATTATGGAAAGAACAAGTCATAGGAACAAAAGGCAAATCTTAGGAAATATAATCAATGATATTGTAATAGCATTATAGGGGGACAGATGGTAGCTACACTTGTCGTGAGCACAGCATAATGTACAGACATGTTGAGTCATTGTGTTGTACACCTGAAAGTAACATAATATTGTGTCAACTATATGCAAAAAAATGTTTAAAGATAAAAAACTAACATGAGAAGAATGAAAAGTCTGAGCAATTCTATCTTTTAAATAAATAGAACCAGGAAATCAAAACATTCTCACAATAGTATTTCAGGCCAAGATGGCTTCACTCATGAATTCTTCCAAATATGTAAGGAAAAAAATTATAGTAATGTCACCAAACCTCTTCCAAGAAAGAGTAAAAGGAAGGAATCACTTACTATTGCATTTTACATGGCCATTATAACCTTGATATCAAAACCTAACAAGGAGTATTATAGGAAAGGAATTATAGGACAATCTATCTCATTAACATAGACTCAAACATCACAAGAACACACCTGTATTTACATGTAATTATGTGTGTATACACATTTTTTCCAGAAATGTAATGCTGGTCTATCATTTGAAAATCATTCTAATGATCATTAGATCAATAGATGCAGGAAAAAACTGACATAATTCAGCACTCATTTATGATAAAACTTCGCAGATTTGGAATGGGTTAAATTGTTTCTAATATGGCAAAGAGTTTCCAAAAAAAGAAGAGAAAGCCTATGACAAACATCATGCTTAATGGTAAAATATACCCGAGATACGCAATTAAACAATGATAGTTTTCATCTCCCCCATCTTTGCTTGTCTACTTTCTACATAGTCTCCCAGATTCAGTATGCAATCACATCTTCTCAGAAACCTCCTAGGATTCTACAAGATCATGTTCCATTTCCCTCCTCCCTATCTCCTCAGCTCTATGTAAGCCTTTATCTCACTCTGTCTTATTACCAGTTTTCCTCCTTCTCACTAAGCTACAAGTTCTTTTAAGACAGAGTATCTACTTGTTTAAGTTTTTATTTTAATTCCAGTTAGTTAACATAGAGTGTTATGTTAGTTGCAGGTGCACAACAGAGTGATTCAACACTTCCATACATCACCCAGTGCTCATTACCTTCTTATCTTCCAAAACCTGGCATTCAAAGCAGGCATTCAAAAATAGTTTGATAAATGTTGAAATATTGAGTGAACTGTTAAAAATCTTCTAGATAATTACTGGCAATCTGGACTAGAACGTCATCTCTTTATTCCTGTCTACTCCAGTTAGCCACCTAGCTAACAGCACAAACCCACTACCTGTGTCCTCTCTGTTGTTCTGGCTCATTATTTCCACACAGTAGTCAAAAGAACCAATGATAAAGTCTAGAGGGATTAGCTTTTATTCTAACAAGAGTACTGACCTGTCAATGACTTTATGGTACATATCATATCATACAACCTATTGTATGGTGAGAGAGAGGTAAGTAAAAACTATTTAACCATATAGCACAGTGAGCAGAAAATACAATAGTACTGTTCTATGTGTGCATTTTTTTCCAACTGCAAACTCAGTAACATCATGTTGGTAGCATGAAAACAATCATGGTGGAAGTATTTATACCATGGCAAACCCTCCAAGTCAGAATTTCTTCCCTCCTTCCTTCACTTCCTTCCTTTGGGCTGGCTATAAATCATTTAGCACCAATGGCTGTTAGTTTAGTCGTATAGCATACAGAATCCACTGACTTTCTGATGGCTATCATAGTTCATTCCATTGCCTATGTTTATGACCACAATGACCACCATGAAAACAGAAAGGAAATAACAAAATGATCATAAGTTAACATTTTGGAGACAAGCTTCCTATTCCCACACTGTCAGGTTCACCTGCCCCTGATTTTTAAATACCGTCAAGACGTCATTAGAATGCCTTTTTCTAATCAGCACTGAAATTCTGGGGCCTGCATTTTAGTGGAAATATTCTAAAAACAAGATTGCTGCTTGAATCACTTAGGAGATGGTAAGTGATCATGAAGTGTATTCAGGGAAACATCAGTTCTAAGATTTCTCTGCCCTGATAGATTAACAAAAAATTAAAAACCAAGAAAATTGGCAAAGTCTCAAATAGAAGGGACATGCATATTATAGACCACTTTATTTCTTAGTTTAGGATTTAGATGAGATGGAAATTGATCTATCAACATCTCCATAATTGCAGGCAATACCACGAAATAAAATTCTGAGTGTTCACCAATCATATTTTAGTGCTGAACACTTCATGCAAGCAGCTGTTAATGATGCCAAATATAGTTTTCACAGCATGCGAAATGAACTAATGACCAAGCCTACATTTTAGATTTCAGAGATGTTCTTTCTTGGTGCAATTAATCCTAAATTCTGCAGAGATCACAGTCTGCTGATCCATGCAGAGGTCAGAAGGAAGGACTGTTTATGATGTCAACGGTCTACCTAGCATGCTCTTCCAGTTCCCCAAATTAAAATAACTAAGATCTTTTTTTGTGGGTATGAAAATAGATATAGGCAAGCAATTTCTATTGCCTGAGTGTTTTGTCACAGTCCCTGTGTGTGATCATGGAAAGGAACCTCCTTGGGATCCTACAAGGATGGGTTTAAGCTAGAGCACTTCAATAAACTGGCACCACTCACTGTGGCAAACAGTGGAGAACACAGCTGACCATCCACATCACTTTGGCTGACAGACATCATAAGCTCAGCAAATCTGGTTTGTTAAACATTTTATTGTGGTGACCTTCAAGAAATGGTGTGGTTTGTGCTTAAATTAGTTATGCCTCCAAATTTTTAGAATTGATGAATGTTACATATAATAGGAAGACAATACTTAGTAATGAATCATTAGGAATCATTGCCATATGCCTTAGTGGGGAGGTATTATACAATTTCATACCAGAAAATCCCACACAGTTTGATTTCCCAACAATTATTTAAAAATCATCCTGCAGGCTTAGCAGGACCAAGATGTCATATACTTTTACAATGTACAAAAACCTGAGAAAAGCTTTTGCAACACTGTAGGAAGAAAGCTTTCAGGCCCGTTATTTTTATGCCTATCTATATATAGTTTATTTTTAAATAGTCAAAAATTGAGTCCTTGCTGCTTACCAAAAACTGTAACAGCTCATTTGTACCTGTATTATCTAGGATATCGTCACAATAATCCTATAAGATATGCAATATGGCATTCAGTGTTTTACAAATGAGAAACAGGCAAAGCAACTTGCCCAAGGTCATTAAAGACATGAGTAGAGGAGCCTGGATTTGAACCCAGGCAGTCTGTCACCAGGGCCTGGGATCATAGCCATGGTGACAGAAGGCATCTCAGGAGCCAGATGGGCTCTAAGCAAGTCTGCAGAACTATCTGGAGTCATTTAGAACAAACCAGGTTACATCAGAGTCACATCACAATTTTTGGCAACAGAGCAATGCCAGACAACTCCATGTGTTTTGGATTTGGGCACTACTGAATGAAACATATGATGCACTCATTAATAATGATCATTTCTATAAAATGTCTACCGACATATTCTTTCAAAATTAAAGCATTCAAAAATAGTTTTTTTAACTTATTTAGAATACATGTACACATCATTTTTGAAAAATTTAAAGCACAAAGGTAGCTCCAATCAGGGACAGTAATTCAAAATACTGACATACTTTGAAAGAGTGCTAACAGCACATCACAATTCTTGCGATTTTCACTAAGCAAAGTAAAAACAAAATATCACATCAAATTCCTTTTTTTATTGCAATATCTCCACGATATTTCCCATATATTTGATTATGGAAATATTTTGTTGAGTTAGTGTTAAAAGAAAAAAAAAATCCTA
The DNA here is from genome assembly GCF_022079265.1 of Lynx rufus. Lineage (NCBI taxonomy): Eukaryota > Metazoa > Chordata > Mammalia > Carnivora > Felidae > Lynx > Lynx rufus. The sequence continues at coordinate 173,084,967 of NW_025814845.1, forward strand.
TTTAACTCAAAAACAACTAAGCGCCTGTATTCAATGACCCAAATAGTTTTCCCCAGTCTAGCAGTGGCGATGAGACAAAGAATGTGTAGGCCTCTGCATTTAGGGTTTTTTTTTTTATACCCATTTTATATAAAATGCAGAGCAACACAAAAAATTATCAATTTCAAATCACATTTAATATGTTTTTCTCTACCCCATGGTACTTAGTGCTGATCATAAGACATTGTCCTATCCCACCTTATATTTCATGGGCTTATATATTTATCTTGTTTCTTCTACTGAATTATAAGCTCAGTGAGAGCAAGAACTTTCCAACTCATCCCCCTTGCCCCTGAGGTAAGTAGCACTGTGCCCTCTACCAAGAAGTGCTCAATGTTGTCCAGAAAGCACTGTGAACTGAAGTTCATGAAAAATCAGATGAACACTAAGCCATCCATGTGTCTTCTCAAATATTTTGATATTACTAAATGGGTAAGTTTCTACAGTGTGTCAAATGTTAAGAGCTGCCTCCTTAAAATCTGTTGGGAGCACCATTTGTACATAATAAGTTGTCATTGCTATAAAATACACATGCATGCACATTTTCAAAATCTAGAATCTCATACTAAAGACTGCTGAATTTTCTTGGATCTATTCTTTCGATACAAAATTGTTGAAAAATAAAAAAATACAAACAAGATGACAACCCCTTCCCTTATTTCTTCATTTATTTGGTTGGAGAGTCTAAGTAAAATGAATCAAAGAAACCACAAGTGGATCCTATGCACTTCTTCAAATAATATAACAAATATTTAGGAAAAATGAAAAAAAAATGGACTAAAATGCACTGGGCCTATTATGCAATTTTCCATGAGTGTATGCTTTTAGATAATATAGCCAAATCCATCTAGTATATTCTATTTCCTGGACTATTTGCCATTTGGGATATATCAAAACTGGTAGAAGAAAATCAATTAATGCCCTCCTGTTTTCTTGGCCACTTCCATTTCCCATGAAATGGGCTGGAAGCACAAATAAAGCTCCAATTTCAGAGTATGTTTGGTAGTGAGGACCATTCGTTTTAAAAATCCTTATTTAAAACATCTTTACTATTTCATGTGTTTCCTAAAAAGAAATTGTATTTTACAAAAGGGGTATCAAGGTGAGATCAAAACCCATAATCTTAGAAATATGTGCATAATATAAATATTTGGAAAATATAAATTAAACTGGCAAAAATATGTCAGCTCCAGTGAACTGCTAAACATTATAACCTATTCTATCAATCATGTCATTGGTACTAATGGCCTTTTTGGATCAGGAATCTATGAAACAGCTTGGAAAAGATATAAAATGAGCATATATTTATAGAGATGGATTCTGTGTACTTTTTATAACTACCTTGCAATACTGCAGGTGTAAGATTGTGAAATATCCAATTTAAACTAAGATGGTTCAAGGCTATTAATATTTAGATTCTCTGTAACTATTTTGGCACAGCTTACCCAAGTGCTGCTAAGACATAACTCCGTTTCTATCTGTTCTTTCAGAGGAATAATATGGTCAGTGATGAAAAGGTAAGCTGACAGAGCTCAGTGCGAGGGGGATGTTTTTCAGAACTATAACTTATACAAGATCCCCCAAGGAATTAATGTAGAGATGAATGTACCAGAGATGACATGAAGATGAAAACAATATTTTATAGAGTTCTGTCAGCTCACCATGTGCCTGCCATCATAATTTACAGTCCTAGCTGTTTGCCCTTAGCAAAAAAAAAAAAAAAAAACCAAAAAAAAGAAAAAAAAAACTATATGCTATGTAAGCAATTATTTGGGTATTGAGCAGTATTTTGAATGGAAGTGTTTTTAATTAAAATTAACTAAAAGCAGAGTTTTTGAATCACTAGCCTCCAGATGAATGACAGATAGTACAACTCTCTAGCAATAATTTAAAATATCTAATGCTCTCGATTTCTAAGTGACTGTTAGCTACTTCATAACAGGAACAATCTGAATAAAATTAATTGCTTTGAAAATTCAACAAATTATGAAAAATAATTAAGGCAAGTATTTTCATTTTATTAAAATATACATCACTGAAAATTGTGGAAAGTTTTAGTTGATACTATATAATGACCATTGAAAACAGCAAATAATGCTAAAAAGAAACCATCATCAGCCAAGCAATTAAATATATTTCATTATGCTGAAATTCTGAATAGGTTTTAGTCAAATAATTGAACTGCAATAGAAAATAAAGCTCTGAGACACTAGTCCTTTTCCAAAACATGATATATACCCAAAACTCCTGAAAAAAAACTTTGATAAAATGGTAAATACCCAGATTGGAATAAATTGGTCTTATTTCAATTAATTTATTTTACTAGCTGTTAATATTTTCATGAAAATGAATTCAACCCTACGTCTGAATCCCTTAAAATCTCGCTCTTAGTTCTCCCCAAACCTCTAGAATTTACCACTCCACATACACCACATAACATCAGATGATCCACAGTTGACTCAAAGTCAAAATGTCACAGAGACTAGATATCTCAATTCTGGCATGACACACATTGCTACATCTAGTAACCTTCAAAAATTACATATATATTCTCTCAAATGTGGAAAACCTAAGAAGCAGCCATCTTTAAAATATTGGTCAGAAAATTTCTCTATTTGGAAATTTAATGTTTTTTAGTATGAATCCAAAAACTGCAGAGGATTTGAAAGAGTAAAACTTGTGTAAAACTGAGAGAGAGGGGTGCCTGGGTGACTCAGTCAGTTAAGCATCCAACTCTCGATTTCAGCTCAGGTCATGTTCCCACAGTTCAAGGGATTAAGTCTTGTGACAGGCTCTATGCTCACCATGCTCACCACGTGGAGCCTGCTTGGGATTCCCCCCCCCCCCCCGCCCCAGTCTCAAAAACGAATAAACTTTTTTTTTTAAATAATAAAAATAAAACAGAGAGAAAAAGTGACATATAATAATACTAAGAGTATTTACTAGAGTTTTGCATATTAAGAGGAATTTAATTATATCTGAGAAACAGTGGCTAGAAAGTCCTAATACAGTTCTGTATCTACAAGTACCAACATCTAAACATCTGAAAAGATAAAGAAATTGTCCTCCAAGAAGGATGTCCACTTTAAATAAGATTCCCATTTGGGGAGCAAAGTCAAGGTGCTTGAGGTCATACCCACTTTGGCCAACAAATTAGTGCTTAAAAATGGAAAGAGATCTTGTAGTCAGAAGTCACATTAGTAAGTTGTTTCCACCTACTAGTGGATCTTGACTTGTTTCCTTGTTTGCTCTTCAACCTTTGCTGAAGAAACCCCATTATCTTCCAACCCAGTGTAGCTTTGGAACTCAAGGAAAATGGAAACCCAGTTAAAATGATGTTTCTAACAGTTAAGGGATGATTAAAAACTGAAATTTCCTGTGCAAACTGCATTTCTGACAATCCCTCAGATTCTTTCAGTATGGAGACTTCACTAAGTCTGGAAGGCATCATGGTAGAAAGAGGAGAGAAAATTAAGTTTCAAAAGGAGAAAATCCCAAGTGGGAAGGAAGCCTGTCTTCTTTGAGTCTTTTCAGGTTGGCTTCTGGTCCCTTCTGTGATCATATGCAGTGTTCAACATACTCCTACCTTTCTAATGGTAATTTATTATAATTACCTGTTTATATGTTCATCTTCTTCAGTAAGCTTTAAGGCCCTTAAGAACAGAGACCATATCTTATTTTTCTTTGTAACCCCGGATGGCCTGGCTTCTGGAAATTGCTAGCTATGTATAAATGTTGGATGAAAAGCAAACTAACATGATGAACTAGGGCAAGCTATTCTTCTCTAAGGAATTTCCTCAAGAAAGTAACCAACCCCTGCTCCCCAAGAAAGACAGGATTTTTCTGAAGATCATGAGAAAAGATCTTTGTACAAAGTAATATGGCAGATGGTATGTGGCCAGTAAATGTACTTCCCTCTCTTCCTCCTACTCTGGAAAAATACCTCAATAAAGAGAGCAGTGAGCACCTGTTCAGTTATAAATAGAACATAGAAGATGGAAGCACTGATCTTCCTAAGGAATGGAGATTGTTTTATACCACAGTGGCTCAAGCAAAGACTTGCAAAGTAGACATACTTAGGTTGAAATCCTGGCTTTATCCCATTCTAACTGTAGGAAACTGGGAAAGTAAATTAGCCACCTTAAAATCTCAGTGCTCCAATTAGCAAAAGGGGAATAATACCACTTTCAAAAGAATCTGTATGAAATTAATTAATAAAATGCCTGAATAGACCTATTACCGAGATTAATTTTAAGTGCCCAATAAATGGTGGCTAAATCTAGCTCACCACCCAGCATCAAAATACTATAATAGCAAAAAAGTAAGTTTCATATGGAGACATAAACCAGAAATAATTTTAAAAGAAAAATAAATATCAGCACATGTGAGGATTAAAAAGCGTAATTAAAATAATGGAAAACAGGCTTCATTGGTGGCATCCCTCTTGCAGGCATGACAAAAATTCAGGCTTTTCGGTTTCGTGGATATTTGTTTTTTTTTTTTTTTCATGGAGACAGAATATAGAGGAGGAAGGAGGAGAGAGAACTATCCAATGCCCACTGAAATATTCGGAATCTTGTTTTTTTTCCCTTTCTTCTCTCACAAAGAACATCTCCCCAATAACAGGCAAACCTCATTCCAGTTTTTTACCGTGTTCTAAACCAGGAGATGAACATCATCTAAAGCTCTGCAGGCTTTTCTGAGTCATCCTGCTGCAATGCATGTCCAGCTTCTCTGAGACAGGTCACCCCCCCTTTGCCAGGGGGTGCTCCCTCAGCCCGCCTGGTCCTCTCCTGGATTTCATCCCCCACACAGCTGCCTCCGCCTCGGCTTCCACACCAACAGCCGCCTGCACTTCCATCTGTTCCTGTGCCTAAGCTCTGCTAACTGTCACCTTTCCTGGCTACCCACCAACTCGCCCACAACTCCTAGATAGTAAATAGATCTGTACCCAAAAGGAGGGTGGCGCATCTAAAATTAAAAAGCTGACGAAAAAGAGTTATCAATCATAAACACATTAGCACATTTTATTTATAGTGTTTACGATTAAAGAAGGACTTTTCTGTACATGAGTGCATTTGGCCCCGTGCTTACACCCAATACGCTAGTGATAATAAAAATAAAATGTCATTCACTGAGTGCCTCTCATACCGCTTAAGGCATGTCAGTTTAACCTTTACAACAAGTCTGTCAGGTGGATCAGATTTTTACCTTTGCAGATAAGGAAACTGGGGCTCAAGGTGGTTGAGTGATGTGCCCAGGTTCAAGCAACCAGCAACCACTGGAGCTGGTTTTTCAAACCAGGTCTCCGGTTCTTAGTTCAATATTTCTCCTCCTTCACTAGAAACTAGGAAGTCACAAATCAATGACTGAAATCTATCATACATCTGCAGAAATCAAGAGACTCTACAGCTTGTTGTTTAACTAGAAGTCCTACCCCACATTTAAATATAAAACTTCAGTTACTCTTTGAACATCATTCTGTCTCATTATCACAGCACACACAACAAACACAGATTGCTCATCAATGGAATGAAAGAAGACAAAAACTGTCCAAAGTCAGTGAAGAAAGTACTTCAGGATCCTCGAATGACGTAATCATTGTGATGTGAGCCCTGTCAGTAAACCCGCCTTCACTACTGACTTCTCAGCCAGCAGCACTCAAGCCAACCACCCACTTCCTCCTGCTTACTAAATCCTCTTCTCTGAGACAACTACACGTTCTCTTGATTCACCTCCACATCACTGACTTTCACAGCTTCACTTTGTGTCCTCTTGTACGATACGTTATCTTTAAAAGTGGAGTTCCTCAGGGTTTGATCCTGGCTCATCTTAATGTATACCCCCAGAAATTTGTGGATCACATATATGCTCAAAACTTCAAAGTATCTATATGTTTCCTAGGCCTCCCATCTGAGCTCCAGACTTTGATATACAACGGATACTTGAAATCTTTCACTTACATGTCTCTTGGGCATCTCAAACAAAACACTGCCTAAGTGGAACTATTTTTGGGGTTTTTTTTTAAGTGTCTATTTGAGAGAAAGAGAAAGAGGAAGAGGAAGAGGAAGAGGAAGAGGAAGAGGAAGAGGAAGAGGAAGAGGAAGAGGAAGAGGAAGAGGAAGAGGAAGAGAAAGAGAAAGAGAAAGAGAAAGAGAAAGAGAGAGAAAGCACATGTGCATGGGAGGGGTAGAGAGAGAGGGAGAGAAAGAATCCCAAGCAAGCTCCATACTGTCAGCATGGAGCCCAATGTGGGGCTCGATCTCACAAACCACAATGAGATCATGACCTTGGCTGAAACCAAGAGCTGGTCATTTAACCGACTGAGCTGGCCAGGCGCCCCCCAAAATGGAACTCTTAATAGATCCCACCACCAAGAGCAATTTGCTTCTTCCCCTGTCTTTTCTATAGTAGTAAATGGTGTCACTTTCCCTTCAATTATTAAAGCCAGAAATTTGGGAGTCATACGTTTCTCCTTTCTCCCTTTCAACCTTCACTCCTCACAACTACTCCATTAGCAAGTTTTGTCCCTTCTATTTCAAAACCATGTTTTGTTTTCATTCTCTTCTCTCCATCCCCAGTCCTACCCCTGAGTCCATGTGATGATTATCTCTCTGCTGAACTGTCACAGTGGTCTCTTTCCTCTCTTCCACCCATATCAAATATGAACAGAGGTCAGATTAATTCATGACCCTGCTTACAACCCTTCAAATAAGTTCTCCTTGCACTTAGAAGATAAGCCAGACACATTAGAGAGGCCTCGAAGTCTGGCATAATCTGGACCCTGCCTCATGAGATTTGTTCTAGTTGGTCCTGGAGCATTCCTTCAAGTTGAGTCACTGTCATCCTTATGCTCTGAGTTTAAATATTATCTCCTCCTTGGAGAGGCTCTTCCTAGCCACCCTATCAAAATAAGCCAGCCTTTTCTATTTTTATTATGGCACTCTGTTTCTTTCTTAACAATGACCAGAATCTGCAATTTATTGGACAATCCATATTTGGTGTGCATTTTAATGGCCTTTTTTTGCACCAAAATGTCATCTCTATGAGGGCAGAGACCTTGTTCAAGGTCTTATTCTCAACACCAAGAACACTGCCTCAAGTGAATTAGGCTCATTTAACATATAAATGAGAGAAGGATCAAAAAACATTGTTGAGAATAACTGCTAACTCTGCTGAACTGTCACAGTGGTCTCTTTCCTCTCTTCCACCCATATCAAATATGAACAGAGGTCAGATTAATTCATGACCCTGCTTACAACCCTTCAAATAAGTTCTCCTTGCACTTAGAAGATAAGCCAGACACATTAGAGAGGCCTAATGGTAGTTCCAAGAAGAGCAACATGCTGACAAGGAACTTCCTTTTTATGTGTACTATGCACTCACCGTTCAACAAAAAACAGTGTCATGAAAAGTTTCATCAAGGCTTCTAAAATCTAAAATCTACTGCCACTCACAACATCTGGGTGAGCTGCAGGTCTATTTTCAATGTTTATAGTAATGGTCACACTCTGCCACAGTCATTGCCTGTATATATGTAAAGAGGAGGGATATGGAACAATGAAAAAACATTCAGCCAAAAATATCACAGACAGTAAACTAATTCCCATGCAGAGACATAATATTGAATTGAAGTGAGGAATTTCTAATTACCTATCTACATAAATGTTGACCAAACTTGACAGAAAGTACTAGAGTCAACCTTTTTTTTTTTTAATGTTTATTTTTGAGAAAGGGGGGGGGGTTAGGGACAGAGAGAGAGAGAGAAGGAGACAGAGAATCCGAACCAGGCTCTGTACTGACAGCAGAGAGCCTGAGGTGGGACTTGAACTCACAAACCATGAGATCATGACCTTGGCTGAAGTTTGACACTTGACCGACTGAGCCACCAAGGCACCATTAGAGTCAACTCATTTTCAAAGCTGTTGTATATACAGACTCTTTGCTCGGGCAATTCTAGTTTATTAGTGTAGAAGAGCTTTGAATGTCAAATTAGAGAGTCTGGTCGAGGCCTCTGTTACTTGCCTGCTGGTAGTCAATGAACAACTCTGGGCCTCACTGTCTTCATCTGTAAAATGTCCCTGACTCATGTACACAGTTGCTAGAAAGTTCAAGTAAAAAAAAAAGAAAGAAAAAGAAAACCAACAAACAAACAAACAAACAATGTAGTTGAATGCCCCTGAAAACTGTAACGTGCCCTACAATGGTAAGGTAATATTAATTGTTTTATTTCTCCCAAATACTTACTAATGAAAATTGAGCGTATTTTCTTGATTAGCTGAATGTAGAGATACATTTTATAAGGTCATATGATTATTTGCTACCCAAAAATAGATTTAAGTATCGACATATCCCTATTTTAGATGCTGAAAGCAAATAACACTGGTATTTGCTATAATGGGATGCCATGAAGGACAACTTTTTACCTATCCATAACAACAAACTCATACTAAGTCAGGTGAGATAACCTACAGCTGAAGTCTGGGTTACAATCAACTGCGTATTTTATTGTTTCCCCCTGGCTGGGAAATTCTCTGGAATGAGGACAAGCACTGTCTTCATTTTTATATAATCTACAGGGTTTGAAAAGATACCAGCACATCATTTTACTCAATTATAAATTCTAAATTATTCAAATGAATGAAGACTCACTATGTGACCTCATTTGTCATCTTTTCTGGAAAACTGATTTGGCATCTTTAAAAACTATGTTTATTGTTGGAGTCCACTCACAGTGAGAAAGCCCCTAACCACAGCTGAAAGCCCCTCCCCGCCACATCTGTCACAGTGTTGCCTCCTGTATGTACAACAGGAGCTCTAACAATACTTCCCCAAAGAATAGATGTAGTGTCGAGTCATGGTTATAAAATATTCTTGGAAACAGGTGATGCAGATAAGGAAAACCAGCTCTTTTGATCAAATTTCATGCAACTTATAATTTCATGCTTTTCCATGGGCTGAAGAATTTGTATTGACTTATGAATTCACAGATTCCCATTTCAACACTCTTCCTCTCCCCTTTCAGGGAGAGACACTAATGAGCAGAGAAAGATCACAGAGTCTAGACAGTTATCAAGTTTGGAAAATTAATCCATTAATTGCTTAATTAGGTCTTTGTAACATTTTTGGATGATACAGCCTCCAAATATGCATATGAATGGCTAAAATGGGGGTGGTATGAAACAGGAGGAAGGAAAATGGAATGTGAATTCTAGAATTATATTGTAGTAACTCTCTACAGATCCTTCAAAGTAAATTAAGAGACATTTGTTGAGCATTTTCTAAAAGCAAAGTACTGTGCTAAAAAGAACTAGGGATAACATAGTGAACATTAGACAGTTCCAGTCTTCAAGTACTTTGCAATGTGAATGGATGCTTTCATCACAAGTCCATGGGTATACGCATAATTAGGATAGCATGCATAAGAGAAATTGATCAGTACAGAGGAATTTATTGGGCTTTGACTATAGCATTACAGGTAAAGAGGATGGAGTTTAATTATTTTTCATTCCACCCTAACAATGTATAAGTTTATCGTAGAGCTCTCCAATTCACTCAGAATTTTAAATTCCTGAAAATAAGGGCAACAAAGTCAATTCAAAAAAATATGTTTGCTATTAACAACAGCAACAATTTACAAGGCACCTAGTATGTACCAGGTTTTCTTTGCATTTCACATGAGAAACTGAGGCTTTGAGAGGCCAAGCAGGCCTCCTAAAATGTCACATTACGTATCAGAGCCAATATTCAAAACTGATGTGGTGCCTGGGTGGCTCAGTCAGTTAAGCATCTGACTTTGGCTCAGGTCATGATCTCACGGTTCGTGGGTTTGAGCCCCTTGTCGGGCTCTGTGCTGACAGCTCAGGGCCTGGAGCCTCCTTTGGATTCTGTCTCCCTCTCTCTCTGTCCCTACCCTGCTCATGCTCTCCGGCTCTCAAAAACGAATAAAAACATTTAAAAAATTTTTTAAAAAAAGATTCAAAACTGGTTTTGTAGAACTCAAAAACTACATAATTTTGTTTAGGATTTATAAAAACCTGCAAAGTAACACACATGCTTTCCAGTTGAAATCTGAGATTAGCTTGTGTATATGTAGAGAAAAAAATACATATACCATCTGCTTTGCCTAAAGGCTTATTTGGACTTGTCAATTTAGTATTATCAATTCCCAGGGGTTTTTTTTTTTTGTTTTTTGTTTTTGTTTTTTTTTCCTTGAGGAAATGGCTGAGAAAAAAAAATAAGGCTTGATCTTTCCTGTGGCATTTCCCATCAGGAGTTCATATTCTCTCATTGTCACTTAAGTCGGAGAATGTTTCTGTTTATGAGACTCTTGAGAGCACATTTAGAAAACTTTGTCTCTACAGTGCCCTAAAGCTTTGAGTAGACCTGGTTTTCCTTGCAGTTGGCCCCAAAACACCGAAAATATTCTGCATACAAATGCTGTGAGGTTGGTGTCTTGTTTCCCTATTGGGATCCTTAACGTTTTTGCTTTGTATTTTATCCTCTGACTTTTTTTTCTCATCTCCCTCCTAAAAACGAACATACATTTTTCTGGGCATTTTTACTATGGTTTTACTCTAACTTATCTCTTTTTCACAGACTGAGATTGTAGTGGTTTGTTTTGTTTTCCCTTTCCCTCTAGTCTTTGTGCCATTTTTGTGTCCATTTCACTTGAAAAACTTCACAGAGACAGGTTTTTATTTTTGTGGTAGGAGCTGAAATACTGATGCAAAAACAAAAAACAAAAAACAAAAACAAACAAAAATGGCCCTCCACGGAGAACAGAATATTCTAACAGAGCAACGAAGTTAAATGGCACACACTAGAAAGAGATGGTGAATGATTATTTTTTTAATACACTGGGAACCTCTTCCTCACATTAAAAGGGAAGGTAATTTTTTCTTAAAAGAACTGTTCAGTATGAAAATAGAGGTGTAAACAGTAAGTGCACATGAAAAATAATATACTGGGATATTTTAAATCTAGGAAATGATTCTGTCCAATCATAGGTGAGGCAATGGCAGGCAGCAAAAATAGAAACTCTAGCAAGAAATGTAGCTATGGTAGCAACCTCCAAGAGGGCTCCCAATGACCTCCATCTTCTGGCTTCCACACCTTGTATTGTTCCCTCTTATGTCCCAGGGTTGATAGGGTGAAAGTGATGGTTTGCCGCTTCTGAGATTAGACTGTACAATTAGGTCTCTCTCTCATACCATTTGCTCTGAGGAAAGCCAGATCATGAGCAGTCCCATAGACAGTCCTTTGTGGGAAGGAAGTGAAGGCTCCAATCAGCAGTCACAAGAGTAAGCTTCAAAGTGCATCATCTTGTCTCAGTCAAGCCTTCAAAAACTAGCCTGGTCCAACAGCATGACTACAGCCTCATGGGAGACCTAAAACTGGAATGACCAGTGAAGCTGTTGGATCCTGACCCTCGGAAACTCAAGACAGTGTTTGTTATTTAAAGCTAAAAAGTGTGAGGGGTTAGAGGCTTCATAAAAGGCAATCAATAGTTAATACAATAGCCCATCAGTTAATGGGTATGGTAACATGTAGGGACATAGGCACAGAAGGAAGCTTAATCAGATCCCTAACTGGTATGGGACTAAAGGGTAAGATGCACAAGTGTTCTACTTAGTGAGGAGGATGATGATGATAGTAAATAATATGGTCACAATAATCATAGTAATTACAGCTAATGCCTATTTAATTCTTACTATGTACCAGGATATGTGCTAGGCATACTATCCATTAATTTTCATATGAACATTTGGGATGAGAATGATGAGAAAACTAAGGCTGGGAAAAATCAAGTAAGTCACACAGTTAGTAAATGGTGGAGATAATATCCAAAGTCAGGTCCCACTTCAACTCTCTAAAGGACCCCACTAACACACTGCATATGGGATTGGCTGAATTGGTGTCAGAAGTGCCAATACAGACAAGACCAGTGGGTAATAGTGACTGAAGCTTGGTCAAGAAGCCAAAGTCAGGTGTGGAGTTAATCAGAAGACACAATCATTGTGCAAGAAGAATTACCCTCATTGGCATCTTCTCTTCTACAAAGCCTAGACCCAGTAGGGCCTAACAGATTTTCACCTATACCTTCACAATTTCCTCACAAAGAACTCCCCATAAGTACTGTCTCACTCATGCACAAACTGATGTCACAAAGGAGGGAAAAAGTAACTTACGTGAACATTTACGGAAGACCTGAGTTGGGTTCATTGCCTTGTGCTGCTCTGGAGCATCTGTGAGTATGGTTACCATTGAAATTTAACCTTTGGTCTGCTTCTGTATAAAATGCTTCACACAAAACCCAGGATATTTTTCTGTGAAGTCTCAACATGGAAATGGGAAAACAATGTTAACATTTTGGTTTCCAAGAATACGATATTCTTTTTTTCCAGTTTCCTCAAAACAGTGAGGTACCATGGACCAAAGTTTAAGAGAAGTTGCCAAGGAATCTTTGCTTCAAGGATACAGGATGACAATTCTTTATCCATAATATTCATCATTTAAACCATTTAAAAATATGTGGAACTAGAAATGAATTCTATTTTCTCTGCAAATTTTAGAATATATATGCTACCAATAACCACCAAATTTTTTAAATTTGTTGAAGGGTAAAGATATTTTGCTTAGTTGAACCAGGAGCTGAAATTCTGAATGGCTTTATACACTATTTTTTTTTTTTTTGGTCTAAAAATGTTGATACTTTAATGTCAAACATTTTTTTTAATTTATTTTTATTTTTGAGAGACAGAGAGAGAGAGTATGAGTGGGGAGGGTCAGAGAGACAGGGAGAGAATCTGAAGTAGGCTCCAGGCTCTGAGCTGTCAGCACAGAGCCCAATGTGGGGCTCGAACCCACGAACTGTGAGATCACGACCTGAGCCAAAGTCAGACGCTCAACCAAGTGAGCCACCCAGGTGCCCCTAATGTCAAATATTTTATACTTACATAATGCTTACCAAATATCTGCAAAAAATAAAAATAAAAAGAGTTCTCATTTATACGAGACAGAGGAGGTCCCAGCTCAATAAACAATCCAATATACTCCAACTGAGTTTATGGTGCAGTCTACTGACACAGTCATTTTGTTGACAAAAACAATGGATAGTTTTTCTAAAACATCAGGAACAAAGTTTAAAAGCAGAACTGAGGGGCGCCTGGGTGGCTCAGTCAGTTGAGCGGCCGACTTCGGCTCAGGTCAGGATCTCATGGTCCGTGAGTTCCAGCCCCGCGTCGGGCTCTGTGCTGATGGCTCAGAGCCTGGAGCCTGTTTCAGATTCTGTGTCCCCCTCTCTCTCTGTCCCTCCCCCGTTCATGCTCTGTCTCTCTCTGTCTCAAAAATAAATGTTAAAAAAAAAATTAAAAAAAAAATAAAAAAAATAAAAGCAGAACTGAAGTGCCTATTGAAAAATACCTGCTCTCTAATAGTAATGGCTGATCTACTACCCCTGGCAAATATAACTGCCACAAACTTTTAAAAAATGATGCATAAATGTGCCTAAACTAAGTGACAAAAGCAAATATGACAGCTTGATTTCCTCAAAAGGGGAAGTTGTGTCTCTAGACACATAGGATCTTTGATCCTGAAAACAAGATTTTCAGGCTGCTGTCATACAAATGGAAAGATCAAATCAAAGTTAAGCTTAATGTCTCATATTTCTCTCTTTGGAATATGTATGTTTTTAGGTGATAAACAATCAGTTATTTCAGAGTGTTTCACTAACAACTTAATCTACCAGTTATTCTAGACAAAAAGAAAAAATCTTGGGGAAATACATTCTTTCACCATGACATTTCTGGTGTGGGGAAACAGTCTTAAAGAGGTCATCATACCCTAAGAAAAGAGGAAGCTATATAGACATTTCATAGATGAGGTCTACAACCAACAAAGTTTAAGTATCTCTAAAAAGGCACAATCATTTCTACTAAGATGAAATGCTCCTTTTCTGGCACATACTGAAGGCCTTAACCTGATACACTGATTTGCTTATACATGAGAGCAGCTACGAGGACAGGCTATCAGTTGTGCTATAACCATAGCTACGGCTCCCAAAATTAACTCTACTAAAATGAGTCTTCCTGATACAGGAAACTATGTAGAGGAGGAAAATCAGAATTAAGAAAAAAAAAAAAAAAAAAAAGGTCAGCAGGGTTGATGGTAGACATGTAGATTAACCACTGTAACATCTAAGACTTTTGAACCTTTCCTCCATTAAAATTCCATTTTCTGCCCCTTGGCAGTGATAAGCCCCCAATGAAAATGCACAGACTACAGAATTAAGTCTAAACTCATCAGCACAAATGATTAAACCAAACTTATGTCCCTATGTCATTTCATCCCACCATAACACTGACTATACTTGTCTACCAGCCAATGCAGACTCTTCAAAGTCAAAGGTTCTGACATTCATTATGGTAGCTCTAGCATCTCGCACACTGTGTAGCCCATGGTAGGAACCAATACTTTCTCGTAAGTAAATGAACTTAACAGTTCCCCAGACCTACCAACTTCTCAGGTCACTAATCCATTCCATATACTTTCCCTTACTGCAGGCTTAGAAATTTTTTGGTTTTAAGATTGAGAAGCCAGTCAAACTAGTTCTCTGTAAAAGAAAGCTTACTGGAAGGATTGAGAGGGAATTCCCTATAATTAAAAAGCAAGAAAGATAGCCAAGACTGTGGGAACTTGGCTATCTCTCCCTGGGGCCATGTGTTCTCTTAAAAAGCTACTGTCCAAGGGTGCCTGGGTGGCTCAGTAAGTTAAGTGGCTGACTCTTGATTTTGGCTCAGGTCATGATCTCATGGTTCATGGGATCAAACCCCAAGTCAGGCTCCACGCTGATAGCACAGAGCCTCCTTGGGATTCTCTCTTCACTGACCCCCCACACCCCACTCCCTCTCTCTCAAAAATAAATAAACATTACAAAACAATAGCACTGTCCCATTATTCTTCTCTGTAGACCCACTTCTCCTTCTTGTATGAAGTCCAGAATGGCTACCAACCCAAGTCTACATGATCTTAACAGCTGTGTCTCCTACTTCAAAATCTTAGGAAAGAAATTCTGATTAGTGGCTGAAACCAGACTGAGTCTCTGTAAACTATTTACTGTGCTTGAGCCAGCTATGGTCAAGGTTCCAGAATCACAAGGCACTAACAGGATCTTTAGCAGTGTCTATGAATGGGCACAGCATTCTTATAAGGCAATACAGTGTGGAAGCAATGAATGGCATTTTAATACAAATAACCTTCCTGCCTCCATTTCATTTCACAAACTCCCAATCTTCCTTCAAGACTTAATTCACAAATTAACTTTCTCTGTGATCTCCGTTGAATATAATTTTCTTATATTGACTCCTGGAGCTCTTGGTTCTAAACTCAGTTCATGTCTTTCTCTTCCCCTACACTATATACTTCTCAAAGTAAAAACTATCTTTTATTCCTCTTTAAGAGAGCACAGATCTTTGATGGAATGAATAAATGTTGCCCGAACAAGCATTAACATTTCTCAGTAATGCATTTGATTATCTTGCAATGAACATATTCTTGACAAATTTCTGTCTGGGTTAATCATGAGAAAGATGGATAAAAGAGGGGAAAAATTGGAGGAATGAATACAATGATGGTTTGCTCTGGTTGTTCCAAGGAATCATGGAAACAATATAGTAAATAACTTGGTGACATCAGGAACCTAAAAGTCACACACAGTTACAGATGACTTGATCTCTTGTCTTAACATGTATGTTACAACATAGGTCATTCTTCCATGCAGCCCAACAGAGCATTTCTATCATTTTATAGCTAGGCTGAGGACAGCAAGTCTTCTACAATATTTTTTTTTAAATAAAAGTAAAATTGGGTATTTAGAATAGTAGTGAACATTGTTCAAATGAAGTAGGAAAGGTCTAGGATGCTCTTACTTGGTCTGATTTCCATATGGAGATAGAAATACATTTTTTCCCACTGGGCTGTTGTGAACATTTAAGTTTCTCCGATAGCATTCCACAGCTAAATTAATGTTTATTAATTTTCAAATTTATAAATTACAATAGGAAAACATTTTAAATGTTTTTTCAGAGATTCTATCATGATATATGTTCCCATCCAGACTTCAATATCTGTAAAACACACGGTGGAAAGATTCAGTGATATAAAATGTAACTATCTACATTAAAAAAAAAAGTTTTGTATGTATATATTATACACACACATTTAATATATGTAATCATCAGCGCTAAATACATAACATCTTTATTTCTATTATAGCGCAGTCACTGGGGAAATGTACTTAGAGACTCTCCCTTACAAAATAATTGTTTTTTAATTTTAAGTAGTACCTCCATTCCTGCTAATACTTGTGGAAACTTTGCTGATAGCCATGGAGAATAAGGTCTGCAGTCAGACTCTGAGAAGACTGAATGATTCATTCATTCTTTTTTTTTTTTCATTAAGTACTTAACAAAATCAAAGAAATTATGTCACATATTGGGGACACAGGTGAGTTTTAAAAATTTTTCTAAAATCTGACAAAGTGATTAGCCCACCATTTTGAAACCGAGTTTTCAGAAGTGTAGACAGAAATTTTTGAAAGTGAGGTTATTCATATATTAAAGAAAATGCTTAAGTGAATAGCTAGAGTCAGTATAAATTAAGATACTAAAACTTGATTGACATATTTTCTGGTTACTATGGCCATGTGACAAATTAATAAATTAGGGGGGTTATGCTGTTGGATTCTGTGGGTCAGGAATTCAGACAAAGCACAGAGGGAATGGCTAGTCTCCTCTCCATGACATCTGGGGCCTCAGGCAAAGACTCAAGCTGCAGGCTCTGGGCTAGAGACTCCTTCAGTCTCTACATTTGGAGACTCCTTCAGTTCCCCATTTGGTGATTGATGCTAAATGTCAGCTAGATCTCCAGTTCCTCTCTGTGTGAGCTTCTCCATGTGATTTCTCTACATAGGCTACTTTGCACTGTCTCACAGCATGGTGGCTGAGTTCCAAGATCAGATGTCCTAAGAGAAAAAGTTCTATCACCTCTTACGACCTAGACTTCTAGGTTACTTATGTTGCATTCTGTTGCACGGAAGCAACTCACTAAGGCTGGCCCATAACCTCGGGAAAGGAAGAAAGAACCAGCTCTCAACTGAGGAATGTCAACATCATATTGTAAGAAGGCCACAGGGATGGCAATTACTGGTGTATCACTAAAAAATAAGTCTGTTAAAATCCACACAGAAACATATCTTTCTGGATTCTGGTCAAATAATTATAACCTTTGTAGACTAAACTATAAAAGAAATATATTTTAATTAGTCCTTTTTAATTCTCACCTTCAAATGACTTTTTGTACTCATTCATTTCATGGTAACATCTCATCTTCTGCATTTTCTCTGGCAATGATAGCCTGGTAGGTAGTTAACTTTTGAAACTAAGCCAAAATTTTCACCAAAACATTTTTACATATGGAATGGTGGTCCTGTAGCACATATGGCTGCACTTACTCATTATTCATTACTTTGCAATCAAAGTTGGTATGTATGAGACAACCCAAGAATCAAAAAGGATCTCATGTAATGAATTAACCTAGTCTTGTTAGGTTATCCCAGGGTCTATTCATTCTCATTCCTGGAAAGACCTTCCTTATTCCCAAATCCTGGCCGTTTTTAAGTCCTACTTCATGCTAAAGGCATCCTTCACTAGACTGGAGAACTCAGCCCTTCTCTACACATTTTATTTTCTTTTACTTCAACGTCACAGAGCTTTTTTACCTCCTACCTGTTTCCTTATTTTCTGCATTTTGTTCCTTAACTAAATTCTTAGCATCCTGGTCAGGGGCAGGAAGCATCATATCCCCCCATATCTTTTTTTTTTTTTTTAAATCACACACTTTAACTAAAGGGCTCTGAATATAAGACAAATATCAGTAAATAAATACTGACATCTTCCCTAACTGTAGCTGTGTCATACACAATTGGAAGAAAAAAATCTAGTTCATGGAGTAGGAAAGACAAGAAGAGAACAGATAATGCTTCATCCTTACGAAATTGTCACTGGTAAATATAGAAATTAAAAATTCACTTGAGAAAGAAAAAAATTCTGAAAAACATCTGATGAAAGAATTACCACAACAAGCAGGAATTGATATTAAGAAGAAAGTAGACAGACCGTATCTTCATGGAACTCCATTCAGCGACATAAAACGTTTAATGGAAAGCAGCCACTAAATCTTTTGAACAAAAGCCACAACCACTGCAGGATCATGGATTCCTCACCAGACAGGCTTCACCTGTCAGTTCATTTTTCTTACATTCATTCATTTTGTGCAGTCATGTAGACCATTCAAAACCTAAAGAGGCACAGAGGTTATTCAATACAATTTTTAAAAGCACCTGTTCAAATGGATCTGTGGCCTTTGATGTGACACTGTGCAGTTTAACAAAGGACAGAGTCTTGTTAACCCAGTCAGTAGCCCTTTTTCTACCTCATACTCGGGGACTGACACAGACAGACCCAATGCTTTTGTCATGCCACCTTCCAATGTTTCCTTTACATATTCTAGGTCATACTTTCAAATACAGTTTGGTGTAATACTGAAACAAAGTCATCACTTAAAAATGCCTTGACAAACAGTTTTTCCCAGCAGCATCTAAGGCAGACTTCCATTTACAATCAGGAAGAACCGACCTGAAGCCATTCTGACAGGTCATATAGATAGATCATCATCTGCTTTTGCAAATGTTACCAGAAAGTGAGCCGTAACCTTTTCCTTTCATAGTCCTTTAACAAACAAGCCCCAAACCCCAAAGGTCTCTTCCTTTTTATCCTTTTCAGTTAAAGATGCTGTTTCCCATTACTAACATAAAAAAAAAAAGAGTTACCATTTAGTCATTGGTTTCTAGATTTATATAGGATTGAAATAGTTTTTCAATTAGAAACTACTTCTAAAAACTTTAAAACTTCCAGAAAAAAAAAGAAAAAGGAAAAATTGTATTTGGGATCTGAATATGACTAAGATTTGAAATACCTTCCACAACAATGTACTTGGGCTTAGATATCAAGGGTTTTGACCTCTATTTTCAGGAAGGGCACGTACTGCTAGTTGCTCTTATCTAAAATCTGTTTAGCAAGAACAGGCATCCAAAGATAAGAAGCAGTGAAACAGTTTCTCTGATGGCAAATTCTTGATTGCTACAGAAAGCCATTAAAAATACACAGCCTGGTAGGTTGGCTTAGTTGAGAAGGGAAAAAGGGGGTGGAGTGGGAGTTCATATATGCTATAAAGTAGTCAGGGTGGGATATGCTCAGGATATAGTTTACAACAGAAGATGACATCTGTTTCTTCTATAAAAAAAAAATTTGGCAAGTTCTAACTTGTTATATGACCTGTCCAACTTATTTGATCATAGCTGATAAAAACTCTATCCTAGAGTTCATGACAACTACAAGGATGATGTGATTTCTGTAGCTTTGCTCATTTTTATGTTTCTCTGCTGTCTTAGTATAATGCTATCTTAGAAGCCTATACAGGGGGATTACGGTAAAAATGTTTGGTAAACATTTCAGCTTGTAATAAAGTGATTTTAATTCTTGGGCTCTCAGGAGTGACCTTATGGCTGATTCCATTGTATTTTGTGGTTTTGTTTTTGTTTGCTTTGTTACCTTGGATTGTGTTCAGATTTTAGACATAGACATTTACCTCATTTTTGTGTGGTGTAGCCAGTATCCTATTGCTGCCAATGGATGAGAATGTCAATGTTAGTGTTAATTGACATAACTACGCTCACATAATGGACTATATGTAAAGCCAATATTAGTAAACTGGCTTCCCCCTTCCAATTTTATTTTCTTCTTCTTCATCAAGCAGCATTCTTAATTGCCTTCTCACTATACCTACATTTACATTTGCTGCTCCAAATTTTCTAAGCTTCATGGATCTGATACACACAGAAAAACAATGAAACACTAAACATGTATAAACAACAAATATTTATCAAACGACTAACATATGTTTGACCTCAAAGATTCAGTGCAGATACAAGATTTGGAAAAACTAACCCAAGGATCAGTCAGCAAAAAGAATATGATCCCCAATTCACCTCATGGCCCTCTTAATTTTATTTTCATCATTGTGGATCAATTCACCATTGGCCCTGGGGTATTAACTTTAAAACCACCACATTGTTTTCAGAAAATGAAGCTGAAGCTTTGTTGAGTGGCCCCCCAAAAATGAGTTACTTATGATGGACTTGGTTTATATTTTTCTTCTGCAACTCAAACTTAAGCTTGGAAAATTTTACAAATGAATATTGCCAGGTGTAGCTACAGGTTTGCACAATGGAAGTATAGAGTAAATCTAATAAATAATCAATTTCTGGTATTCCAATTCAGCCAGGAGGCTGGCCAATGAACAATATGAAGAAAGAGTCCCACTCTTCACTATTTTTTTTCCTAACTGCAGCCATGCCTATTAGATGGCCTAACAGAATTCACGAATGCAGACTACCACCTTGCCCAGTAAATAAAGGGGAATTATATCAATCTTGATTTAAAGAAAGTCCCGTATCTATTTCCCTCTACAAATAATCCATTCTTCAGTGATGGATGAAAACACCCAACAATACATTATGAAAGAAAAAAATGCAACTTTTTGCCTTTTAAATGACAAATTATATGTTTTCTTTATCAAATAGTTTAAACAAAAGGATATATACAGGCATTTAGGTTAAAAGTTTGTGGCAACCTTTGATAGAAGACCACAGTTTTAAGCTTTACATCACTGTATGATATGCACTATGAATTATTAACTAAATGAATTGGTTGCCACAGTTTCAAATTTGTTCCTTACTTACAAATGGTCATCTATTGTCATTCCTAAGGAGAGAATAATTTCAATAACAAGTAGAAGAAAGAATAGACACTTGACCTTCCAGAATATATCTATGTTTACAACTTAAGGAAAGAAAAAAAATCTTATTATTCCCTAAGAGATTTTACTTTTCTTGGGAAGGAAGAAAAGAATGCTTGTAAAGTAAGAATTAAAATACTATGATATACTTTTTAAAAGATTCAAAAAATAAACTTTTCCTAAAATGAATTCCGTTTTTTCTTCAGCTGCACACAACAAAAACTAGAAATTACAAATGAGTGTTCAGGTTTAACACCTTTTAAATGTCTCTTTGCTTAATTCTCTATTTGATTAAGGAGGAAAACAAACTGTATGTGATATACAAATGCAGCCAAAGTAAGGTGCGGTAAAACCCTGGAAGTGAAGCCATTTGGAGTTACTTCTTCAACAATCTACAGAGAAGGGAGGAGAGACATGGTAGAAATCATTGGGATACAGAAAGTAATTTAGGAATTGAATGTGGACTCAAAGCACAAAGGGAAAGAGGAATCAGAACCATGACCAATAATGCTAACATAGAGGTCATCTCTTATTTTATCTGGAGATTAAAAAACCTCAAGTTTATTCTTTAAATTTTTTTGATGTTTATTTTTGAGAGAGAGAGAGAGAGAGATTGAGAGAGAGAGAGAGAGAGAGAGAGAAAGCAGGGGAGGGGCAGAGGGAGAGGGAGACATAGACCCAAAGCAGCCTCCAGGCTCTGAGCTTTCAGGCCCGAACCGTGCTTGAGCACGAACCGTGAGATCATGCCCTGAGACACAGTCAGACGCTTAACTGACTAAGCCGCCCAGGAGCCCCCCCTTTTCTTATATTCTTTTCTCAGTTTATCTTTAAAATGGGAATAATATTGTTATGCCATAGGAGTTACCCATAGGGGACTTAAAATAATATATGTAAGGCACAGTACCTGGTATATAGTAGTTATTTAAAAACTAATAATAGTTTTCTAGTTCTAAAAACAGAAAAGTTTGATTTGGGAACAAAGACACAATAAAAAGGAAAACCAGTGAAGTGAAGAATTCATCTTCCACAAGCAATTTTAAATAAATCAAGTGTTTCCAGGTATATCATAAAGTGACTCAAATTCTTGAGGTCCCCACAAGTGCCAAGAATTGTGTTAGACCATGAAGATCTAAACAAGTAAAATAAGTCTGTCCCTTTTAAAAGAGGAAGGCAGTTAAGCAAAGAGGACAAACAGTTATCAAAATAAAATGTTGTGTAACAAAGTATAAGAACATAGAGGAAAGCAATTAAGTATGTGTGTGGTCAGAAAAATTTTGCCAATCAATTTGGTTTGGGTCTTCAAGAATACATAGATACAATACTTATTAAAGTGTGGTACAAGACCAGCAGCCTCAGGACTATTTGGAAGCTGGTTGAAAATCTAAGTTTTGGGGGTCTCAAACCTATTACATCAGAAACCCTGGAGGTGGAGTCCAGCAATGTAGGATTAAACCTTCCAGGTGATTGTGATGTAAAATATGAGAACCATGAAGTAGGAGTTCACCAAGGAAGTAAGGATTGCAGCATGAAACAACATGTTCAGACAACAAAGGAAAATTCCATTTGCCTTGTGCATGGAGGTGACAACGGAGGAAAATGGTTCAGTAGCCTCAGGCCAGGATGAAAGTTTATACACCATGTTAAAGAGTTTGGACTTCATCATCTAAGCAATGGGGAGTTACAAGTATTACAGACAGCCTAATTTCTTCTCCCTTGAAACATCTGCACAGAAAGTGGGTGGCACACATATATACTATGAATAAACATGAAAAGGTCCTATTAGAAAAGTTTGAGCACAACATCAACAATGTTCTCCATACACTAATGTCATTCAAAGACAGCTCTGGTCTAGTAGGTGAATCCTGGGCATGGAGAAAGAAGAGACCATGATTTCTAGCTGGGCTGTCTGGGGAAGAATCACTGAACTTTACTGAACTTCAGTTTTCTTGTATGGAAAATGGGCAAAAGCTGTTCCATGAAGAGTTCTGAGAATTAAATGAGAGAGGCGTGTCAAAGTCACTGAGAATTTTAAGGCACGTGCGCTGCAAGATACTCTTATTAATAATGTCACTTAACTCTTCTTTGAATTCTTCCTGTGGAGTAAGAGCAAATAAATCTACAAAAGGGGTATTCCAACTGCTAGTGCAGGGCACATCAGAAATAGTTACTTTCTTTCTATGCTAAACAATGTCTTGATGGGACAAGGCTGCAAATCCAAATTCAGAATCTACCAAAATGAACAGAAGGAAGAAATGTCCAAGGGTCAGACACTCAGAAGTGGAGAGAAAATCCAGATCCTGTCGTCTCTAGCCAGAATTCTTATGTGGATATAATTAAGAACCAACAGCTAATGATAGTACAAGAAGGGACGAAATTTGGGCCGCTGAGCTAAAGGTAAAAGTACTCATGTTTTGCACCTGGATATAAATGAACATCAGACTAAATCCCAATCCTAGATTTAGATAAGAGAAAGCCTTCCAATGAATTACATGCAGACTCCAAGATTAGAACAGTTTCCAATTTCAGATGCAAAAACAGAATTTTACCATCAACAAAGCCAAAGGGGAAATGACATTTGAAAACCAACAGATAGTTTTTTGGTGGTTTTTTTTTTTTTTTTTTTTTTTTTTTGCCTTCTCCTGGGTGAAAGCCAGGTTCACAAGCCAAAAGGACAGGATTCAAAGTCAGTTAAAAGCAAAAGGAATAATTGCAGACATTCTGCATCCCGCCAAGTTGTGGGTAACACACATACAAAAAAACCCGTCTTCTTTGGGGACCTAGCTTTATCAGTAAAAGCCGTGGAAAAACCAATGCAAATGAAAATACAGATACAGTGCACAAAACATATCAGAATCTGTCAGACTCCCTAGTGCTAACAGGGGACCTTAATCTTTCCTTTCTTCCTTTGTATAAATGCACTTTACTGTTATTTTACTTGTAGTAGTTAATGATGGCAAATCCATGCAGTGCCAAAGTACTGCAGATCAGGACAAAGTAGAGATGCTGTTTAAAGACTATGGTTGTTTTATTAAGCACTTTAGCGAAATAAATTTACACATGCTTCTGGCGCTGCATATATAATTCCTCAGAGACTTCAAAAATATTTGTTTTCTCATTACAAAGGTTGGAGGCTTACAGATGAAAGTTTGGAATATTCAGAAAAGTAATGAGAAAATTACAGATAGGATTCTACCACTCAGTGGTAATGGCTGCTAATAATTTACCATATTTCCCTACAGCTTAGCATGTATTCATATTGTTTAATCACTTAGCATTACACCATAAGTACTTTTCCATATTATTAAAACAAATACCCTTCACAGATGTGATTACAACGACTGCACGGAATTCTATCATGAGTATGTGATGATGTAATTTAACATTTCCCTATTGATCAACATTTAATTTTCACTATTAAGAATGTTGTGATTAATTTCTTTGTGCATAAACAATAGTTTGCATTCAGAAAGTACATCTACACAGTTGGTGCAGTGTTACAACTACAACAAAGCCTTTAATATAATTTTCATTGCCTTCAAACTTTTTTTATAAGGATAAATTATATTATCATATTATGTTTATTTTTTTCTATTTCTCTATATCATAATCTGTTAAATTGTGTCAAAATTAAATATATTAATTTCACCTCAATCTTTCATTTAGTGTAATTTTAGCACTTTTCCTAAACATTGAATATTTTTGGAAACACTTTTTATGAAAACATTAAGGTTCACTCTTAGCAAATCTCAATCATACAATGTTGTGATATCAACTACATTAGATCCTCACACTTTATTCATTTTATAACTAAAAATCTGTACTTCTTACCAACCCCTCCCTACTTCCCCACCCACCACCCTTGGCAACCACTTTTCTCCTCTCTGTTGCTATGGGTTCAACTTTTCTTTGATGTTCCACGTTTAAGTGATGTCATGCGGTATTTGTCTTTCTCTTTGGCTTCTTTCATTTAGCGTAATGCTCTCTAGGTCCTTCTATGTTGTTGGAAGTGACAGGATTTCCTTCTTTCCTAGACTGAATAATACTCCATTATGTATGTGTAAATATATCCGCTGAGGACATTTAGGTTGAAGAAACACAATTTTGAATGATTGAATGGCACTGCACTGCACCTTAGGCATAAAAATTATGTATATAACAATATTTTTGCTATTGGTTAAGTGGGTTAGTTGGAACTTGGCACCAATATAGAGAATGCCGAAATAGGGGCACCTGGGTGGCTCAGTCCGCTGAGCATCAGACTTCGGCTCAGGTCATGATCCTGGGGTTGGTGAGTTTGGGTCCTGCGTCAGGCTCTGTGTTGACCGCACAGAGCGTGGAGCCTGTTTCAGATTCGGATGCCCCTCCCCCACGCGCGCGAGTGAGCGCGCTCTTGCTCAAAAACTAAAGACACATTAAAAAATAGTAATACTGTAATAGACTGTCTAGGATTCATATTTTTATATGCCATATCTGACGTGAATAAAGGGAATCGATGTTATTAAGAGTGCAAAATACTTTTTTCTAAAAATGCTGTCCAAAATTTTTTTATTTCAAAATTTTTTATTGTTTGTAATTATTTAATGAATTTTCTATGTAAAGTCTGTTTTTCTTCTCTTCAGATGTTCACTTTTTTATTTATAAGAGCATGTTATATATTAGTATGTTAATTACCTATTATATATGACATATTACTAATATAAATATTTGATATATCAGTGATGTTTAACATCCAAAAAGTTTACCATTTATATAGTAAAATCTATTAATATTTCTCTTTACATTTTCCCTTTATTATGTGGAAAATATTTACATTTACTTCCAGACATCTTTTTGGTTTTTAGCTTTTATTTTTTTTATTTAACTTTTAATTCTAGACTTTCTTTTGTATATGGTGCCACAAAAAGGCCCAAGTTTATCGTTTTTGCTTTAATGTCCTTTACTTAATGATTTTTTCTTTCCTGTAATATACAGTAGCATGCAATATAGTCTGTGTTATATTATGTATCAAAATGTTATATAAAATAACATAAATTAGTATAGCATCTTAAACACAGACTCTCATACATGGAAGAGTATTCTTTTCTCACCATACTACTACCACTAATATTGAACTTTGGACTACATTTTCAAAACTAGTATGGATAATCCCACATATTATTCTATTTTACCAGAAAATTAGCTTATCTTCATGCATTTACTTGAGATGAATTTTATGTATATATATTTCAAATTCCAAAAAAAAAAATTCATAGCAAAATATTCCTTCCAGGAGTTTGGTTGAAATCATAAACACATTGGAAAAATACAATCATTTAAGGGAAACTCCTTTCTTTTATGTACCAAAATGATACACTGTACAATTTGTTAGAAGTTTACCTTTTAACACTTTCTACAACCACCCTGCTGAAGAGTCTTTGATTACTGGAATAAAGCAAAATAAGAGAACAATAAAGGGGGATTATCTAACAACCAGAGAGAAACATAAAGAGCATTTAAAATTTTTAACACAAATATAAATTTTAATCTGTTCTTAATCTCAGTTCAACAAGTAATTTGATCAGGGACTGCTTTACTTTTATTAACTACTGTCCCTGTAAACTACCCAGATGCAAAATTTTCACACTACTTTGTATGTATGTAGCTATTAAAGCATCTGCAGACATTCTGAAGTTACCCTAAGTTGTTAAAAGCAATCTAGACCTACTTGAGTATTACGTTTTTCACTAAGAGACCACTAAAATAGAACCCAAACAAAACTGAAAGGGAAGATAGACAATTGAGAGTTTTCGGTGGTTGGTCGATTCATTATATAGCTTGTTCTGCAATTATTTAAGCTAAGAGAAACTTGATCAAATGATGAAATCAAGCAGTCTCAGATTTTTAAATTAAACTTTTCATTTTGGGATAATTATGGATTCACAGGGAGTGGTAAGAAATAACACAGATGCCACTGGCCCTTTACCTAGTTGCCCTAATGGAAACATCTAACAAAACTACAGTACACAATCACATCAGAATATAGACATTGATATAGTCAAGAAACAGATAATTCCATCATCAACAAGCATCTCTCCTGTTGTACTTTTAGAGCTACAATCCCTTCCCCTCCACTGCCATCCCTTACTTAGTCCCAGGCAACCACTCATCTGTTCTCAATTTCTTCAATTTCATTATTTTAAAAATGGAATGATATTATGTTGCTATTTGAGATTGGCCTTTCTCAGATGGAAATCCATCCAGGTTGTTGCATGGATCTGTTCCTTTCTATTGCTGAGCTGTCTTGCATGGCATGGGTGCATCATGATGTGTGTAACCATTCACCCCTTGAAGGGCTGATTTGTTTCCAGGTTGGGGCTACAGCAAATAAAGCTTATATGAACATTTGTATATGGGTTTTTGTGTGAAAACAAGTTTTCACTTCTTTTGGATAAATACACAGCAATGTAATTGCTGGATCACATGGTAGTTCCAGATGTAATTTTTCCTGAAATTACCAAACTGTGTTCTGGAGTAGCTATACCATTTTACATTCCCATTAACCATGTATTCCCACCCATGTCATTACCAGCATTTGGTGGGATCACAATTTTTTATTTCAGCCATTCTAATTACTATGTAGTGATTACTGTGTAGTGATGTGTAGTGATGTCTATGTAGTGATATCTAAATACTATATAGTGATTGTTGCTTTATTTAACATTTCCCTAATGGCTAATGATTTTGAACACCTTTTCATGTGCTTTTGGCCATCTGTATATCCTCTTCAGTGAACTGTTTCATTTCTTTACCCATTTTTAAAAAGACTGTTTTGGGGCGCATGGGTGGCTCAGTCAGCTAAGCGTCCGACTTCGGCTCAGGTCATGATCTCACGGTTTGTGAGTTCGAGCCCTGCGTCGGGCTCTGTGCTGACAGCTCAGAGCCTGGAGCCTGTTTCAGATTCTGTGTCTCCCTCTCTCTCTGACCCTCCCCCATTCATGCTCTGTCTCTCTCTATCTCAAAAGTAAATAAACATTAAAAAAAAAATTAAAAAAAAAAGACTTTTTTCACTGCTTAGTTTTGAGATTTCCTAGTCCTCAGCCAACTATATGCTTTGCAAGCATTTTCTCCCAATCTGTAGCTTGTCTGTTGATCCTTTTAAAAAGGTCCTGTGGAGGCACACGGGTGGCTCAGTTGGTTAAGTGTCTGACTTCAGCTCAGGTCATAATCTCACAGCTCATGGGTTCAAGCCCCATGTGGGGCTCTATGGTGACAGTGTGAAGCCTGGAGCCTGCTTCAAATTCTGTATCTGCCTCTCTCTCTGCCCCTCCTATACTCGCGTGCTGTTTCTCTCACTCTCAAAAATTAACACATTAAACCAAAAAAAAAAAAAAAAAAGTCCTGCGTAGGGCAAAATTTTTTAGTTTTAGAAAATCCAATATATCAGCTGTTTCCATTTCTAGATCATGCAATCACTGTCAGTTCTAAGAACTCTGCTTAATCCTAGATCTGGAACGTTATCTCCTGCTTTTTTCTAAAGGTTTTTAGTTTCAAGTTTATTTTTTGTTTTAAATGTTTACTTATTTATTTAATTCTTTGAGAGAGAGACCGTGAGTGAGGGAGTGGCAGAGAGAGAGGGAGAGAGAAAATCCCATGCAAGCTCCATGCTCAGTAACAGAACTGTGAGACCATGACCTCAGCTGAAACCAACTTGGATGTTTAACCAAATGAGCCACCTAGGTGCCCCTCATGTTTATAATTAAATCTGTGATCCATCTGGACTTTACTCTGTGCAAAGTGAGACAGGTGGATGCTCATTTTTTGCCTTTGGATGTCCAACATCATTTATTGAAAGACCACCATTCCTCCACTGAATGGCTTTTGTACCTTTGTCAAAAATCATTTGAGCATATTTATATGGTTCTATTTCTGACCTCTCTATTTTATTGCATTCATGGACACATCCACTCTTCTACTGGTAATGTCTTATGATTACTATAGCTATATAAGACCATCATATAGACTGATTCCTCCCTCTATATGGTTATCAGCTGTTCTAATTCCTCTGAGTTGCTATATAAATTTTATTATAATCTTGGGGCGCCTGGGTGGCGCAGTCGGTTGAGCGTCCGACTTCAGCCAGGTCACGATCTCGCAGTCTGTGAGTTCGAGCCCCACGTCAGGCTCTGGGCTGATGGCTCGGAGCCTGGAGCCTGTTTCCGATTCTGTGTCTCCCTTTCTCTCTGCCCCTCCCCCGTTCATGCTCTGTCTCTCTCTGTCCCAAAAAAATAAATAAACGTTGAAAAAAAAAATTAAAAAAATAAAATATAAAAAAAATAAATTTTATTATAATCTTAAATACAAAACTTCTGCTGATACTTTGATAGAAATTGTAATAAAATGTATGTCAACTGGGGAAAATCAGTATCTTTATTATGTTGACTCTTCTAATCCATAAATACTGTACATCACTTCCTTTATTTAGATCTAGTTTTATTTACAAGTCATATATATTTTGTTAAATTTACACCAATGTCTTTTTTTGGTAACTGTAAATGTTATTATATTTTTAATTTTGGTGTCCACATATCTTTCACTAGTACATAGAAATACAAAAGATATACATATTTTTTAAGTTTATCTTGTATCCTTTGACCTAGCTTAACTTACATGTTAGTTCTAAAAGTTAGGGTTTTGGTTTCTTGGGTTTCTTTGTAGATTTCCTGGAATTTTCTATATGGGCAACTTTGACGCCCGCAAAGAAGGACATTTTTATTTCTTCCTTTCTGATTTGTGTATCTTTTATTTCTTTTTCTTATCTTTCTCGAGTGTCTAGATCTTCCAGTAGGATATTAAAGAAGAGGACTGAGTTTATATCCTTGTCTTATTCCCAATCTTAGGGAGAAGCTTTCAGAATTTCACTACTAGGTAGAAGTTCGAAGGGGTTGTAGTTTTTTTGGTAGATGTTCTTTGTCATGTTGAGGAAGTTCCCTACTCTATCTATTATACTAAGAGTTTCTATCATGAAAGGATAGTGAATTTTTTAAACACTTTTTCTGCATCAAATGAAATTTTTTACAGCCTGTTAAGGTATTAGATTACATTAACTGATTTCAAATACTGAAACAGACTTGTATCCCTGGAATACACTGCACTTGATCACAGTATAAAATTCTTTTTCTATATTACTTAATTCAGTAATATTAGGATAATATTAGCTTCATAAAATAAATTGAAAAATGTTCCCTAATCGATTTTCTGGAAGAGATTGGCTAGAACTGGTGTTCTTTCTTATTTAGATGTTTCTTAGAATTCTTCATTGAAGCCATCTAAGACTAGGGATTTCTTTTTGGGGAGTTTCCCAATTATGAATTCAATTTCCTCAATGACAAAGTTTTCAACTGATCTAGTTCACATGGGATGAATTGTAGTATTTTACATTTTTCAAGGAATTACTTCATTTCTTCCAAGTTGTCAAATTTTTGTGTACAGAGTTGTTTGTAATATTCCCTTGGCATTTTAGTCATGTCTGCAGAGTCTGCAGTGATATCCCCTTCTTAATTCCTGATATTTAGAAGTTTGTCTTTTTTTAGTCAATCTTGCCAGAGGTTTGTAAATTTTATTAATCTTTTCAAAGATCCAGCTATAATTTTCTCTACAGTTTTTCTTTCAATTTCATTGATTTCTGCTCTTCCTTCTTCTCCTTTTGGGTTTGCTTCTCTCTTCTTTTTCCAGATTCTTGAAGTGGGAACTTAGATTATTGAGACTTTTTATCCTTTTCGATGCATGTATCTAGTGCTATAAACTTCCACTCTCATCATGGCTTTAGCTGTGTCCCTCAAATTTTGATATGTAGTATTTTCATTTTCATTCAATTCAATGCATTTTTATTTCCCTTGAGACTTCCTCTTTGACCCATAGGTTATTTAGAAGTGTGTTCTTTAGTTTTCAAGTGTTTAGAGATTTTCTGTAGTATCTCTGTTATTTCTTTTTTTATTCTATTGTGGGTGATGAATGTACTCTATATGATATCTATCTTTTTAAAATTGTTCAGATTTCTTTTATGGGCCAGAATATAATCCGTCTCAGTTTATGTTCCATAGGAACCAGAAAAGAATATATATTCTGCTGTTGCTGGATCTTCTATAAATATCAATTACATCCTATTGGTAGATGGAGTAGCTGAGCTGAGGTCTTCCATATGCTTGCTGATTCTATGTAGTCATTCGACAGTTTTTGAGAGAATGATAGTGATGTCTCTAACTTTAAATGTGGTTTTTGCTCATTCTCCTTTCAGTTCTATCAGTTTTTGCTCCCTATGTTTAGCTCTATCATTTGGTGCATGTATATTTAGGATGTTATGTCTTCTTGGAAAAATGACCCTTTTATTATTATATAATGTCCCTACCTATCTCTGGTAATTTTCTTTGCTCTGAAAACTCCTGCCTTCTTTTGACTAATGCTTGTATGATATATATACACCTGTTTAACTATCCTTCTACTACCAACCTGCTTATACAATTACATTTGAACTGGGTTTTTTATTAACAGAATGTAGTTGGGTCATGTTTTTTATAAACCAAACTATCTTTGTCATTAATTGGTGTATTTAGATCACTTACCTTTAAAGTAATTAATTCATTAAGGCTGATGTCCACTACCTTATTTTTTGTTTTTTGGTTTTCTGTTGTTTCATTTTTTTGCTTTTTCCTTTCTTCCTATGGGTTATTTGAACATTCTTCTTCTCTTCAAAAAAATGGAGTAGATGTACTTTTTCCCTATTTTGTCCACCAAGTATAACTAAACTTCCTGGACCTTACATATGAAACAAACATAAGAAGATTCTGAAAGGTGACCAGACCTGGTGGGAATCTTGGAACCCAAATAACAACACGGGGCTAAGTTCCCTGGGCTTTTTACCTCATATATTCCACATTCATATGGGCTATTACCTCATATATTCCACATTCAAGGCTGAAAAACCCAACAAACCAAAACCCCAACAAATACTGATTAGATGACAGATAAAGAGGTAGGAAGGTAGATTAGATAGACAGATAGATAGCTTTGAAACAGTTCCAGCCAAAGCCCTACTGCTCCACCCAAAGGACCAGGAAAGAGGCTGCCTGGCAAGATAAAGTATTGCACAGTAACCATTCTACAAATAACAAAGCAAAAAAAAAAAAAAAAGTGCTCCCCCCAGCCCCTCCATTTATCACATCTGCTAGCACTTCTGTGCCATAAGGAGACAAGGCACCCAATCCCATCAATGCTGTAATTCCAGAGAAGGCTGAGTAAGGAGACTAGAATTTTATCCCTGGGAGGGAGTAGCATGCCCTTCCCACCACAGTATCATGGAGACCCTCTAGAGATCCCCTTTACCCTCAGCCATCAGCCGTCCACCCAGCAGTAAGGAAACACTCCTCCCCTAGAGCTAATATGGTAGAAAAAGAAGCCTAGTGGGGAATGAAGACTTTCTCCACCATACAGTAGTAACAAGGCCACTCTCTTCCTCATCCTGTCATTGAGGGCCAAGTAGGAAGCAGTAATAAAGCACTCCCATCCAGCCAGAGATGTATCAGTAGATCCTAGTGGGGAGCTGAGACTCCTATTCCAGTCATAATGAGGAATCTCACTGCTTCCCGAGCCTGGGAGTCAATGAGGCAGAATGAGAAACCTGGACTCCTACCCCCATGCGGGAATAAGAGGGTGCCAACCTTCCCAAACTACTTCTGCTGGAACTGTCAAAGAAGGTTTAAATAAGATCCAGAGTCTCTAACTCAATACCAAAATTTCTAGGTTGTGATATATTATTTGACCACAAGAACCAAAAACACTGTTAGAATTATCTGACAAAGATTTTGAAAGCAACCAGAAAATGTTTCAATGTGCTACCACAAATATGCTTGAAATAAATGAAGAAATACAAAGTCTCGTGGGGGGGGGGGGTTCAAAAGAAGATATAAATAAAAATCAAATTTACATTTTAGAAGTGAAAAATAACAGGAAAAATAAAATCTCATGAAGAATGAAGGGGCCAAAAGAATCAGTGAACTGGAAGATAAGGCAATAGAAATTAACCACTCTAAACAAGAGAGAGAACATATATTGAAAAAATAATAACCAAGTCTCAGGAACCTGTGCAACTATAATAAAACACCTAATATCTGTGTCATCAGAATCCTGAAAGAAGAATCAAAAAAGAGCAGAGCTGATGGGTTGCCTTGGTGGCTCAGTTGGATGAGCGTCCGACTTCAGCTCAGGTCATGACTTCATGGTGCGTGAGTTTGAACCCCTCATCAGGGACAGCTCAGAGCCTGGAGCCTGCTTTGGATTCTGTCTCCCTCTCTCTCTCTGCCCCTCTCTAGCTCGTTCTCTTTCTCTCTCTTTCTCTCTCTCCCCCCACAAAATAAACAAACATAAAAATTGAAAAAAAAAGAAACAGTGCACAGGTGAGAGAGTATTCAAAGAAATAATGGCTGCTAGCTTCTCAGATTGGCAAATGACATAAAGCTACAGATGCAAGCAGCTGAATAAATTCTAAACAGGAGATACCTAAAGAAATTCACTCCAACACATCAAAGTGAAACTTCTGAAGACAAAAAAATCCTGAAAGAGGAATGATACCTTCCCATTAAGAGAAACAAATCAAGTGATGGTGGATTTCTCATCAAAACCGAGAGAGGCCAGAATGAAGTGGCATTAACATTGTTCAAGCAATGAAAGAAAATAACTGTCAACCCAGAATCCTATCCCGAATGCAAATACCCTTCAGGAATGAAGGTAAAACAAGATATGCTCACATAAAGGAACATGAAGATAATTTATCACCAGTAGACCTATCTAAAATAATGGCTGAAGGCAGTTCTCTGAACAGAAAGTTAAACAATGAAGGAAGGAATGTTAATATTGAGAAGGAATAAAAATGGTAAGTGGAAAAATCCATCAATGCAACATATTTTTCTTCTCTTGAGTTGTATAAATTAAGTGTGATGGTGTAAGTAAAAATTATTAACACTGTCTGATGTTCTGATATAGAGGAAATATTTAAGATAGTTATAAATGGGGAAGGTAAAGGAATAAAATAAAAGATTGTACTCTTGACTTTAATTGGTGGAATGGTTACACTTGTTGGTAGAATTTTATAAGTTATGTATATTTAATGTAATTCCTAGAGCAACCACTAAAAATGATATCAAAAATATGCACTCAAAAACACTATACATAAACCAAGTGGTATCAATATTAAGAATGGAGGCTTTATAACTATTATAATAAACACTAGGTGGCAAATTGCAGAATACTAGAAAAGGGAATAAAAACAGCATGTTTTCTTTTTTGTTTTTCAGATTGATGACAAAAACAGGAAATATACTTTGGATCAGGTTTGAAAGCCTCATTCTATGTTTTATTAGCACGTGTGTTCTTGTCTATTGGTCCTTTTTTTTTTTTCCTCTTTAAGGGAAAGACAGTTTAAGGTTACTACAGTAATAAAAACAAAACTCCAAATAAATGCAATATTTTACCTATCAACATATGGGGAGGGTGAATTTTGCATGTGAATAAAATTTTACGTAAAATCTTAAACTGTATCTAAAGAGTATGTGTCACAAAGAAAGGGCTCCTGTGGCAAATATTTTTCTAGGATAAAAAAAGCAAGTGTTACTCTGTGTGCCCATGTCCTGTGCTTTTCCATACTTTGTTCCTACCCCACCCTCTCTTTAACACATAAAACAAATACAAATCATACAAAAGGACCAAACCAAGTCTCCTCCTCATCTGCCCTCCCAATACTATATCCCCATACAGACACTTGAGATCAGCTATTTCTGGTTCTGGAGGTAAACTCCCATAAACCTACACTGTATGTGTATAGCACTATGTCTCAATGTTTTGTTTTTTTTTTTTTAAACTTTAAGCAGCATTGACTTTCTTTTTTCTTTTTTTAGTAGAGATAAGACATTTAGCATTCTTATTAGCAGTTTCTATTTTCTTCCTTCTCCTCCCAAATTTTGTTGCTTTAACTTTGGAAAATAAACTCACATCTCTGTTCACAGTCCATTAAGCTTCACCTCTCCATTAAGCTGAACAAACTACACTTTTCTTCAACCTCACTTCCTCCCAGTCACCATCAGCTTGCACCGTGATGCAAGTATGACCCAGTTTCTTTATGAGGTCATTTAACCATCCTAAAGTGTAAGGACTGGTCTGTGCTTACCACTACCTGCCATTCAGGGGATGTCTATTTTAATTAGAGTCCATGGATTTGGAATTTGTCTTGCTGGAATACAAACTAATTTTATTTTTTTCACAAAGACAGCTTGGGATGTAAACTTTCTGAATCTCTCCATATCATAATAATTCCTCTATTTGGTCTCATACTTGATTTAATTTTCCTGGGTATATAAATCTAGGCTTAGGTTTGTTTTCTGTCTGAATGGTGGTCCCACTAGCTTTTGGCATGTTGAGATGTTGATTAAAAACTTTAGTAGGATGTTTATGCCTACAACAGAACATTTGTTTATGTTTTTCTTTTTTAAAACTGTTAGAATCTTTAGTCTTGGAGATCTAAAATTTCATTAGCATATGTCTGGTGTAGGTCTGTTAAAATTCATTGTCCTCAGGATTAGTTTGGCCCTTACATTCTGAAGACACGTGTCTTTCCTCAACTCTAGAAAATGTCAGGATTATTTTATCTCATTTGTTGTTCTTTTTCTCTTGTTTCTGAACTCTTACTGGACAAACATTGAGCTTTGTAAATTGATTCTGTCCCTTTACTTTTCTCATATTTTACATCTTTTTTTGTCTTTCCTCTGGGAAGACTTTCTTGAAATTGTTTATAACCTCTTGTTTTATTTAAAAAAATAATTAATGTTTGTTTATTTTTGACAGAGAGACAGAGACAGAGTGTAAGTGGGAGAGAGGCAGAGAGAAGAGACACAGAATCGGAAGCAGGCTCCAGGCTCTGAGCTGTCAGTCCAGAGCTTGATGCGGAGCTCGAACCCACAAACCATGAGATCATGACCTGAGCCAAAGTCGGACGCTTAACCAACTGGACCACCCAGGTGCCCCAATAATCCCCCTTTTAATGTTAGTAATTATATAGTAAAATTTTATGGATTATTTCTGTGCTTTTGTTTCTCCATGTTTCATATTATAAGATTCTTATTTTAGAGATTATAATTTTTCTGTACCTCTGAGGATATTAACTAGATATCTTTAAACTATCTTTTCTCTAAATCATTTATTTCCTCTGGGGTAGTGGTTCTCAACCAGGACTGACTTTGTCCTCCAGTGGATCTTACAATATATTTGTCCGGGTACTGAGACAATGTTGTTCACAATGGGTAGAGAGAAAGAGTTGCTGTTACTATAATCTATAGATTATATATAATCTGCCACTACTATAGCAGCCAAGAATGCTGCTAAATGTCATACAACGTACAGGACCCTCTCCGTAACAAAAAAATATTCAGCCTAAAATATCAATAGTGCAGAAGTTGAGAAATTCTGTCCTAGAGCGATTTCCCCCATTTTTTTTTTTACTTTGTTTCACACCACTGGTTTCTATTATCTATTTCTTTTTATAAATTATTAGATGGATTAGTAGGGGCTTTGCTTTTGGTCTTGCACATGGAACATACAGACCAGCTAGGGTCTCTCCAGGTGCCAGAAGTAGAATGTTGTGCTACTCTTGGTCACCAGTCCACACACTACGGGACCTCAGCTCTCACACGGGGACTGAATTCCTCTGAAGAGTTCTACCGCTTGTAAATACTGTAACCAGTTACATGCACGGGAACAGAAAGTGCAAACCTCATTCCTCAGACTTGTGACCAATGACCTCGATTTCTGTTGCTCTGCTTTGTACCTACGCTGCTCTCTGTACCTGGGGCACTGAACCCAGAGCCCAGTTGTGCTCCTCCCTGAAAGGTCACCCAGCTTCAGCAAAGCTTCGTCTTCCCACTCTCAGGAGCAGACTCCTCATCCTGGTCAGAAACACATTTTCTTTTATCTGTCTTTGCTGCCAATTCAAACGGGACTTGGGAAGGGAGATGAGACACGTGTTTAGCTAGTCCGCAAACGAAAACCCAGCGGCTCTTCCCATTTGCTTTCCAATCAAATATGTTTGTTTATGAGGTTCTCTTACAAAAGGATACACCTCCAAAATAATTTTAGAAAAGTGCCGGGGGTGGGGAGGGGCGGAAATGCCTAAACAATTTATGACGTTGAGAAACAACAAAGGATTTGTAACATTTGGAAAATGATGTCCCTTTTTCTAGACCTAGGCTTCGTGTTTTAATTGAGGAGGTGACCCAATAGCATACAGACCTTTTCCAGTTCTATTTCTAGGATAAAATGAAGACCAGTATTTAGATTTTTCCCACTAATATTTAATTATACCATCTTTTAATGAAAACAATTTAGCAGAGCACTAGGCTTTCCCTATGATACAAAAGGGAGCAGTATAAAATGCTTCACTCTGATAAACTAGTATGAGTCTCCCTTGTGTAAATACAGAGCTTTACGGTTACCTCATAAACTCTTTCCAGATTTTAATGTTTCTCATCAGAAGTAACTATGAATGTTAGTCTAAAAATAATTATCAACAGAGGGAGAGAGAAACATATCTCCTGATAAAAGATTTATTAATGATGAGGATACATAAAATCTGCCCCAAAAAGATCTTAGGGTATCTAATAACTTTGTATCAAAAGTATCTGAATAGAGACTACTGCTGGTTGTTCTTCTTTTCATGGCAAAAAAATAGATTTGGGAGGTTTATCCACTTGTAAGTTGTAAATATTTGAAGGGTAGATGGTCTGTTTTGTTGCTTAAGGAGGAAAACTGAAGGAAACAATCCTACACTGACCTATTCAAAAAAAAGCAATTCAGAATCCTGGAAGCCTCTAAACTCTGAACCGACAGTTGTCAGAGTTGTGTAATGCATCACTGATCTCTCAGAAACACACTGCTGCCTTGACTTTCTGTGCGGTCAACAAAAGAAAAAGAATTGGCAGTGTTAAACTTCCTCACTGCCCTAATGCAGAAAACGAAAAAAAAAGAAGGCTTACTTTTCCTTTCGTGAAACTGTAACAGCTTCCTGTATTGATAGAGTGAAATTCATTGCTAACATCATTCAGTTTGGGATATTATCCACAGATGTGGGCCTTCTAGAACAGTATCTGAAAGGCACTGTGAGTCCCCAAATAGAATTATAAAGTAAGTACGGCTGTTGAGGTAAACAGCATGCATACACATACACACAATATATATGCACACACATATAATATATAGCATATATGTTAACATTTTAAACTTTTTAAGTTCTTCATTATGCAAACACAAATAACTAAAATAATTTCAGCAAAATTATTTCCTAACCTACTTAGGAAGCATACTCTAAC
Source organism: Lynx rufus (assembly GCF_022079265.1). Taxonomy (NCBI): domain Eukaryota; kingdom Metazoa; phylum Chordata; class Mammalia; order Carnivora; family Felidae; genus Lynx; species Lynx rufus. The sequence goes on from NW_025814845.1 coordinate 173,123,306, forward strand.
ATTTCATAATTCTTACCATCAGAACAGATTTCCTTCATCTAATCTGAATCCCATACATTGTAATTTAAATCTAATTCTATTCCCAGTAGGGTTGCAGAACAGCTGGTCAGCATCCTCCATCCAAATAGTCTCTCATGTATTTGACTCTCATCATTAAAGACCCCGACAGCCATCTTTCCTCAGGCAAAATGACCCTAAAGCCCTAACTCCTTCCTAGAGATCATATTTCCTAAGACTTGAATCATTCTGAAGTTCCATCTTGGGACTGCTCCAAGTTCTGTGCAGTTCTCTTTGTTTCCTCTCAAGCATCTCTATCTCCTTCTCACTAGCATGTAGGGGACTGATCTTCCCTACAAGTGGCATTATGGGGCCAACACAAGACTGAGTAGCTTGAATTGAAGACTTCAACAAACTTCATTAGAAGAATATTCATGCTGCTCCTAAATCTGCATCACAGATTTGGGGAATAAAATCCAAATAGCGATAACTGAAAATCTAAAATGGTCTTGATGCATCGCATCAGGTGCCTTTTCCCTTATGTACAGTTATTATAAATTTTGTCTCACAAATTGTTGGGCTATATCATGGGGGAAATGTCCACTATTTCATTTATCTGTGTGCTGATTTTCAGGCTTTGCTCCAACAGGAAAGAGGACAAGACCAACAAACAGGAATGCCAATATTACAGAGAAAATACCGAAGAAATCTGTTCAATAATTTGCTTTCCTTTCCTAAACTGATCAAACCACAAGAAAACCTATTGCTGTCTCTTGAGTAATTAACATGATAGGAAAAGGAGGAAATCATGTCCAGAAAAGCTGTGGAGAGAATGCTAAAGCCAGGAGACGGGTCTGTAATTCATTGGACCAAGATAATATCTCCATGGAATCTTTGATGGAAAGAAAATCAACTGCAGCCTGAGTTTACTGCTTATTGTTAACAGTCCTCTTCCAGAAAGAAACAGCTAACAACTTGGTGATAGGTTTCTCAATGTGTTTTTTCTCCAAAGCTTAGGGACCTGTGGTCCAGAGTATCATTCATATCACTGATATGCCTGTTTCAAAATAACCATATTCTGCTAATGCTGCTCCCATTCAGAATACATATCTCTTTAAAAAATTACTTCCGAGTCAGGTGTGGAATACACACAAACATACGCATTCAAAAGAGCCTAATTCATTTATGGTTGCAACTGATTTTCCAACTCATTTTGCCAAGCTTGATTGCCTACTCTTGATCAAAAGTAGCTCCAAATTACTTTCGCTGTTTTCTAAAAATCAAATCCACTCTTCGTTACGTTTTTCTCATAATTACTTCACTTTCTCAAAAACTGAACACATATTTATCTCGTTATCAAAGATGTAAAATAATTATATATATCATTTTGTATATATTAAAGAAACCGGTAAGTTTATAAAATTAAGCAAAGCAATAAAACTAAAAACGTACTAAAATGTTAACACGTAGGATTACCTCTGATGATAGGATTATGAGTGATTACTTTCTTCCTTCTATATTTCTATTTCTATACTGTTAATAATGAGAATGTATTTCTTCTACTAGAAAACAAAACTTTAAAACATCCTTCTACACTATTATTTTTAGTAGTCGCCAAGTGATGCCAAATTAAGGTTAGCACAGCTGTTCAATTAACTCTGGACATGGAGAACTGATAGAGCAATAAATGTTTAATATTCTGTCTTACTGAGGAATATACTTTAATATTTGCCCTCTTTGTCATGCATTTACTCCCTCACTAATTCTTATTCATGGCCTACATAATAATCATATTAATTAGCCAAAACAACTGTTTTTTATGTTTCTTGTGTTTCCAATAACTGGTAAAATTTCTCAGTACACATGTACACTTCCATTGGTGAATGATCATCTTCAACTCAACATCATAATATGGTGGGAATGACTCTCTCCCTAATTTTAATCCATTTTTGCACCTCAAAAAATTCAAGAACACTGAGTATTATTACAGTAGCATATTTAAAATAGGTTTCCTATATTTACTCCAATACATTTAAGTTGTGAAAAACAACTGCATTAAGTACGACTCTTCATTTTTCTCATGATCTGGCAAAGGTCCAAGATATACTGAGTACACCGGATATATCTGCTGAGTGACATGACTATGGATGTTGACGGCAAAAAGTGTCTCTTGCTTGTTCTTAGCACCTCTATCCTTAACTATTTAAAAATATATATTTGTTAGGCAAGTACATTTGTGGGGAGTAGAATCTCTGGGCCTCATCTTCTCTCACGGGCATTTTATTTGCATTGAAAATTCTTAGCAGGAATTTATCAGTCAACTCTGTTTATATAAAAAAAAAATCAATCCTACTTGAAATTGGGCGGTAGGCATCTTTTGTCTCAACAGTGGTTCTAAAGGCTTTCCACACAACGACGTCCTTTGTATTTAAACGTATTTTATAAACAATGGGACATCATCTCCTTATACTTTGGATTTTTTTTCTACTACCATGTTCCCTGGTCAATATTCATTTACTGCAGTGTTACTGCTGCAACCATCCCCTCTGAGACATCCAAAAATACTTTAAGAGCCAATTATCTTAAAATCACTTCCTTAAAATGCGTAAGTTTATAGCAGGAGATATCAATTCTGATTTGATGATTATTCAGACTTTATCAAAATCAAACTGCGCTGCATGAGTCTGCATCTATCAGTAGCATTAAATTCAGGAGCTGACTCCACATTCTAGAGAGAAACACATAATTTCTTTTTATTTGTTCCTTATTTACTTGAGATTAGATCACTGAAAAACTCCATATCCTCCAAGCATTGGGTTATAAAACTGATAAACTGATATGCATCTTCACAGAGCCAGAGGTATTCTAAAATTACTTCATAAAATTCCCTTTACTCCGCTCTGCTGTATTCCCTCTTTTAGCCATTTATGCTACGATTTTAGTTCCCATTTCTCTTCCTGGGTCTCTTCAGGGTCCTCATCAACTTTCCTAGGAATTCCAAGAAAAAGTGTTGACTGCATTACTCCAAATGCATATACCAGAGAGTAAATTTAATGTTCGATCTACGAATTCCATGAGAAAGTAAATGACTACACACTGGAAAATTATGAAGGAAATGTGACTGCCTCCAGATGCTGGGTGTTTCGGATGAGCTTTCGGCTCTTTCTACTTTCCTATGTATTTCACACATTAACTCGCTGATAAAGACAGAAAGTGAAGGCAGAGAGAAGGGAGGGGGTCACAATGACTGCAAATCTATCCAGGTTTCTTACAGATGCTTCAGAGGAGGGGCTGCTGTTGAGAACAGACTAAACTGTCACATGTATGCCACCCCTCTGGGGCCTGCTATGGCTATCAGAGATTATGGCTGGCTGTTGACTCTTCAATTAGAACACTTCAGTAACTATAACTACCACATTTATTCCTAAAGAGGCTTTTCATGATTTCTTTGAGTTCAGGTTTTCATTATGTATTACTCCCTCAAGAGCCCAAAGTATAACAAAATACTGAAGCTTATTTTACACAGGGCCTTCAAATACATAAATATTAGTGCCAAATATGATGCCCTAGATATTTACAGGAAAGCATTTCCAATATTTCAAAAAAACTAAAACCAAGATAATATGCCATTACTTTTTGAATAGAAAAATTATTTCATCACCAGGAGAAAATGGATAGGAGCCTATTTATTTTCACTATCTAAATAATAACTATTAAAACATCTGCTGATCAATTGCAATGTGCAGAAACAGATCTCTTGTTCTTAGGGGGCTATAAACTAATGAGGGAGACATAGTATACACAAAAATTAGTTAGACCTATGACAGAATATTTTAAGTGACAACCAAAGAAATTATAGAATCGCCAAAACTACCAAAATTCTACTTGAGTTCCATCCTGCCAAAAATAAATTTTAAAGCATGCAAATAAAGATAAATAAACCTTTCCCCATGATGACTATGATTCTGTTATTTCATAGAATTTATGTCACAGAAAGTGGGAATTTCAAAACAACAGAGATGTTAAGTAACTCCAAACAAATGAACAGCAGGATCTAACAACATTTCACTTCAGATTAACCCACTTCATTACCTACTGAACAGAAAATTTGTCAATTATTCAGTTCTAAATGAATAAAATTACTTAATTAGGGTACTCTGCTTATATTCGATAAAAAGATTTTTGACACAGCTCAACTTCTCCAAAAGAAATTTATTTTACGGCTTTATCATTCATGACACACCAGATAGCTATTTTTTCTTTTCATAGAGTATTTTTTATGTTTATTTTTATTTGTGAGAGAGAGACAGAGTGTGAGTGGGGGAGGGGCAGAGAGCAAGGGAGACACAGAATCTGAAGAAGGCTCCAGGCTCTGAGCTGTCAGCACAGAGCCTGACGTATGGCTCAAACCCACAAACTGTGAGATCATGACCTGAGCCGACGTCGGACATTTGCTTAACCAAGGTACCCCATAGCTAGCTATTTTTCAATACTGAGAAGTGAAATAAAAACTTAAGGTTTGTTGAATGAATGAATGAATGAAATGAATGTTGAAAATATAAATGAATGTCATGTTGATACATGGCTGTGGGACTCCACTCTTCATCCCCAATTCCCACCAACAAAGTAAATTCTGAGTTGATAAACTGGATTATTTCAAAATATATAAATGCATATGTTCCAGACTATCAATTTATATCTATATTCATGCATTTTCAAAGAGATGTTATTTATGTAATCAAGCAGAAATACTCCTTTGAGCCATTCATGTCTTTTGTGTAATTAGGCAATTAGGATGTGCTAGCCATAGTAAAATAACAAACAAACAACTCTGAGAATTATTGTGAAATCTTATTTAAAAAAAAAAAAGAAAACCATATGTAAACAAAGAGATTTTGTTCTGAGCGATTGTTTAAATATTTGTTATTTATGACTTTTGTATAATGTCGTGAAGGAGGCTCAGTATCAAAGTCTTTTTTTTTAAACATTTACTCATTTTTGAGAGACAGAGAGAGACACAGCATGAGTGGGGAAGGGGTAGAGAGAGGGAGATAGAATCCGAAGCAGGCTCCAGGCTCTGAGTTGTCAGCACACAACCTGACACAGGGCTCGAACTCACGAACTGCGAGATCACGACCTGAGCCAAAGTCAGACACTCAAGCAACTGAGCCATCAAGACACCCCTCAAAGTCTTTCTTTAGAGGTAATTTGTAACAGTCTGTTTTACTGAAGGGTGAGAAACGGGGGAGAGATTTAGCATTGAGAACCCCCTGTACGCTGGATGCTTTATATATGCAATCTCACAAAATCTTCACAAAAATCCTATCAGATAGGTATTTTCACACCCATTTCTTCACTAGAAGACACAAAGGATGAGAGGGTATCATTTGTAAGCTCAGATCACAAAGCTGGGAAGCAGAATTATCATTTTAATCTATCATTCTGTGCTTCCAAGACCCATGTTCTTGCCACATGGACAACTCAAGCATTCTTAAAGGAAGACAACCCTCGTCCCATTATTAAAACGTGGTTAGCATCTACTATAAGCTTCACAAGGGCAGATTCTCTGTCTCATTCCCTCTGAAACAATGATGAGAATAATAGCTACTTAATGAACATTTCTATAATGAATAGATTTGGTTCTTTAAATGCTTTCTCCCTCTTCTAGATCTAAGCCTGGTACAAACTATGAATGACCTGAGAACTAATTGGGTCACCTGGATGAAAAACCTAAGTTGCATAAAATGTGGCTAATCTACTGCCATATCACTGCATTTTACCTCGATAGAAATTAGCTATTTCCCATCAGATAAATACACATCTAATTAACTAGGGCTTTCTAGTATAAGAAAATTTAAACAGACCCTGTTCTAAGTAATCTAGTGTTTCCTCTTCTCTGAGAACAATGGGCTTCAAATTGATGGATAAAATAACTTTTCATTAAAACAAATACTATAAAATACAATGGCCACCACTTTGATCCCAAGAATTCCTCCTCTCCCCCAATGCTACCACGGGAAGTTGGCTGTAACAAAAAGATCCTAAAACATTCCCCAATTAACCCTGTGTCCTATTAGTCATGCTCTTGTGTAATACCTTCCCCTTGAGTATGGGGATCTGTAACGTGCTTCTTACCAACAGAAAACAGGAAAATTGACGCGATATCACTCTCATCATTACGTAAGACTGCATTGTCTATCTTGCTTACAGACTGTCTCCCCTGGTGGCTTCAAGAAAGCAAATGATCATATTGAAGAGGCCCACATAGTAAGAAAGTGAAGGTGGCCTTGAGCCAATAACCATCAACAAACTGAGGTCCTTATTCCAACAGACATTAAGAAAATGAATTCTGATGATGATCACATGAGGCAGGAAGCAGATCCTTCTTCAAACAATTGGTAAGATTGAACTAAAGCCCCAGCCAACACCTTGACCATATCCTTCCAAAAAACCCCATTAAGCCATGCCCAAACCCCTGACCTACCAAAACTACAAGTTGATAAATGTGTGCAGTTTTCATCCACTAAGTTTGTGATAATATTGTTATACAACAACAGATAACTAACAGATACAACAATAGGTAACTACACTACTCCATAAATCTAACTGTGTGAGAAAGTATGGTGAGTTCCCACAGGTAGACTAACCTCTACTTTAGAGCTTCTTAGTCTTATAAGACCCAACTCTATTTCATTAATACAGATTCTTTTTACTATTTTTTTTTAAAGAGAGAGAGAGAGAGAGAGACTGAGTGTGAGTGGGGGAGAAGAAGAGAGAGAGTGAGACACAATCTGAAGCAGGCTCCAGGCTCCCAGCTGTTAGCATAGAGCCCAATGCAGGGCTCAAACTCATAAACAGTGAGATCATGACCTGAGTGGAAGTCAGACACTTAACCAACTGAGCCACCCAAGCACCCAAATACAGACTTTTAACACTCTTCTCATTATCCTAAGTTAAAATAGGTTACATAGTCTATGAATTAAAGTTTATATATAATATCACCTGCTTATATAAATTATTTAAAGATCAATATAATGCCCTAGATATAATATAGGGATATGAGGGGATATTAATTCAAAATAAAATTACATGCATTTTAATATAAAAACACATAAAACGATATGAGAAAGCAAAATTCATCACGAGAGTATAACAATTATAAGTATTTATGCATCCAATATAGAAGCACCTAAATATTTAAAGCAGATATTAACAAACAGGGATGGAGAGATAGCAATACAATAATAGGAGGGGACTTCAACAATAGATAGATCATCCAGACAGAAAACCAATAAGGAAACACTGAACTTCAACTACATTTTACATCAAATGGACCTACCAGAAATATACAGAACATTTCATCCAACAACAGCAGAACACACATTCTTCTCAAGTGGTAATGGAATATTCACTAGGATAGATCATATGCTAGGTCTCAAATAAGTCTTAACAAATTTTAAAAGAATGAAATCAAATATATTTTCTGACTATAATGGTATGAAACTAGAAATCAATTACAAGAACAAAACTGGAAAACTCACAAATATATGGAGATTAAACAACATGCTCCTCAACCACCAAAGGGTCAAGGAAGAAATCAAAATAGAAACAAAAAAATAACACAAGACAAATGAAAATGGAAATAAACAGGGTGCCTGGGTGGCGCAGTCGGTTAAGCGTCCGACTTCAGCCAGGTCACGATCTCGCGGTCCAGGAGTTCGAGCCCCGCGTCAGGCTCTGGGCTGATGGCTCAGAGCCTGGAGCCTGTTTCCGATTCTGTGTCTCCCTCTCTCTCTGCCCCTCCCCCGTTCATGCTCTGTCTCTCTCTGTCCCAAAAATAAATAAACGTTGAAAAAAAAATTAAAAAACAAAAAAAGGAAAATGGAAATAAACATACCAAAATTTAGAGGTTGCTGCAAAAGCAATTAGACAAAAGTTGACAGTGATAAGTACAAGTATTAAGAAACACGAAAGATTTCAAACTAACTTTACACCTCAAAGAACTAGAGGGGCACCTGGGTGGCTCAGTTGACTGAGCTTCCAACTTCAGCTCAGGTCATGATCTTACAGTTTGTGAGTTTGAACCCCATGTCAGGCTCTTTGCTGATAGCTCAGAGCCTGGAGCCTGCTGTAGATTCTGTGTGTCTCTCTCTGCTTTTCCCCTGCTCGCACTCTGTGTGTCTCTCTCTCTAAATAAATAAACATTAAAAAAAATTAGAAAAAAAGAGAACTAGAAAAAGAAGAACAAATTAAGCACAAAGTTAACAGAAAGAAGGATAACAAAGATCAGAGTAGAAACAGAAATTTAAAAAGACAATAGAAAAAAGTTAGTAAAACTAAGAGTTGTTTTTTGAAAAGAAACAAAATTGACAAATTGTTAGCTAGACTTGCCAAAAAAAGAGAGAAAGGACTCAAATAAATGAAAGAAGACACATTACAATTGATACCACAAAATACAAAGGATCATAAAAAACTACTCCAAACAATTATATGCAAATTAGACAACCTAGAAGAAATTCCTAGAAACATACAACCTACCAAGAGTATGTCATGAAAAAATATACATTTTTTTAATGTTTATTCAGAGAGAGAGAGAGAGAGAGAGAGAGAGAGAGAGAGCACACAAGCAGGAAGGGGCAGAGAGAGAGAGAGAGAAGAAGAGAGAGAGAATCCCAAGCAGGCCCCACGCAGTCAGTGCAGAGCCCAATGCACAGCTCGGTCCCAGGAACCATGAGATCATGACCTGAGCCACAATCAAGAGTTGGACACTCAACCAACTGAGCCACCCAGATACCCCAGAAATACAAAATCTTAACAGACCAATAAGGAGGCTGAATCAGTAATCAAAAACTCCCAACAAAGAAACATCTAAGACCAAACAGCTCCAGTGATAATTGTACTAAACATTCAAAGAACCAGTTGTTCTCAAGCTCTTTAAAAAAAAAAAAAAAAAAAAGAGCAAACTCTTCAAAATTTATTTCACAAGGTTAGCATTACCTTAACACCAAAGTCAAACAAAGACATTACAAAAAAATGAAATTATAGGCCAACATTCCTAAAGAACACAGAGGCAAAAACCGCCAATAAAATATTAGCAAACTGATTTCAATAACCTTATAATCATACCCATTATCAAGTGGGATTTTCTTCCAGAGATGCAAGCATGTTCAACATCGGCAAATCAGTCAATATAATATACTGCCATAAACAAAATAAAGAATAAAATCATATAATCATATCAATAAATGCAGAAAAAGCATTCAACAAAATTCAGCATCCTTTCATGAGAAAAACTCTCACTAACTGAGTATAGAGGGAACATACCTCAACATAATAAAGGCCACGTATGACAAGACCACAGCTAACATCATACTCAAAAATGAAAAAGCTGAAAGCTTTTCCTCTAAGATCAGGAATCAAACAAGAATAACCACTCTCACCACTTTTATTAACAGAGTACTGGAAGTCCCAGCCAGAACAGTTAGGCAAGAAAAAGAAAAAGAGGACCTAAATTGGAAAGGAAAAATAAAACTGCCTCTTTTTACAGATGACAAGATATTATATATATAAAACTCTAAAGATTTCACCAAAAACTGTTAGAATTAATAAACAATTTCAGTAAAATTATAAGATACAAAATCAAGATACAAAAATCAGTTGCTTGGGGCACCTGGGTGGCCCAGTCGATTAGGAGTCTGACTTCGGCTCAGGTCATGATCTCACAGTTCGTGGGTTTGAGCCCCGTGTCAGTCTCTGTGCTGACAGCTCAGAGCCTGAAGTCTGCTTCATATTCTGTGTCTCCCTCTCTCTCTGCCCCTCTCCTGCTCATGCTCTGTCTCTCAGCAATAAATAAGTGTTAAAAAGAAAATTTAAAAAGTCAGTTGCTTTTCCATACACCATCAAAAAATGAAATTAAGAAAGCAATCATAATTTATGATAGCATCAATAAAATACTTAGAAATGCGTTTTACCAAGGAGATAAAAGACCTATACACTGAACACTGTAAGATACTGATGAAAAAAAATGATGAACATGCAAATAGAAATATATTCCATACCCATGGATTGAAAAGATAAATAGGTTTAAAAGTCCATACTAACTGGTGTGATCTACAGATTCTATATACTCCCTATCAAAATCCAAATGGTGTTTTCCACAGAAACAGAAAAAAACTAAAATTTGTATGAAGTCACAAAAGATCCCCCTTAGTGAAAACGACCTTGAGAAAAAGAACTCAGCTTGAGACATCATACTTCCTGATTTCAAACTGCATTACAAAGCTATAGTAATCAAAACAGTATGGTAATGGCATAAAAACAAACACACAGATTAGTGAAACAGAACGAGAGTCCAAAAAGAAACTTACTCATATAAGATCAATTAATTTACTACAAATGAGTCAAGAGCATACACTGGGCAAAGGATAGTGTCTTTCATAAACAATGCTGGAAAAACTATAGAGCCAAATGAAAAAGAATGAAACTGGATCCCTATCGTACACAGTACACAAAAATCAACTCAAAAGAAGTTAAAGACTTGAACACAAGACCTGAAACCATAAACCTCTAGAAGAAAACACAGGGAAAGCTCCTTGACATCAGTCTTAGTAATGAGGTTCTTTTTTTTTTTATCTGCCAAAAGCAAGGGGGAACAAAATAAATAAATAAACAAGTGGTACTACATCAAACTAAAAACGAAACCATCAACAAAATGAAAAGGCAACCTATGGAATGGGAGAAAATATTTGCAAAACCACACATCAAATATCCAAAATATACAAGGAAATTATACAACTTAATAGCAAAAATGTATATATATACATTAAATATATATATATTAAATATATATATATATTTAAATGGGCAAAGTACCTGAATAACATTTTTCCCAAAGACATACAAATGGTCAACAAGTACATGAAAGGTTCTCAACATCACTAATCATCAGAGAAATGCAAATCAAAAAACACAATGAGACATCACCTCACACTTGTTTGGATGTTTATTACATGTGCTATATATACATACATATAATACGTACACACACACACACAGGAATATTATTCAGGCTTTTAAAAGAAGGAAATTATGTCATTTGCAACAATTCAAATGAACCTGGAGAGCATTATACTAAATGAAATAAGCCAGACAGAGAAAGACAAATATTGTATGACATCACTTATATGTGGAATGTAAAAACAGTTGAACTCATAGAGACAAAAAGTGGAAAAGTGATTGCCAGAGTCTGGAGGGCAGGGGAAATAGGGAGAGGTTGGTAGAAAAAACAAACTCCCAATTGTAAGATGAGTAAGGTCTGAGGATCTAATAGTGACAATAAGAGCTAATAATACTGCATTGTATAATTGGAATTTGCTAAGAGTACGACTTAAACCGTCTGTCATGCACACGTACGCACACACCCACACCACACAATATCTCTTAAAGTACCTGGATTCTTGCACCTATTTAGGATCATGGTAACACAACTGCTATAGCTTGCATGAAGGTTTTTTGTCTGGTTTATAGTCTCAACTCACATACCACAGGCATTGTTCTGGAACATGTCATTTTATTAAATGTTGAGCGTCTCTTATAAAAGCTCTAAGTAAATGAAGTAAAATATTGTCAATTTACCTCAATTGTCTTCCTGGGAAACTCAGAGTACGTTAAAATTGTGGGAATAGTGCCTTGTGCTTAAAAGTAAGATGAAATTAATTCTAGGCTGAAATACACACACACACACACACACACACACACACACACACACACACACAGAGTATATTTTATGAGAAGCAAGATGATTCTTTCCCAGACAAGATCATACAGTACACTGCAGAGAATCTAGCATCCCTGCCTTTGCCAATCACTGTAAGAATAAAATAAAATCTTGAAACAAGTATAAAACTCCCAGGATGGAGCACTGCCCTGTTAAGGAATAGCACTCGAATTGTAAGGATGCTCCTCACCAAGATTTGGTAAAAAACATATGATTGACCATATCACAAAACAAGCTACAAATTTAAACCTCTAGAATACTCCACAGTAGTAAAGTTTCATGACAAGTCAAACGAAATGACACACACACACACACACACACACACACACACACACACACACACACGTAGAAAGAGAGAAAAGAATGATACAGATAACCAAAAGAAGCCTGGTGTTCTATTTTATACAAAAAATGTAGAGAACAATAAATACATTTCAAATAGTCTGTAGATAGCTTTTAAGGTCCATTCCACCCCTAAGATATAGATAGATGATAGACAGGTTGATTGATAGATAGGTAGACAGGAGATATATATACCAGCCAGTCTATAACAGATTATAAATATGGCATAAAAATAAGTTGCTTGTTATAATACTAAACAATTCATCAATAAATATTTTGCTGGTATCTTTAAAGTGTAACATGGCTTTCTAAAAAATATTTAATTTGTGGGCCACCGGGATAGCTCACTTTGTTAAGCATCTGACTCCTGGTTTCAGCTCCAGGGCATGATGTCACAGTTGGTGAGTTCAAGCCCCGCATTGGGCTCTGTGCTGACAGTATGGAGCCTGCTTAAGATTCTCTGTCCTTCTCACTCTCAAAATTAGTACACAAACCTAAATTTTTTTTGAAGATTTAGTTTGCTTACATCTATAACAAGGCCATCATCAACTTTTACCTCTGCCATTTTTTTCTAAGCAGATAACTAAAGATACAGTGTGCTCTCTAGAGTTACTCTCCTATTTGATATTCTTCTTCTCGCAATCAACACAAGACCAAAGTCTTCATTTCTTTATGGAATTTGACCGAGTCTCTTGAATAGTATTAGGCTGTTCTTTCCTTTGCTCTTGCCATCCCCCAAACCATTAAAAATTACAAGAATGTCAATGTATGGAACAGAAATGTAAAATATGTTGTCTCAGCCTGTGGTTAAGGAAGCATGCATGCACTTTTATTTTTATTAGAGATGGTAATGCAGTTTGACTGATGAGTTTGTGTATATATTTTTTAATCAAGTGTCAGTACTACACTCTTGTCCAGCCCTAGCTGCTTCTATGTGAACTGTCCAGCGTCATTAATGCAGTGCCTTTCTTTAAAAGAATGGGAGCATGCAGAGAGAAGTGAATTATGGGGGTCGAGAATACTGAATGTAAAACATCTGTCTTTATCATCATCAGCCTGACAAGCAATATCTGTAATGTAAAAAAACTCTTCCCTCTTGAATTCTTTTTACATTTTCTCAGACCCACTGTCCTAATATATATCCAACCCATAACTAAGAGGGTTGTTGACATCATTACTTACCCTCCTATTCATCCATTCATTCACCCTTTCAACTGGCAAATTTTTATTCACTATTTATTATAGATTAAATATTGAATATTCTAAATCAAAGAGGCTCAAACACATCAAAGCATTAAATCAGAATGTTTTGCTTATTCCTCAGATGAAGAGAAAGTTTTGGAAACAGTTCCCTCTTCCAAATAGAAATTGGTTAACTTAATGAATGCTTATTACAACCAACTGGATAACTGACATTGTTTCCTCCAATTTTTAGTTGGAGAAATGAAGGCTCAGCAATTTCAAGTAACTTTAACAAGCCTAAATAGTAACTATTCTTTTTTTAAGCTTATTCATTTATTTGGGGGGGGGAGGGGAAGCATGGGAAAGCGAGTGAGGAGAGGCAGAGAGAGAAGGAGAGACAGAATCCCAAGCAGGCTCCTTGCCATCAACGCAGAGCCTAATGTGGGGCTCAAACTCAAGAACTGTGAGATCATGACCCAAGCTGAGATCAAGAGTCTGATGCTTAACCAACTAAGCCACCCAGGTGCCTCTAGCTAGTATTTTTTTTTAATGTTTGTTTATTTTTGAAGGAGAGAGAGACAGAGCATGAGCAGGGGAGGGGCAGAGAGGGAGGGAGACACAGAATCCGAAGCAGGCTCCAGGCTCTGAGCTGTCAGCACAGAGCCCGATGTGGGGCTCGAACTCACAAGCTGTGAGATCATGACCTGAGCTGAAGTCAGACGCTCAACCGACTGACAGTTTCACTACATGATTGTTTAACTACAAACATGGTGGTCTTAAGCAATAGGTCCAGATTGTTGAGAAATCTTAAAATAGGTTATATGAACAAACTAGTTTTTAATTAGGCCTGGTTCTAGATGTTTCTGTGATCAATTCATTTTTTCCCAACACTTGTTTTTGGCATGGCTTTGTTTAGGACAGAGTTCTCAGAAAGTCAGCCTCCTACCTATGGCAGATCTGAATGTGTCCCCCTACTATCATGAATTACAGATGCCTAGAACACAAATTTAGGTCTCTAACAATAGCTGAACAGCCATCTGCTTCCCCTGGAAGCTCAGAAACTTCTTCTGGGATAGTTTTATTGAGAAATACATGCTTATCCCTAATTCCTCAAGGGAATTTCATTGTAGAGACACGAATTACTTGCCCTCAGATGAAAACCTAGAGAAAAAAAGGATAGCAGTAACACAGCAGCAGCAGGAATCATCATCCCAAAGTCTCAGGGAAGATTAGAAGTTGTGCTAACACAATCCAGAAATCAGTGGATATCAACCTCTGGTTCTTGTCTAAAACTCCTCCTGCAAGGGCCCATACACCAGCAACAAGATCATGGTAAGAGGGGAAAGGAGGAAAACCCACAACTGACATTCTGACATCGCCTCGCTTTGTGGTCTCAACACCAAGGATGGCCTGTCTTTTGCTGTGTTTAAGCCTCAGTAATTCATCAGGAAGTTTTCTCAGCTCTGAAGCTCAAAAGTACATGTTGGCAGTCTAGATCTTAAAAATGTCCGTGATAGCAAAAAAGAAATGCATTATCATTGAGGAAAGCACCTGTTGGGATGAGCACTGAGTGTTGGATGGAAACCAATTTGATAATAAATTTCATTTTAAAAAATAGTAATATAAAAATTTAAAAAAAAAAGAAATGCATTATGAAGTGGCCCCTATTAGAGGAGGACCTATTATTTCTTTCTTAAGAGTATTACCTCTCCTGCAAGCCTGTCTCCCCAATCTAGATAAAGGTAATATTTCTTCTAAGAAGAAAATGTGCATGGACTCAATTATGAGAACACAGATGCCCAGGCTGAGGCAAAGAGACTCAAACATGTCTTTTGTCAACAGTGTTGATTTTGTACATTTCATCACCTCAAGAAACAGCAGGGAAGGGGTGTAGGGGTGCTTCCAACACTCGATTCCCAGAGACAGGAGATCTCCCCAAGCACTAGGCTCTCCAGATAAGGGGTGGGGGAGAGCAGAGTTTCCAATTCCATTTCACCCCCCAAGTGCATTACTTAGGTGGCCACTGGCTAAGCTCTTTGTTGTCCTGGAAAAAGGTGCTGGCAACCATGAAAATGACAACTATAACTCTGGGATCCCCTGTCACTTTTATGTGTGTTGGTTTTTGGTTATTGTTTGCATGGTATTGATTTAGAAGGGCAACAGTGTAAGGAGATACAAAAGTTTAAGGAACCCTGACTCAGAGTGACATCTGATTCATCACAATGGATTTCCCTCTTTGTTCCCCCAGTGGGTTACTTTTGTGCTAACATGTGGGAGACACTTTACAAAAATCAATAGCAAGACATTTCTGCTATGAAACACTGTGTCTCTAATCTCCTGACTTCTCAAAAGTCAAGGCATGTAGATAAAATCTAGTTCATCCATCACTTTAAACTTCCAGCATTAACATAAAGAAAGAACATGCCAATTGATTAGGTCTCTTATTTGTCACATGTCTTTGCTGGACAAATATCAAGCCAGTTAAATCCCCCAACTAGACTCTAAGGATTCATTTGCTCACCTGGATTTATAGAACTGCAATGAGAAATGGTATGTTTCTTTCATAAAATGATAAATACGCCAAAAACACAGGCATGATTTAATTATACAATATGACCATCCAACGTCCCTTTCAGCCTTCTAATGCAATGAAAAAATCTTTGTATATTTATCAGAAACTTCAAAAGGAAATCACACTTCAATGGTTAAATCAAAGAGCACCTTTAAATGGCAGTACAATGCAAAGCAAATCCCTGTGCCTTAGCAAAAGAACAAAACTCTTAAAGAATGCTATTTTAAATGGAAATGATCATCTTAACATATGCAGACCATCCTGTTGTTTTAAACCTGCTTGAAAGCTGCTTCAATAGGGGCACGTGGGTGGCTCAGTGGACTCTAGATTTCCATGCAGGTCAAGATCTCAGGGTTCATGAGATGAAGCCCCCCGCCAGGCTCAGCACTAAGAGCATGAAGCCTGCTTGGGATTCTCTGTCTCCCTCTCTCTCTGCTCCTTCCCACGCTTTCTCTCCCTCCCTCCCTCAAAAATAAATAAATTTAAAAGAACGAACGAAAGAGCAAAAGAAAGAACGAAAAAAAGGAAGGAAGGAAGAAAAGAAAAAAAGAAACAAACACTACTTCAGTAACACTGTGCTACTTTGGGCATATTTTAAAACACACAAACTCCTGGGCACACCAGATTACTTTTCTGATCAACACCTTCACAAATTTAACACCATCCTGTCCACATGCTTTTGCTGCCAAGTGGTGACAGTATGTATATATGTTTTTATGCTGGTCTTCTCTGGACGGTCACATACCCATGGCACAAAGGAAATGTAAGCATTCTTGAGGTTCTTCTAAGCTTCTCTTTCTATGGAAATCCCCTCTGGTTTCTCTCCTTTTTCTAATCCTGATTTTATCTTTTCCCTCTATTAGTGAAATGCAAATCCATAAACCCCACCTCAATGTCTATCCTAAAAGAAGCCTTTCTATAGCATTCTTGAAGCTCCCAAAATTTCTTTCCTGCCTCTAATCTAAATATTTACAGTGTGTAATTGAGGTTAACTGCAGCTGTCCTCTTTGCTAAGCCTTATGTAAGATCTTAATCCTGAAACTCTGGTCCTGAAAAGTAAAAAACAAAATAATAATTTGAAAACCTATTATTTCTTGATCAGTTCTGAAAACTCAAAATTATGTATGAGATGTTTACATAAAACTAAACATGCATTTACCTGAGTACAGGAACTCAAAGATCTGGTTTTGGTTTACAGAGCAATGAATGGCCTTGCTTCAACACGCTCACACATTTGAAAATGCACAACCAATGAGAAGTATTAACTTTATTATTATCATCCAGTGTTTCTACAGCATTGTTTTCAAAATGCTTTCATATTAACTTGTTTTTCGTAAGATGAACATGGTATTCCAGTCTCTGCATTGTTACCCTTATAGTGAACAAGGGTAGAAGACAGAATAAAGTGAGCTGATCCACTATGCATTCCCCACCTCTGCCATCTTCTTTCTTAATAGCTGATTTTTTCAGATGCAGATAGAACATAGCTTATTAAGAGAGTACTCACAGCCATTTACTTCATGTCTCCCCCAAAAACCATATAATAGTTGGTGTTTTCCTATATCCCACAGTAATATAAGATAGTAATAATATTGCTTTGGGCAATGTTGAAAACTAACAGATGTCACCAGGAAAAATGACTGAGACATGAAAAACTCTTATTTATTCTGGACCTAGTTTTGAAACAAAGCAGCCATAAGGAAGTAATTGTCAGACTTCCACAGGGCGCGAAGTCTACTGAATGTTGCCAACGTCATTTAAACGAGAAAGAGGGTATTTTAGTACTGAGGGGAAAAAATGCTGAAAGGACATAAATGAAAGGGTTATGGGAAAGAGTCCTCTCGTAAATAGGGAAATGCGTAAGTAACCTTGTGAATTAATTTTCCATTAATTTAGTTCTTGGTGATAGAAAAAAACAGGCATGTAATTAAAAAGTTCATTCCCCATTCCCACTGCATTCAAGAATTTCTGCAAGTATAAGCGCTCAGAGCTACTGAATGAGCACCCACAATGTTGCACATTATGTCCTGTACACAGGGCCATTCTTAAACATGCTTCAATCTTGATCTGCTGTCCAGGGAAAGCAAGGACATCTGCTTGATGCTCAATGAGTCCCTAATGCTGGCCTTAGTCATCAATGAGTAGCACTGACCGGGCAATGCTGTCCTCTGTTAACAATGCATAAAACAGGACCAGGTAAAAGAAAATAGCATTATCCTATTGAATTCACTTTCATCTCCTCTTGAATGGACTCTTTTCTGCCAAAGTTGCCCATGGGAAAAGTAACTCATTTTTCACAGGGGAAAAAGAATTAATTATGGGTCCAGAGCCATAATTAATTCCTTGTTTTTGATTTATGTTTTTGTTTTTTTTTTTTTTTTTTTTTTTTTTTTTTTTTTTTTTAAAATTTTTTTTCAACGTTTATTTATTTTTGGGACAGAGAGAGACAGAGCATGAACGGGGGAGGGGCAGAGAGAGAGGGAGACACAGAATCGGAAACAGGCTCCAGGCTCCGAGCCATCAGCCCAGAGCCCGACGCGGGGCTCGAACTCACGGACTGCGAGATCGTGACCTGGCTGAAGTCGGACGCTTAACCGACTGCGCCACCCAGGCGCCCCTGATTTATGTTTTTGTTTTAAGGAATTGGATGTGTGTGGAAAAGGGGAAAGTTCTTAACAGTTAAAAAGAGTTTTTGTTTGGTAGTTTTGTTTTTATTGTAAGTTTTTCATTTGTTTTGTTCTGTTTTGTTTTTTAAGTGAGAATCACAACTTCTTAGTGGAAGTTTCAAGAAGAAAGAAAATGCTGACAGTACAGGGCTGACTCTTGACACCATTCTTACCCTCCTAGGAGAATGTCATACAGTGGAGCGGCATGCTCACAGGAAAGGAGAAGCCCTGAAATCAGGGAGCGCTGAGCCAAGTTCAAAGCAATATGCCCCTTGCTGGGAGTTATTTCCTGGGAATACTGCACAATGGCAGGGCACCCCATTTTGCGAAATGCCTTCTTTCTACCTCCATGGAACGAAGCACCAGGGCTGGGATTGAGTCCATGCCCCTCTCTATCTACCATGCCATTGAACTTCCCCAAAAAATGCATGTGTATTTGGCATTCTTTAAGAAAAATGTGAGCCTGGAGGCACAAACACAAGGAAGTCAAACAGGCACTCCTTTTTTGAGTCTTAATTCCCAAAGGATCATTCCACCACAGAGACCTGACTTTAATTTTAATTTCCTGTCAGTATTGGGCATTGCACAGGAGATGTAGAATTTAACCACTGAGCTGAACAGTGTTTCTGTAGGAACAGACTCGAGCAGTCCCTTGCACAGCAGGTGCATCTAAAATTCTTAGGAAAAGACCTGACAATCCATAACAAAGGTTTCCAATAAACAAATCACGAACTTTAACCAGAAAAAAACATTTTAACTTCTCAAGCTTTTCTTTACAATGACTCCAAAAAATGGCCCTTAGGAAACAAAGTAAAATAAAAGGAACAATCCAACCACAGCTACAGGATTGGTTTTATAATATTTTCGCTTTTTCCCAAAACCTTTCCTCAACAGTCAGAATTCTATAATCCAGCAGCACTTATAAAATAGTGTTAAATCAGAGAAAGAGCTCATATTTCTCCACTCCATGCACAAAATGAGCTTTTCATTTTCCTTCAAAACCAACATACCTCATCAAATTTTAGTACCTTTCCTTCTAAGTTTTTATCTTAAACACTCATTTTTAAACTCCTCCAGAATTTATATAAAAGTATTCTATTTTTATCTTTCTATTGTTGTATTTTATTGAGCCATCTATGTTATCAAGACTATCTCTTAATTGGGCTCCTTCCCTCCTGATTACTTTACCCTGTCCCTGAATATAATTAGACTCAATTTACCAACCGACTAAATTCTAATATTTTCCTTCACCATGATCTTCCCAACCCTTTTGTCTTCTTATCTTGCCTCTGCAAACAGGCTTCAGTTTTCTTTCTAAAACATCCTTTGTTCTTAGAAACTAAGGAAAGACCAGCAACCACAACATAATACGCTGCTTTTTTCTACAACTTAAAAAAAATTTTTGTCTCCTCCTCAGCTCAAAACAACAGAATTCCTGGGATCTTAAATTACTTTGCCACTCACTGTTTTCTTACTAATTTGTAGCGACAAAGTACTGAAACTGTCCAGTTATTTTTCTTGATCATACTACTGCTAATTAGTGATACCTGGACACTTATCCTAATTTGAAGATTCCAAAAGGTACTATGAATAAGGTCCAGTAAGGTCACTCCTTGCACTTTGAATCATACTGTTTTCCAGTAGACTCACAAGTTCCATGCATCCTTAAAGGTATTTAGATTTCAGTGCTACCTTGATGGTATTTGGTTATCACCCTATGACAATTTAAGATGTCCGTCCTTTAATGACCCTTTAGCTTTTAGATTTATGTTTCAAACTGGCTGAAAATCATAGATGTTCAGGCAGATTCTTCCCATGCACCTGAAGTTCAAATCTAATGCAGAGCAGAAATAATCCCAGAAAGACAAAAACAGGAGATTAATATAGACAAGACTCTTCTTTCCATAGAGAGTGTGGAGCAGATAACAAAGCCTTTCTTTAACCAAGGACTGTTTAAAGAATGAGGTCCTAATATGAAGTAGGTTCAACAGAATATATGTCAATGTACACTCCACTCTTACCCCCCCAGTTCACAGGACATCATGCTGGCAGAGAACTTCAAGTCTGTTTGGGGCAGCTCCAAATCTAGAAATGGGTACCTGTGTGGTTGTACCAAGGCAGCAGCTCATGTATGGGCACCATTGACAGGGGAACAGGCTAATGTCTGCGAAGTCAGTGAGTCTACACAGGCACAATGTTCTCCAGGGACTATCAGCCTCGCCCTGCTTTGACGTTGGGCAGAAAAGGACACCTGTATCTGCTGGGAAGAGATTAGAGTGTCAGATGCAGACTTCACAAGCAGCTTAAGCCTGTGGGATAAGGTTAAACATCTAAGACTGACCCAACATTAATGAGACCTCCATCACAGCCTTATCATCAAAGATACATATTTGCTCCCATCACTTTAAGCTCATGTAACAGGAGTTGATAACTGCTTCACCACAATCACCACATAACACTAAAAACTCAAGTTTTTAGCGCACTTCACAGGAGTTTCCCTTGCCCTCTTTAAAGACTCACAAATACCTATGAACTAATACCTATTTTAGAGGTGTGACGCATACATCACAGCTAAGTGCAGAGACCACAGGATCACCCAGAGCTGAGTTGATTCCTGTCTTTACTAGTAATTAGCAGGGTGACCTTGAGCAACTAACATAATCCCTCTAAACCTTGGTTCCCTTATATATAAAATGTCAATGATAAAATGTCATAGAATTGGTGTGAGGATTCAGTAACATAAAGGACAGTGCATGGAAAGAGATCATTTAAGATTAGCAGGTGTTAGTGGAAGGTGAGGTTACTAAAAGAGCTATAGCTTCATGATAATAAGGAAAGAGGAATAAATTTAAAAGAGAAAGAAGACAAAAGCATAATGACAAGGTCACAAGGAATTTACACAGACTGGCCTGATTATACATTTGTGTGGGGCAGTAAGATAGTCGATTCACGGGCGAATGCAGGTCTTATGTTTTGGCAGAGATCCACTGAAAGGAGAAGAATGAATGAATGAACACCCAATCACAACTGGGCTTGCTTGCCTTATCTGGTCAAATTAACGATTGATCCGTTTTGGTAAAAATATATATTTGAGATGGTTGCACTGCCATTTCCATTAGTCATTTCCCTGGGGAATTTCCCTGAGCTGATGACTTCATGCCTATTTACTGACCTCTGATATAAAACCAGGTGCCCCAGGAGCTCCTGGATTCTAATCCCAGATCTCCTCTCATCAATTTCTAAGGCCCATCTGAAAACTCTGTGCATGTGTTTCTGGGATGGTGGTTTACAACTGCTCAGAGCCATGTAGAGCTGGCTGCCTGACACAGCAGATAACCATTCCTAGCACACTGTCATCTTGACCCTGAAAGAATGAGACCACAAGCAAACAACCACTGCAGGCAATATCTTCAACCAAAGCATTTGGAAAGTTAAGAGCAGTTGGTCCAATACAATTGGTCAAATTATTTTTTACAATACACACTCAGTGACATATGTATTTTGATAGCTGCCTATCAAATAAATACAAAATACAAACCCTGATTCCCTAACTTCCCTAAGCCTTAGTTTAAAACTGAAAATTTGGTATTTATCCTCCTATGGAAGTCAAATATACTTCTTAAACCAGGAATTAAAAACAATAGTCATTCTCCTAAGTGATCTGAAGCCAGAAAAATTTGCCTTTTTCAGCTTCTAATTTATATTTTTATAAAACATGGAATATATTTCTGTAAAATATGAAATATCCTATAAAATATATAAAATTTTTAAAAATATTCCAATGAATATTTGTCTGACAATCCAGTATTTGGTGATATCTGAACATTCCTAATTCAGGATGTAAATTACTGCTTATAGTTCAATTTTCCAAGAGTACCAAGTAATTATACAATAGGGCCTATCTTGTATCATGTAGTTTTATGTGATATAAGTATATCATAAATTAAACCACTCATGACAGACATAGAAATAACCAAAACTGAAACTAGAATAATGTATATCTCACAAAGGATTTCAGAAGGACAATTACATTTTGGAGAAAAAAAATTTAAACAGTTTTGAAATATATAAATTAAGTTACCTGTTAGGTGAAAACCTTAAACAAACTTAATAAGTATATTTAAATATCTAGCAATATTATTCACACATTCTTGTCCCCTCTTCTCAAGGTTAATAGGACAGAGGCACAAATGTTCATGTGTACATTTTCCATTTTTTGGCTTACCACATTCAAAAAGAAAGCAATATTTTCCCCCAGGCAGTTCTGAGTTGGATAAAAGGAAACTAAGTAGGAAACATCTTTCTTGTTAAGTGACTGTGTTCTCTGTGCTGGTTTTCAATGAGGAAGAAGAAAAGAAGTGTTAAAAGGCTAGGTCCATTCACATAACACTGGGATGGGACTGAATTTAAATGTCAGCTCAACCAAACAAGCTAAAAGTAGACATCCTAAAATTTTTATGTAATAACAAAAGATGGTAAAAACTAGTGTGTGATTGAAGAACTGCTTTTCTAAGTTTAGGAAGTGTACCCACAGAAAATGCATTACCTACACAATTCAATAACTATAAATGAAACATAAAAATTCACTTATACTATACTTTAAAAAATCACTTCACTTTACAACTGAAAAATGGAATGGACTAACATTTTAAAAGCTACCCTCCTATGCACGCATAGATACTGCTATATTTTATGAAGTTTGCTCCCATCTCGATAATATCAACATCAGATCGTTTTAGCTCTCACAGAGAATAAGAACCAAGAATTGTATTACCATCACACAAGAAATTACACTATATCCATAAAATATACAAAATAAATTCTCCAATAAACCTGCATTTATAGCATATTATGGGAGCATTTTCAACTTCCATTCTAACATGGGGACATAAGTAGCGTTTGGGCTCCTAATCAGTCCTTATTCTCTGCTTCTCTTTTCTTTGCTCAAATGGACCAATGGAAGCCAACAAATTGCATCCCTACCCTTCCTCCTCAAATAGCTTTTAATAGTAAAAACATCAATAAAGACTTGTTTTCTGGCTCTGGCTTTGGCACTCTTTTGCTGCCTAACCTTTAATAAATAATTTCCTTTGTTTTTGACTGAGTCTGCACAATCCCTACAGATGGGCAACATCTCCCCTCAAACTCCTCTCATCTACTTTCAGGAACTCTGGAGAAGGCTGCAGCCGCCTTCAGAAAGGAGACAGGGAGAGGGCTTTCTGAGACCTGATACATGAGCAAGGAGGCAAAGGAAGACTTCTTCATCTCGGAGTTGTGCCAGTAGTTGCACTGTGCTGACAGCTCAGAGCCTGGAGCCTGCTTCAGATTCTGTGCCTCCCTCTCTCTCTGCCCTTCCCCTGCTCATGCTCTCTCTCTGTCTCAAAAATAAACATTGAAAAAAATTTTTAAATGATAAAAACAATTTTTAGATGATTGCAATAATTCTCCTTCTCCCAGTAAAACTTAACTGCTACTTTCAGAGAAACTTTGAAGAACTGTGGTTCTATTTTACAGATGAACAATTGGAGGCAGGGACAGACACCTACCAATATCTACCAAATAATTAATGCTACAGCATGTTCACCACTTTTGAGAATGTTCACCACTTTTAGTTCCTAAGAAATCATAACTCTCACTTATATGCTTCAAGTTATTAATCTGAGCACGTATTTCAGTACCATCACTGTGGATGGACAGACCAAGGACACTGAGTGGGATGAATGTGCTTATGGGCAGATTGATAGGGTAAGAACCAATGAAAAGATGAGAGGGACCAATGAACTCTGGAGTCCTACTTTTAAACCCTTCAACCCCACTTCCACCCAAACTCCTATGGCCAGAGCTCATACTGACCACGTGGGAGGAGATATGAAGGCAGGTAGTACAAAGGAAGGAGCCAAGAAGCAGCCCTGCAGATATAATAGACAACTTTACGGCCAATAGAGCTCAGCAGAATGTGCAAGGCGACAGATGGTTCCCTATTCCCCAACAGTGCCTGCAAAAGTAGACGACAAAGTTGACTTTCGATGGACGCTTCCTATCTCAGCTCAGAACCACATTCACTCATTCTTGTTATCAGAGTTGCCATTTCTAGCTGACACACAGCAGTTTCCACATTTTTTAAAGGTTGCATGTTTGAAGTCATTCTCACAGGGAGAAAAATCAGTTACTGTGCAGACAAAAAGCAAGTAAAATTACTTTAAATGCTGATATTATTCTTAAAGGGCAAATCAATTTCCAAAACGAAATTAAATGGAAAAGTCATTAAAGAGTCATGGGAGGTCTAACACATGTGTTTAGGTATATCATTTAGTTGCCCAAATCAAGTTAAGTTCAAAACCAATAACTTTTTGCCTCTGAACAAACAGTTTACAAGAAAAAGTACAAATATCAAAAACTAAGGCTGAATGTTAGATATTCCCCCACAATCTAGTATCAGGCTGCACAGAATGTCACCCACGACACTATTAGAATGCATATTTTCATATCTTCCCTTTCTTTGCAATAATTATCAAACCAAAGTTTTACAAGTATTTTTCAGTTTGAAAGAAATCTTGGTAGATTTTACCCGGGTTAAAAATAAATGTATATACAATTAAAAACATTTCCTTACTCCTCCCACAAATTTTCTCTCTACACATACAGGTGACAGCTTATGGTTAATGTTCCAAAAGTCTCCCATGAGAATAAAGAGGTACCGTCTACCTGTTGTAAATTAGATCATATGTTTGCCTTTTTAAATCTATATGTTAAGGGCACCTGGGAGGCTCAGTGGGTTAGGTGTCCGACTTCGGCTCAAGTCATGATCACAGTTCATGAGTTCAAGACCCGCATCGGGCTCTGTGCTAATAGCTCAGAGTCTGGAGACTGCTTTGGATTCTGTATCTCCCTCTCTCTCTGCTGCTACCCTGTTCACAGTCTGTCTGTCTCTCTCTCAAAAATAAACATTAAAAATATTTTTTTTTAAAACAAACATTGGGGCGCCTGGGTGGCTCAGTTGGTTGAGCATCCCACTTCGGCTCAGGTCATGATCTCACAGCTCGTGGGTTCGAGCCCCACGTCGGGCTCTGTGCTGGCAGCTCAGAGCCTGGAGCCTGTTTCAGATTCTGTGTCTCCCTCTCTCTGACCCTCCCCCGTTCATGCTCTGTCTCTCTCTGTCTCAAAAATAAATAAACGTTAAAAAAAATTTAAAAAAAAAACAAACATTAAATCTCTATTTTAAAAACTAAACATTTGCAAAGACTTCTATCTCTCCAAAGCACAATATTAAGGTTGTTTACATTCTAAACCTAATCACGAGCTGAAACACAATTGCAGAATGACATTATGGTGATCACGTGGACTGTACTCAGCTTTGGAAATGCCAAGCCTGGTAACAGACTGCTGTCATCCTGGCTCTCACATCCTCACAAAACAAGAGGTACCAGGTTTTCCTTGGTCAAATGACAGGATGAACTGTCAGACTCTTCTCCAAGAAGTCTGGAAGGTAAAATCTATCACCTGAAATGAAGACCCTATTAATAGCAGAAGAAGAAGTACCAGATGAGGTGATGTCTTCCCAATAGACTCATACTGGGTTTAGGACTTTTTTACAAAGATGATTTGGAAAAAGCTTTTGTCCATCAAGGAAAGAGGAAGGAAAGAGGGCTTTGGGTCTCAAATTTCTCATTTCAGGTTTCTCTTAAGCCAGGCTTTGCCTATGCCTCCTGTCTTCCATCATATACCTTCAGATTCATGGAAAACTCCAAGTCTAGCTGACTGCATTGCAGTGGTTGCACAGTTGCAAAGGTTGCTATGTGGGAAGCAACAATTTCTGAGAGAACCAGAAGAGAATTCTGTAATTTCATTATTTGGAATTTTGCTCTTCTACTTTAACTGGGTGTGTGTGTGTGTGTGTGTGTGTGTGTGTGTGTGTGTGTGTGTTTTAAACCATTTACAGTTAGGTTCTAACTAGGGGAAACTTTTTTGTATCATTAAAAATCTGGTTATCAATTTTGATGGCTGCCTCCACTGGGAAAGTATATGCATTCCCTTGTTAGCAGAAAGAGGACATGATATTAATTATGCAAACCCATCTGTGTCATACCAACAAGACTTTTATCTGAATAGGACAGCACTAGTCTTCCTTCCAAATGAGCACTGTAATCCACACAGCATTGAGGTACCCAGCTAAGGAGGACAGGAATGTTCTAGACTCTAATGGCCATGATTTGTGTGTTTTTTGGTAGCACAATCCTTGTTAATCTGCATCTTTCTCTTCCTGCCCTTGTCCTCCAGTCACACTATGTTTTCTGACATAATAATAATTGACAATGACACATATGTAACACTACATTAGAATGGTTAAGGTACTTGGGTGGCTCAGTTGGCTGAGTGTCTGACTCTTGGTTTCAGCTCAGGTCACAATCTCAAGATTTACAAGTTCAAGTCCTGAGTCAGGCTCTGTGCTGACAGCAAGGAGTGTCCTTGGGATTCTCTGCCTTCTTCTCTCTCTACCCCTCCTCTGCTTATGCTCACTCTCTCTCGCTCAGTCTCTCAAAATAAATAAACATTAAAAAATATTTTTACAGAAAAAAAAAGAATGTTCATTTTAATATCACTAAGGTTCCAGACTTATCAGAGAAAAAGTCAAGAGATTCTGACTTTTGATGGAGTGCAAAGTCACTCAGTGGTTTAAAGAGATCTCAGTGTTTTAAATTTTTTTTTAACGTTTATTTATTTTTGAGACAGGGAGAGACAGAGCATGAACGGGGGAGGGTCAGAGAGAGGGAGACACAGAATCTGAAACAGGCCCCAGGCTCTGAGCTGTCAGCACAGAGCCCGACGCGGGGCTTGAACTCACGGACCGCGAGATCATGACCTGAGCCGAAGTCCGCTGCTTAACCGACTGAGCTGACTTAACTCGGCGCCCCGAGATCTCAGTGTTTTAAACAGAAAACAGGAAACATTGTTTATATCCTACCTATTCAAAACAGCTGTTATGGGGGTCAAGCAATGTAACATGTGAAAGCATTTTGAAACTTTTTCAGGACCCGTCACCAATATGCAAGAACAGATCCATGAAAGTGAACTGAAATCTCATTTGGTTAATGTAGGTGAAGCAAAATGGAACCCTGAGACAATTATGTGAATGAAGGGAAAAAAAATGATAACTCTGGCTATTGAAAATGATCTCTTTTACTAGCCCAGGCTTTTGCTTTACTCAAATACAGGGAATAATCATTGGTGGTTTATTTGTGGTTTTTTTTTTTCCTCTTTGCCCTAACTTAGGGAGAGAGGGTCAAAGCTGAAGATATTATTGTCATCATTATTATTATTGTGCCACACACCTGCTAGTCACAATTCAATAACTATTGAACATATGGCAATTGCTTTTCATGCTAAAAAAATAATAGGCATATGTTGCCTGGTTAAACGACACATCTAATAGGTTTCAAAGCTGATTCACAGCAATCATTCACAGCAATGATTTGTATTTTCACGACTAAATGCCCCACCACACAACCTTTTCTTGATCTAATTCTGCTCCCCAGAACTATTTTACTGCACAAAAGGGCTCTCTTATTCTAAATGGTTCTTACTATGCTTCAGCAGTATGAGTGTTTAACAGTTATAAACATCGCCACACACATCTTCGACTTTAAAATGCACCCTGACATTGTTACAGCATTTATAGAACTTAAAATTGATTAATCATTATAGTACCTATTTTGAGCCTCTACCACAAAGCAAACTCCCGGAATGCCTTTGACTCTGTATCAAAGCTCCCTCTCATCCAATGTTCTTTCCTTTGTGAGCAAATTGGGATTCACTCTGTTCTATTTATCTCCCTGCCACAACGTGGCTATCCGTGTCTCACTCATGAATAATCCTGAAAGCTAGCTAGCTAGCTAGCTGAATACTTTGCTTTCCTATGCACAGTTTTGCTGCAGGGGAGGAGGGAATGTTATTTCTAAGTATTGATCTGGAGAAAGAATTAAGCAGGCAGGTGTACAGTCCAAATTTAGACACCTATCATGGGGGAAATGACCAAGGGAAAAAAAGTTGCAATGAAACTCAAGTTAAAATTTCCAGATTCCATCTGACTTTGAAGAGCCAAGGTCATGCTATAAAAGGTCAGATAAAAGATAAGTAGCATCTTCATTTGCTGAAAGATAAAATAAGAACCTAACAAAGTTCTAGTGACCTTAGGGAACCATTTCTCTTTAATAGTAGAATGTATAATAGATTATCAACCACATCTTTTGTCAATGCTCAGAGCTTTCTGTGTGTAGATATTTCTCACCTTGTGCTATGGTGGATGTTAAATTCCTTGATAGTTATGTAAAAGCCATTTATAATAAAGCAAATTGTAAAAGGTAATTTTTAATTTAAGACACCATTATAGCTATTCAGTTACCAAATATCTTTAATATTTCCTATGTTAATTACACGCCCCTTCCAAGAGACCAATGGTTTGTGGATGAGCTTCAGAAGTGGCAGTAAATCATTTGATGTGGACTGCACCATTATGAAAATAATAGCCTTCACCAAAAAAACGAGTGCATCGCAGACTCTGCTGTGAAGGAAGAACATGATTATGATGGACCTAGGAGCTATAATAATAATGAAATGAAGTCGATGTTAGTGTGGCTTGTTGCTGTCTGTTTTGTAGCTTCATAGGCTCCAGTACTTGGCATAATACCAAAATTCATCTGATATCTTTCAGTTAATATGGGTCTTCTCTTTGCATTCTCTTCTCTTCTCTTTTACAATTTGATTTTCAAATAAAACAATGTTAATAATAAAGTATTTGTCTTTCAATATATTTCTAAAGTTGACACTTCTGATTATATCCAAATAGAGAGGATACAATTGAAAACACTTTTATATTAAATAAACTTCAAATAGTTCAAGGTATGATGTCTTTCACCATGCAGGCATCCAGAATACTCAGACAATCCTTTTAAGAAATGTTGTCCAATTTTTACTCTTAATAACCACACAAAATTGGAAACCATCTTCAAAAAGACAGACACTCTTAGTGTAAGGCTGCTCTCAAGATAGCATCACACATTGACTAAAATCTTTTAACAGGTTAAAAAGGAGAGAAAACTGTCTATTAATTAGCAGTATGGACTGAAGATTCTGGTGTTTCCTTTCCTGTCCTTTGTCAACATAACAAATGATAAAGCACCAAGCTTACTCATTCTGAGAACCTGATCCCATATGGTCTGGCCTACCTCTCTCTGAATTGTTTCATTTTTGAAACATTCCATTTCTACTCACGTATCCTGTAGTGTGGAGAATAACACGACCAAGGTTAGTAGAGTACCTGCAGCCTGGAGACGGGAAGGGGTGTCTGCAACCACAAATGCAATGGAAAATAAGTGATGATCAGATTTTGTGACTAAGAGCTGCATGTGGGTCCCTGGGAACACAGGTTCAGTTGAGTCAAATAGGCATATGTGATTCAAAAAGAGAGCAGGTGACAGGAAAATGGATGACAAAAAGTACAGACTCTCTTGAACAACCTTTGGCGAGGAAGGTGGGGTGGGTAACCAGGTAACTTATGTCTGGATATTCGTCCAGAAACAACTGAAAAGAAACAATGAATAAAAATCCCTGGGGAGTCCTGGCTGAGAAGGGAGGCAAGAGGAGCCAGAAGGGAAGACGGTAGGATAAAGACTCCCCACTTGAAGAAAGAGGATCTCTTCTGCACTGCTGGTGGGAATGCAAACTGGTGCAGCCACTCTAGACAACAGTATGGAGGTTCCTCAAAAAACTAAAAATAGAACTACCCTATACCCAGCAATTGCACTACGAGGCATTTATCCACGGGATACAGGTGTGCTGTTTCGAAGGGGCACACGCACCCCCATGTTTATAGCAGCACTATCAACAACAGCCAAAGAATGGAAAGAGCCCAAATGTCGATGGATGGATGAATGGATAAAGAAGATGTGGTATACATATACAATGGAGTATTACTCTGCAATCAAAAAGAATGAAATCTTGCCATTTGCAACTACGTGGATGGAACTGGAGGATATTATGCTAACTGAAATTAGTCAGTCAGAGAAAGACAAATATCTTATGACTTCACTCATGTAAGGACTTTAAGACATAGAACAGATGAACATAAGGGAAGGGAAGCAAAAATAAAATAGGAGCGCCTGGGTGTCTCAGTCGGTTGAACGTCCGACTTCGGCTCAGGTCATGATCTCACAGTTCATGGATTTGAGCCCCACATCAGGCTCTGTGCTGACCGCTTGCTCAGAGCCTGGAGCCTGCTTCAGATTCTGTGTCTCCTTCTCTCTCTGCCCCTCCCCCGCTCAAGCTTTGTCTCTGTTTCTCAAAAATAAATAAATGTAAAAAAAAAAAAATTAAAAAAAATAATATAAAAACAAGGAAGGGGACAAAACATAAGAGACACTTAAATATGGAGAACAAATAGAGGGTTACCAGAAGGGTTGTGGGAGGGGGGATGGGCTAAATGGGTAAGGGACATTAAGGAATCTACCCCTGAAATAATTGTTGCATTATATGCTAACTAACTTGGATGTAAATTAAAAAATAAATAAATAAATAAATAAATAAATAAAAATAAAAAAATAAAAGACTCTCCCCTTGACCAAACTTCAGTCAGGCTCCCCTATACCCTCTAGGCCTTGACCTTGGTGTCCATTGATGTCAGGCCTGCATGACCCATTTGTAGCAAGAATCTTGCTAAGTCAGTTCAAAGAGTACTCCACGTTTTTAATATCTGATCAAATTCTTCACTCACCGCCCCCCTCGCTCTTGAAATCTGGTCACACTGCCTACCTTGATCTAGAACTCTGTTGAATCTGTTTAACCAGAATCCTCCTTAACCTGATGTTTCCTCTCAGTAAGTTTCCACCCAGTTACTGTCACCTTGCTCTTTGGCTATAAATCCCCACATGCCGATGTGTTCAGAGTTGAGTCCAAATTTATACTAAGGACTCTACTTCCCTATTGTGATCATAGTGACTAAAATCTTTCTACTGCTTTAATTTCTGCTCCGCTCTGTTTTCCTTTAACAGTGGGCAGGAGGGAAAAGTAAGGAAAAGGGATTGGCAGGGGAAAAGCTGAGTTCAGGGGATGTGGGGAAATAAGTGTAATAAAGCCACCTATTGGGGAAGAAAAAGTCACACAGGGAGAGCACAAATTTGGGAAAAATTCTGTACTCAGATTTCTATTAGGTAATCTTAGCATCATTATACTTTATTATTTTCTCATCTTTTTGAAAACACATTCAGCCAAAATTTCCCTCTACTAGGTTTCTCAAACAAGAAGTTCAAAAGACAAATATGAGAAGTACACTGCCGACTCAGCGATACATGACATAACTGCCACGTTATTGGGGGGGGGGGGAGTGGGAAGCTAAATGTTACTAAACAGGGAAATCACATACCTGCACTTCTGGAAAACATACATAAAAGTACAGGTAGGTGTGCAAGAACAAGTATCCCATTGTCATACTGTGGTGGAAATGTCAAGGGTGGTCAGGACAAGACCCTTTTGTGGCACCGTATTTCTCTTTAGGGATAAAATTTTAGGAAGAAAAAGAAGTCCACTATGATTTTCTTAGAAGAAATTAAGAGAAAGAGACAGAATACTGCTTACTACCTGTCTAGTGGACATCATGGTGACCAAGAGTTACAGGGTTTTATTAGAGAAGCTTCAGATACAGTTAATACATATTGTTTGAAATGAATTACTTCTTCTAAACACAACAGTGCCAACTGCTCTCATGATATCTCGACATTTTCATAAATACATTCACATAAATAAATTCACTGTGCTGTACAGGAGTGAGGGCCTATTTAAGGATTGTAAACCCTGCACTTGAGTCCAATTTCTGTCACTTACTAACTATGTGATCTTGGACAAGTAGCTTAACTCTTCTTAACTTTGTGTTTATTCACTATAGCACACAGGCCTCTTGGCTAAATGTAAAGCACACAGCTTCATGCCTGGCATGAAATGAGCCCTCAGATTATCATCTATTCCCTCCCTTCCATCTCTATGGATCCTGTTTTAAAAGAAAAAGTTTAGGGGCGCCTGGGTGGCTCAGTCGGTTAAGCGGCCGACTTTGGCTCAGGTCATGATCTCGCGGTCCGTGAGTTCGAGCCCCGCGTCAGGCTCTGTGCTGACAGCTCAGAGCCTGGAGCCTGTTTCAGATTCTGTGTCTCCCTCTCTCTGACCCTCCCCCGTTCATGCTCTGTCTCTCTCTGACTCAAAAATAAATAAACATTAAAAAAATAAAAAAAATAAAAAAAATAAAAAGTTTATGTGTTAATCACAGCATAAGACTATGCCCCTGGATCTTTAAAGGAAGTATATTTGCTTTGTGAACTACATTACCTGATTCACAGGGATAGGAAGCTGGGTGACTGATGAGAGTAATTAATCTATCAAAATTCCATGGATCCTTAGGGAGTGAAAGTGTTGGCCAACCATGTGACTTTCCCTTCAAGAGAAAAAAAACTATTACTACACACTCCAGAAAACCTGTTGTAATTTTAGAATAGTCATTCAGTTATGCATCTTCGAACCCTTTAAAGGCCTAACCAGTATTTAGGACTCTGAAGCGTTATCTCCCAGAATGCTAGAAATCAGAGTATATAAATAGATGAGACCTAGCTTACATTTCATTATTCAGATCCAACAATTTCACGAATTACTGGGCAGATGCCCCCAATCTCATTTATACTTGAGCATTTATTTGTGTTCTACGGTGTGTCCAATATTAAAATTGTCTACAAAGTTGAAGCTCAAAAATTAAATAAATAAATAAACAAACAAATACCCCTCCTGGAAGTTTCAAAGTATTTAAGACTCTTGGTGTCAGTCTCAGGTCTCCCTGATGGTAACCAGGTCCCAAGGAATACAAAGCCTTTATTTATTCTTACCAAATATCTTTCTTATTCTAGTACAGAAAAGGTCTAGTCACTCTCACTGAATAGGGCATTATGCTCAATGTTATAGGTTGATACAAAGATGTGAAAGGCCTCATTTTTGTTTGAAAGGAGACCATAAACTTATAGGGAAATAGGAGAGGTTCACAAACAATGACAGTGGAAATGAGTGAGTGATGATGAGCACAACTTATGTAGTGTCACATGTTAATGAAATTCATGGACGGGGACCAGACTTGTCCGAACTGATAACACTTCTGTGGTCTCCCTCAAATGTATAAGATGAAAAAAGAGAGTTTATTCCAAGAAGCAGCCTGAGGAAAAGACTGGCAGAAGAAGATCGGACCAATCTGAGGAAGACACTCATGTTACTGATGAGTAGTACAGTAGTTAAAAAGATTTTTCACTGCTTGACCTACTACACAACCACTCTATTTTGTAGACTATAAACTCCCTGAGGACAGGGGCTTTTATTCATTATTGTGTGACTAATGTCCAGCACCTTTTATAGCTCATCCGAATGCTGTGACAATGACAACAATTACAGTGTTTTGCTCAATAAATATCTGTTGAATGAACGAAAGTGTATTGATTAGTAGGCAACTGTCAACTTGGGGAAAAAGAGGCTCTGTTTTTGGCTCTGTAGAATATGTGATATGTCCCATACTTAGAAAAGATATTTAATACGTTGGTTGGTATATGTTCAAAGTCATCTTGAAGATCCAGAAATGTGGTATAAAACCAATGAAATGCAAATTATTAAGGGTGGGTAAAAATATATTTATCTTTTTAAAGAAGCAAAGGAAAGTGAGACCATGAATGCTTTTGCTTGGGCCCCTTCCAAACCTCAGACTCAATGAGTGTCTTACTTCAGGTAGTACAATTTATCTAGGATTCACATAAAGGAATAAAATATAATGAGTTCATTCATTTAGCAAAGATGTGCGCAATATATAGATACTCCTTTATTCCTAGCCTGTGAACTTCCTATGTTGTACCCACCCACCCTCGGTGCCTGACACTGGAAAGGCAGTCAAGAAATACTTACTTAACAAAAGCATGGCTACAACTTCTTCAGCTTCACCAGTTCTCGTGTGTACTGTTTAATATTCATCATTTTTCCAACAGTTGTGGAGTTTTTATAATCTTTGATTTATTTTCAGAGAGAGGCACATAAGGGTGACTATAAGACAACAGTTTATCCTCAGAACTCCCATGTGTCCCCTTTATGACACATGTCATTCTACTTTATATTACATTTACGTGCAACCAAGATTTCTCTATTCTCCTGGAAGCCCCTGCAGTCCTCACAGTGCAATGTGAGTACTCTTTAAAACTCAAAGAAACCCACCTTATAATGCTTTGCACACATTAAGTATTAACAAATATTTGTCTAATGTTCAAGTTCTAAGACATTTAATATAAACTATCAGCACAACAGGGCACAAATGTAAATACTAAGACGAGTGCTGATAATGAACCAAAATACAAATAGTGAGAATAATGCTATAATGAACTGCCTATTGTCTAGCCTGAATGCAGCTTAAAGGAAATTCATCATTTTGTCAATTAAACCTCATCATTTTGTCAATTAAACCAAGGATCCAAACAGCATCTAAATTGACTTATTCCGCTCACTCTGTATTATTGTATACTGAAACCTAGTTAGAAGATAACTGTAGAAGTGACCCGCTTGAGAATGTCCTGCCTGTGTCTAGGTAGAGATGAATGAACATTGGTGAGAAGGCACTGTCAGCTGAAGGGGTTGCTCACTGTGCAAGACCTGCCTGGGGTTCAAACCTCACGTTTAAAGCCTTGCCATGAGGATAAATCTGGGACTCTCTGCCATGGAAATCAGCACATTATAATAAAGCCTTTATGATACATCAGAATTAAAGAAAAACTCACTGGAATGAGATCTAAGATTGATTTCCCTCAATGTGAACTCTGCTCTATAGACAACATGATACAATGAGGTCTTGTGCACAGATAATAAATGAATACTGGTGCATATAAACTCAATTTGCAAAAAGAAGTTTGACAGTAAAATAAGTAAATAAAAAGTACACTCAAGTCTGTCTTTTCTGCTGCATCAATATTAGCTTTGTTAAGGAAATTTCTGTCTCGAAAGTATTAATTCAAATGCAACATATGGTGACCTGCCCTCATGGACCCCCTAAAAGTCTTTGGTCAGAATGCAATTAAGGAGATTCTAATGTTCTAATTAGGAGCAAAGTGACTTGTTTGGTAAAGCAAAAAAATATCAGTCTCTATCAGTCTCTATTCACCTCTGCTGATCTGGGGCTATCAAATAGACCATTTTCTCTTTCCTTCAAAACCAAGCTCCAACTGCTTTCAAAAACCTACTCCAAAATTTCAGGATTTAGAAACATGAAATCAATCAATGAAGCCCCAAACAGGATGAACTAACTGTAACAATGATTACTAAAACATCCCTCACTTAGAAGGCAACCTAATATGGAAAGAGGATCCATTTTAATGATTCACAGGGGAAATAAGTTGAAGAAGAACAGATAAAAGGAGCCCCTATAGGGGAGGATTTTCCCTAACAGCTTGAGAACCCTGGAGACTACTGACGCATTGCATCTAACGTACCACCTAACCATCTTATCGTCTAACATGCCAGTGTTTAATGAGCTTACACAACTATAAAATAAAAGTGGCCCCCTGAAAAAAAAGACTTCCAGAGAACATAAGCAGACAATGCATAGAAGCACAGCTTTAACCTTTTTTTTTAAACTTTATTTTTTATTTATTTACTTTTTAAGTATGGAATTTATTGTCAAATTGGTTTCCATACAGCACCCAGTGCTCATTCCAACAGGTGCCCTCCTCAGTACCCATCACCCACCCTCCTCTCCCTCCCACCCCCATCAACCCTCAGTTTGTTCTCAGTTTTTAAGAGTCTCTTATGTTTTAGCTCTTTCCCTCTCTAACCTCTTTTTTTCCCCCTTTCTTTTGAGGATCTCTAAAACTTCCTATTTTTCAGAAACCCCTTAAGGAAAGGAAAAGAAAAAAATACATTCACTAGGCCCCCAAAATGTTTCAGACCCAACAGATGTACTTTTAAAAAATATTCTATCATTTACGAGCACATGGGTGGCTCAATTGTAGTCTCAAAGTATGTAGAGGATAAGCGTCCAACTCTTTCTCTTTTCTATCTTTTTAATCTTTATTTATTTTTGAGAGAGAGAGAGACAGAGTGCAAGCAGGGGAGAAACAGGAAGAGAAGGAGACACAGAATCCGAAGCAGGCTCCAGGCTCCGAGCTGTCAGCGCAGAATCCAACGCAGGGCCTGAACTCACAAACCTTGATTTCATGACCTGAGCCAAAGTCACACAGACGCTTAACCAGCTGAGCCACCCAGGTGCCCCAGCGCCCAACCTTTGATTTCGACTCAGGTCATGATTTCATGCTTGGTGGGATCGAGCCCCATGCTGGGCACTGTGCTGACAGTGAGGAGCCTGCTTGGGATTCTCTCTCTCCTCTCTCTGCCCTTTCCTTGATCAATTCTCTCACAAAATAAACATTTTTTTTTTAATATTCAATCATTTAATCCTCTCCACCACCTTTTCAAGGTAGGTGTTATTATCTCCACTTACAGATTAGTAAGTTAAAACTCAAAGAAGTCGCAGAAAAATAGTGATAGTGGAAGTAAATCCTAGGTAATTTATTCCATGAAGCCCCCTTCAAAGACACTTTCCATGCTAAACACAACTGTTTCCTCTGCTGGGATTCCTTTGTTTTGACAGGAAAATCTTACCATCCTCACCTGCCGTTTGAGTTCCAAGACCTTACACCTACAGGCCAAATGGAAATAGGGATCAGACATGAAAACAGCAGATGGAGTGATGACTCTGCCATCTTCCCCACCATCTAGAGAGTGACATGAGATATCTCAGAAGCCATCCATCACATGCATGAGGTCTGATCATAGGAGATTCTACACCAACACAACTGCTAACTGAGCCCTCTAGGACAAGGCTGCTCCCCTAGCTTCTGAGCAGGTTTCAACACAGTACCACCAGGGCCAGCTTAGCGGCCACCTCATTCCACCCGTGGGCAGCACGCTGTCATGGAGGAGAGCCTGACATACGCCGCCTGACTGCCTGGGTTCTGTCCCCGTTACCACTTGCCAACTCTAACACCGAGCAAGGCACTTCATCTCTTTGTGCCCAAGTGGCTCGACTGATAATAACAACACCGGCCTCACATGGTCGAGAGCATCTAATGAGTTAATACATGTAAAATTTTTTCAGCAGTACCTAGCAGGTGAGCACTCTAAATATTAGTTGTTACTGATGTTTATTATTTCTGTAAATGATACTGAATATGAAGCCCTACTGTTTGATCATTCAACAACACAGTACATGTACCACATTGACAGTGACCTGTGACAAGTACAGAACTAAAACCAAAACCAAAAAAACAAAACCTCCTCCCCATAGGCTTTTCAGACACACACCAAGTGAGAGTAGACCTCTACTATTCCTTTTATAATAAAAATTTAAACTATATCACAATGGTATCAATAGAAAGAAAACAGGCAGAGAAACTGGAGGACAGTAACAAAACGTTTAAAATTTTTCCTTAATTACTGTTGTACACACCATCAGGTTATTAACAATTTAATCTGACTCTCACTGATGAGACTTGGTCACCCCTTTCCCCAAACACTACAGGATCAAAACCAAACAGAAGGATTCAACAGCCACATCAGCCAAAAACACAACCATCAGGCATCTTTACAAATAACAAAGTGTGGTCAACTTCTCTTCTGAAAGACAGTCTTAGGGAAGGTGTAAGCCACAGTAGTGTAAGAAAAAATAACGTCTTACTGAGTTTCTGAGATTTGGAGAAATATGAAGCCACATAACATTTAGTGACACTACATATATTTCTGTGTTCATCTGGGAGCTGAGAGAGCAAACCACCCACCGCAGAGGTGAATTCAGGAAAGAGAACTCACAACAGTGAAAACAGAACTCCATCCCTCACAGCCACTGCAACGTAAGACATAAAACTGCTACCTTTGTTGCTGGCCAGTAATCACACCACATTGTTCATGTATATGAAACTTAATGGGATAGACACTGGCTACAAGGTTTGCTGAAATTTAGTTTAAGAGGGTTTTTTGTTGTTGTTGTTGTTTGTTTTTTTTTAATGGCAGCAAGAACAGAAGTATCATGCCATGTCCAAAGTCTTTTTCTGAATGCTTGTTTAGAAATAAACAGCTTTCAGAGTTTGCTATAGCTGTGTTAACATGCATGATTTATAGATTGTTTTAATATACAATTTTTCATCTTGAAGCCTTTTCTCATTGTCTGGAACGTCGTAAGAAATCCAGGGTTTGGTGGGACTGTCACCTAAGGCAGCTGCTGGCCCACTAGGAATTAGAGGGTAAACTTGCCATGGCTTGCCTTGCAGAAAGAGGAACCAAGCAAAAAAACAAAAACTTACCCATGCCTTTTGTCCTCTTGACAAGATTACAGGCATATCTTTATCTATGTATCAAATTATTCATTAAGCAACTTTTATCAAGTGTCTATTTCCTATCAGGTATTAAGCTTAGTGCTATAAATAAAAACACATGTTTCCTAGCCTCAGGAAGCATTCAGTTTAATTGAGGAAGACAACAAACTAGAAATTATCACGTAGAGTCACATGTATGAAGATAAAGGTACATGAAGGAGTGGATAGGTACAGGGGCAGCCGGAACCTAATGGTCAAGCCATGATCCTTGAAAGAGATTACCAACCCATAGTCTTGAGGTATATAGAGTTTAAATTCAACTGAACTAAACTGCTCACGGCTCAAAGATAAAGATATACACATGGGAAGAAATGGCTGCAATAGGTATAATAATCTGAAGCCAACAAGTCAGTTTGTTGCATATTAATTTAGATCCAGAGGTAGGAAGAAAACAAGCACTTTGCAACAGCAATAGGAGGTAATGACCATGTTAACCTAAAACAGGCTTGTCTACAGAACACTTACATCAAGGAGCTGTGGCAGACATACGTGAATGTATAAGTAGCTGGTCATACCATCATACCCACATGATCTTATGAGAGAACAATCTTTATTGAGATGCCAGATAAAAATCAGGTCACTCAATACTGGTAATAGCGTTTGTCTACTAGCCAGGGGACCTGGGAACCCTTTTTCTACCTTTAACCAACTGGTTAGTCATGTGTCCTTTGGTAAATGAATCACTTCCAGGGTACAAACCTCACTGTCCCCAATCTGAAATGGGGAGGTTTTCCAACTGCTCAACTGTAATCCAGAGCTGGCCGGTAAGGAGGAGGAAGAGCAGAG
The DNA here is from genome assembly GCF_022079265.1 of Lynx rufus. Taxonomy (NCBI): domain Eukaryota; kingdom Metazoa; phylum Chordata; class Mammalia; order Carnivora; family Felidae; genus Lynx; species Lynx rufus. Next base: position 173,163,101 of record NW_025814845.1, read on the forward strand.
GCATAGCCAGTGGTCCACCACTGTCTCTTGATATCACACCAGAGATATCAGGGAAGCTTTTGCTGAAGGACATGGAGAACGAGCTTGTCTTAAAAATCACTGAAGAGATGGTCTCCGAAATCCTTTGAAGCTCTGATATCATCTAGGTGTATAGGCTATTCTCTAAATCTTACAAATGAAAGTAATGATCAGGGCGCCTGGGTGGCTCAGTTCGTTAGGCGACCAACTTCGCCTCAGGTCAAGATCTCACAGTCCATGAGTTCAAGCCCTGCATCTGGCTCTGTGCTGACAGCTCATATCCTGGAGCCTGCTTCAGATTCTGTGTCTCCCCCTCTCTCTCTGCCCCCTCCCCTGTTCACACTCTGTGTCTGTCTCTCAATAATAAATAAACGTTAAAAAAATTATTAAAAAAAATGAAAGTAATGATTCCTGGAATTTGGCATTTAGTATTAGTGTGTATGTGTGTGTGTGTAAATATATATATATGTGTATATATATATATTTTTTTTTACATCAGGAGTTGATATATTTGGTAAAATAAAATATTCCTTTCACTCATGAAATTAAAAGGATGGAGGGCCAGCTTCTTAATTTATTACCGTTTAAGGTCCTTTTTTCCTTAAATGTTACCGACACCTTAAGTTGCCAGTCTTCTCTGGTCTACTCTCCAGGTCTGGGTTTTGTTCTTGCCTTTATCTGTGGATTGACTGTACCCTTAAAACAGCCAACTTATTGAGCTCCTTGCTTCTACCTTCTAACCCATTTTCCAAATTTCTGTCAGAAAAAAGAAAAAAAAAATCTTGCTGTGGTACAAACTGTTTTCATGGCTATTCAGTGGCCACAGGTTAAAGTCCAGATTCTTTAGAATGGTATGCGGACCTTCCACTATCTACTACTCCCTACCTGTCCAGCCTGGGCCCTTGCAGGACCCATCCCACCCCACAGTACTGAAGTTCCCTGAAAGTGCCATGGTCTCTTGTAAGCATCGTCTCTGTCCAGAGAATCCTCCCGCTCCTGCCTTCCTGACAAGTAGGTCAAACGTCTCTCAACACTCAGGGTAATCATCACGCCTGTAGCAATAGAACAGAACATGCCTTCTTTTGAGATACAAACACATCCTAGGCAGGCAAATTATAGTTTCTTTAAAACTTAATTTCACATGTAATAAGCAAAAAGTCTCACTGGAAAAGGGGATTCTAACCTGTCTTTGAATTCCCATGACCTAGCATAATACCTGAGACAGAGTAGGCATTCCAAAATATTGAATGCACGTGCCAATATGAATGAATAAACCAACGCTACACCAAACTGTTAAAAAAAAAAAAAAAGCACAGGTCAAACTTGGAAGAAACATGGTCATGTGTAAACTGAAAGGGTGTTTCTCTCTCAACAATGGCCCTGCAGGGTCCTCTCTTCTCTTCCTCTTTGTATCCTACACAGCACCTAGTGTACAAACTTAGAGTGATACAAACATATAAGGCACTCCACAGACATGAATAATTGAAGGCTGCCTACTGACAGCAAGTAAGTAACCACCTTAATATTAACAAAAGTGGATCAGTGAAAATATTTGAGTGTGTGTGTGTGTGTGTGTGTGTGTGTGTGTGATGTGCACACATGCTTTTCTATCTGACATTTGGGAAAACCAACCTTCTATGCCATTGGGGCATAAGATAATGGATCAAGTACCAAGCATGACTAAATGGTGTGAAGTCAGAATAAGAGTTCCCATTTGCTACAAAGTAGCCAAATTGTACTTGGATGAAAACAAGAGAGACCAAGGCAGGGCTCAGGTAGAATGCAGTCAGAGTTGGCTGGGTAAGAAGCAGACTGTATTGTTTTATGTGCTGATATTTCTTGTCTTGGAAGGAACTGTAATGTTTCCATTTTATTCAAATAAAGAAAGACAGAATATCACATTTGACCTTCTCCTTCTTCACAGATGATTTATCTTATTTAAATACCCTGCACTTGGGCCATCTCCATTGATACATCTGCTATATTCTGTGACTAAAGTTTACTGGCTGGCTTTGTCATTGCATTTGCAACAGGACCATCACAAATTGGACTAAGTCATTTTGCCCATCACCTTGATGGGCACATATATTTTCTTAAATTGTTTATTACTCCATTTGTATAGCCATTTGTCCTTTTCCACATGAACACAGTATGTGCTCATTTGCTCCGCTTGCAGGGGTGCTCAGAACATTTGGCTTTGGAGAGCTACTCCACATAAAATTGTTATTCTAGACCATTCTTCACATTGGCCTTGGGAATCTGCTCCCATCCTGGAAACCAGCTGTTCGGTTTCCAATCCCCTTGGCCCCCTCTGCAGAGGGCCACAATCCCATTCCTGCAACTTCTCAGAATAGGTCCAGCTATCCTTGCTTTGCCCACGAGAGAGACACAAACACAGCAAGTGACAATGACTAGCCAGAGGCAGAGCTAAGAAGAAAGTTGAAAGTGTTTTACTAAGTATTTCTATGTGTTAGACACTGACATTTTTGCCTTTCCTCAAATACATTTTCTGTTTGCATTTTATGACTGACTAGAATATAAAATGTAATTTGGGCATAAACAGTTGAAAAGAGAGAGTAGGCTAGTCTGTGACATAAAACATCTTGCTCAAAAATGAGAGTTTGAAGGGATGAAGCTTTCCGGTTTGCGCACAGAAAAAGATATCCTTGACTTGAATGCAGGCAGGCTTAGGCATTTTATATGGCTAGACATTATTCTCCTTTTCCATCACTAGAAAATCCCACAATAGCACAACTACATAAAATGAGGAATAATGGTCCATTCCTTAGAAAAAAGGAGTGCAAACAAACACACAAATAGCAATAGAGACAAATTTTTTTCATTTCTTTTTGTCTGAATTTCTAGCTATTATCATTTGACACTTTGCTCTTTTGATGTGCACATTTGCTTTGACTCAGGGAAAAGAAGCAATTACTGCTGAATTCACAACGAGGACCACTGGGATTCTGGCATAGGACAAGAATTGGGAAGGAAGAACGAACAAAGGATGAACAGGCAATAAAACTTAAAAATGATAAGGCTTTTAAAATTATAAAGATAAAATAATGTACTTAACTTACGATATTAAGAACCCCATGGAGATCATAAAATCATTATCACAGAGGTTGAAACATCATTTGGTAAAATTCAAATTGACTCTTGATAACAAAACATTTAATAAAATATTTCTATCTCAATCTAAAAGCATTATGTTTCAAGAGAGAAGTCTGAACTTTTTCCAACTGAAATAAGGAACAAAAAATTGCCCAAACTTTCTTCTACAGTTTAGTCATATAGAAAATATTAAATGCAATTAGGACAAAGAGAGTAAAGGCATAAAAATTGAAAAGAAATAAAATTAACACCATTTATAGATTTATTCTGGGATCCTTAGAAAACATAAGATGATCGACTGTTAAAATATTATAAAAGTGAGATCATTCAACAAGGTCCAAAGTTAATATACACAAGTCAATAGCTTTCATATGTATAAGCAAAGACCCCATTTCAAAGGCATAAAAAGGATAATATGGGAATAAACTAAACAATCATTGTGGAAGATCTATTAGGGGGAAAACTGTAAAACACTGCCAGAGGACCAAAAAGAATACTTAAATGGAAAGGCATACCAGATTCCCAGACAGAAATACTCAACACCATTTAGATGTCTCTAAATCAACCTTGAAATTTAATGTTATCTTAATAAAATTATGAGGAGAATTTCTTTTGCAAATAGACAAGTCAAGTCTCAATTTTATAAGGAAAAATAAACAGGAATGGTGAAGAAGAGTCTGACCAATGTAATAAAGGGAAAATAGAATATATTAAAACATAGCAGAAATATAAAGTAATGAAAACAAGTGGTACTCACAAGAATAGCTTTCATGGGACAGACTATAAAGCAAGATATAGATTCAAATATGAATTGAAATTTGGTATGTGATACAAGTGGACATCAAATAAGTGGAGAAAAATACATTACCTAATAAATGATATTGAGACAACTTGCTGTCATTTAGGAAACAAAAAACTATTTAAGTCATACCTTACATCTCTAGGACAAATTCCAAATTAAAAATGGTTACTGTCTAATCTCAGAATAAGGAAGCTCTCAAATCCAGAAGCTATATTGACACAATTATTTACATAAAAATGTATAATTTCTATATGGTAAACACCACCAAAAGCAAAGTGAAAAAAGACAAACAACAAACTGAAGAAAATATTGGCATTCTGTTTGTGATGTGTTTCATAGTTCCTAATATATAAAATTTCCTATAAATCAATAACAAAAAAGACACTGATGGAAAATGGGGCAAAATATAGCAACACATTTCACAGAAAATAAAATAGAAACAGCTTTATGCATGTAGAAGATGGTAACATTCATCCTTTTAAAATGTGGATTAAAATTACACTAATAATTTTTTCACTTGTCAAAATGGTAAGGATCAACCAGTTTGATAACACACTGGTTTGATGAGGGCATAGGGACTATAGAGTGTCAGTGAGAATATAAAATTATGTGGCCTCTGTGGACAGCTATTTCCACTATCAAAATTAAAAATGCACACATATTATTTGACCTAGTGCATTCATTTCTAGGAATTATCCGAGAGATATATTTGCACACACAGAAATCATAAATGCAGGGTGCCTGGTTGGCTCAGGCAGTCATGTGACTCTTGATTTCAGCTCAGGTCATGATCTCATGAAGTGAGATGGAGCCCCGCATCTGGCTCTGTGCTAACAACACAGAACCTGTGTGAGAGTCTCTGTATCTCCTTCTCTCTCTTCCCCCCGCCCCTCCCTGCTCCTCCCCTGTTCACACTCTCTCTTTCTCAAAATAAACATTTAAAAAAAATAAATTATAAATTTGCATGATTATTCACTGTAGCATTGCTTTTAAGAGAAAACATTGGAAAGAAAGTAAATGCCCATCAATAGGGGATTCATTAAATAAACTGAGGTTGATATATTTACCAAAATTCTGTGTATCTGTTTAATAGTAAACTTTGCATTCTAATGTGGAAAGATCTCCAAGATACATTGTTTAGGAAGGAAAAAAATATAATGTGCAGAGCAGTATACATGATATCCTACTATTGGTTTAAAAAGAAGAAAGAAAAATACATAGTTTAATATTTGAGAAGACATACAAAGAAACTGACCATTCCCTTTGGAGAGGAAAGTTGATGGCTAGGAAACAAGAATGGGAAGAAAACTTTTCTTTAAACCCTTTGATCCTGGTATATATGACCTGTTTCATAATTAAAAATTTTTAAATAAATATAAGAAAATAAGTCACATTTTACTTCAAAATGTTTTTTGTGATATAGTGCTTTTATAAATATAGCAAGATCCTACCAAAATAATCTTAAATAAAAACACTAGAGAACACATTACAGAAAAACTTTAAAAAATTTTAATGGAAGGAACAATGGATTAGAGTTTGAGAGGTGAGGGTTCCGGGATTAAGTTTACAGCTTTTCATGTTATGGCCCTAGATTCCTCTAAAATAAAATGAGGATGTTGCATGTGATGAACTCTAAGTTCCCATTCAGGGCTAATGCTCTAGAGCTGTGCTGCCTGAGAAGGTCACCACTAGCCATGTGGCTAGTTAAAATCTAAGTTGATTAAACTTAAGTAAACTAAAAAAAATCTGCTCTGTTTTGCTAGCTACATTTCAAATGCTCAATAACCATATGTGGCTGGTGGCTCCCACACTAGACAGAGCAGACATGGAACATTTCCATCATCACAGAAATTTCTATTGGGCAGTGCTGTTCTAGACTCTATAAATTGAGATAATAGCTTAATACATAATATTATTTGATATGACAAGAGAGTTAACACAGAAGGGAAGGGCATCTGCCCTCTTCCTGGTACATTTTTATGCCGGCAAATGTGGTTGAAATGAATATCAAGGGCAACTATAATGGGAAAAATATGCTATTAAAGGGCAAGAGAAAGCCTAGGGGGTTTGTGAAACAAAGACCACAAGCTAGGCCTGGTGACTTTGATGAATCTGAATCCACTTATCCACTCACCTGGGTCTGATAACCCAAGCTGCGAAATCACATTATTATCCATCATTATCAGCACTGAAATATCAAGCACCTTCTACACGATCGCCATATCCTGTTACTTTTAGCTTACCAGATTTAATAAGGCTATCTATGATGATTAGTCTAGGACATAGATAAGCTACATATTCTCAAATCAGTGAACACACTAACTAATCATCAAAAGGGTGTTATTTTCTAAATTATGAGATTCTAGGGAGTACACATATTTTACATAAGCCATGACCATCAGTGGTAGACACTGAGGTTAGGCACCCCTGAATTCAAATTCTGATTCTACTAGTCACTAGCTCTGTGACTTGTCAAGTGATGTAATCAGAGTTGTGTCTTATAAAATGCAGTAAGAGACCTCACGGATCTGTGGGAAAAGAGATAAATAATGTAAGAATAAGTGCATTGGCATATAGTAAGTACTCATTAAATGGTGCTATTTTAAAACTCCATAAAATGTATTCTTTTAAATGGTTTTCTGGTCCTCATGGCATCAACGTTAATTACTAAGAATAGCACGCTATTAATATGTTAACTTTAGACAATAGGTAAGATAGAGAACACACTCTGTGGCACCTTCAAAGGCTTGGGAGGAAGGTCAGACAGGTGCTAAAAGGCTAAACGTACACTGACATAGGCCTGAGTAGACAGCATGCTCCTAGAAAAAATCTGGTACAACCACTGGCAATGGGTGTGGGCCAGACAAAGAAAGAATCATCAAACCACTGAACAATAAGATCTACTAGGGATATTCAGCAATTTTGGTTGCTGGTTTATAAATGTAAAATATACACACTATCTTCTATAGAATAATTGCTCGGGCAAGAAAGCTGGTTTTTGCCCCATTTTATTAAAAATAAATCTGCCGTGTGTGTATTTGCATGTTTGTATGTGCGATTTTCTTTTTCCAATCCCTTATGAAAATGAATGACTCTACCAAATCAGATTAATGTTGTGGACCTGGTGTCACATGGGTGGCTGGTGTTTAGCTAACTGGCAACCTTCAGAGGGAGACAGCAGACAACAAACATCTTTGCCAAGAGCTCATGAGTAACATTATTGCTAGGACAGGCTTAAATCATGCTTGCTCATGGCGCCTCACACCAATGCACTTATTAAGAACAGGCAACAGTTCCTGAAATGTGTCCAGATTTCAAGAACCCACCTGCAAGCCAGCCCAGGAGGGCTTACTTTTACCTGAGCCAAACAGAGTCATGCTAGTTGAAAATATCTCCCCTACTGACTTGCCAAAAATGTCTAAATTCTCCACTGTTGGGAAAGTCTTTGCCTTGAAGCATAGAGAAACTTCTCCTAAAATCTAAGTTAGTTTCCTTACAGAGTTAACCCACGTGTACCTGCTATGGAATGAGCCATAGGGTTTTATCAAATTTCTTATATTCACAAACAATCATGGAGCATGGTTTAGGAAACAGAGAACCAAGAAAATTTTTTAAAACGGCACAAGAGTACTGTTGATGTGAATGTAAACTGGTGCAGCAGCCACTGTGGAAGACAGTACGGAGGTTCCTCACAAAATTAAAATAGAACTACCAGATGATCCAGTAATCACACTGCTGGGTATTTACCCAAAGAATATGAAAACTCTACTTTGAAAAGATATATGCACTCCTTTGTTTACTGCGGCACTGTTTACAATAGCCAAATTAGGGAAGCAACCCAAGAGTCCACTGATAGATGAATGGATAAAGAAGATGTGGTATATACACAATGGAATATTATCCGTCCAGAAAAAAAGAATAACGTCTTACCCTTTGCAACAACATGGATGGATCTGAGAGTAGAATGCTAAGCGAAATAAATCCGTCAGAGAAAGTCAAATACCATATGATTTCACTCATATATTGAATTTAAGAAACAAATGAACAAAGGAAAAAGATGAACCAAAAGCAAATTCTTAACTACAGAGAACTGATGATTACCCAGGGGAGGTGGTTGAGAGGATGAGTGAGATGGGTGAAGGGGATTAAAAGTACACTCATCTTGATGATCAGAGTAACATACAGACTTGTTGAATAACTATACTGCACACCTTAAATTAATATAACCCTGTGTGTTAACTGTACTGGAATTAAAACAAAAGAAACTTTTAAACGGCGCAAGGTTTTCTGTTACACAGGACAGACACTGAAGAACTCAAACAACAGAGCATATGCCCAAGCCAATAATCACTTGGTAACTTTAGCCAATGATAAGTTTCTTTCCCTTTTCATTTTAGTAAAGATATCTTGAGCAGTTACTGATGTTCAAGGAACAAGGCATTTGGGTAGGCTATCCAATGACATAACTCCCTGAATGAATTCACAGTTATGTGGGCCTACTCTGAAAACCAATTTGCCAAAGATGTTCTTTTTAGAAGTCACAATCACTCCAGGCTATGAACTTTCCAATACCAGGGTTAGGGTTTCACCATGGGATCCCTAAGTGTTAGGCATCAGTTGCTTCCAGAAAGATGGTCATATGTTTTTCTGAGCCATACCTGAGCAGACCAAATTTATCTGTTGAATATGAGTGTACACAAAGCCAGGGTATAAACAACCAAAAACAAAAAACAAAAAAACAAAAAACAAAAAACAAACCAAAAATCCCTCCTTCTACCTCTGTTCATCTCCCACCCTTCTGCACCATGTGCCTTTCATTATAATGTTCTTTCCAACAATTTCCTCACCAGTCCATGGCTAAGTTATCTGCTTCCAAAGGTAAGAGGTTGCAGTTAAGTTACAGTGGGGTTTTCAGGTGGCTTTTAGCCTTTATTGGAAGATGCTGGTGTGCCACAGTTTTGCAAAGCCAGCATTTTAAAGAATGCTCACTTGGAGTCAAATATCCCTGATATATCTACAAAAGGTAAATTGATTCCCAGATAAAGTGCATAAGAAATTATATAATTTGGACTGTTTGCGATTTTAATTTAAAAAGTTCCAAAACAATAGGGAACTACAACTTAACTGTTCACATGTGGAGCAAGGCCAAAATTCCATTGCAATAATGAGGGCCCACTCAGAAAAATTAGAGAATATCTCTACTCAAATTTTTGTTCTGGGAAGAAGTAGGATGACATTATCTAACATAAGGTACAAAATTTTATGCAAGAAATGGATGAAGGAGGAACTAATAACAAAAACATAAGATGGAAGCCATCCTCTGATATCATGAATAAAATCTAGGGCATTTAACGGCTAGTTTATCTCCTACCACAACTTACTTTTCCTCTTTTATTTTTGAAAGACAGAGAGCGCAAGCAAGCATGCATGCACCAGCAGGGAAGGGGCAGAGAGAAGAGAGACAGAATCAAAAGGCTCCACACCATCAGCGCAGAGCCCAACACGGGGCTCGAACTCACACACCATGAGATCCTGACGGGAACTGAGATCAGGAGTCAGACTCTTAACCCACTGAGCCACCCACGTGCCCCCCACAACTTACTTTTAAATTCAGAGCAAAAATGGGGCGCCTGGGTGGCGCAGTCGGTTAAGCATCCGACTTCAGCCAGGTCACGATCTCGCGGTCTGTGAGTTCGAGCCCCGCGTCAGGCTCTGGGCTGATGGCTCAGAGCCTGGAGCCTGTTTCCAATTCTGTGTCTCCTTCTCTCTCTGCCCCTCCCCCGTTCATGCTCTGTCTCTCTCTGTCCCAAAAATAAATAAACGTTGAAAAAAAAATTTTTTTAATTCAGAGCAAAATCCCACTAAAAAATAATCCTTGGACCCCATTTGCAATTGGATATGCAGTAAATCACATCTGAAGCACCATCTCAATCCACAGCTGTTTTCCTGACTAGAAGACCATGGATCGTAAGAGATGAATGTCTCAGGGCTCTTTAAAGTTCTAACAGAGGCAAGTGAGTACAGCTGTGTTAGGGAGAAGAGGAAGTAATAGAAGGAGAGGTGCCTTGCAAGACAGTAACAACAGATTAAAAACACGATCATCACTGTCACCCTTTGTCAACTGTATCAAGAGAGAGTACTCAGGTCAGAGCCACCTCCTATGTGACACTGGTCAGTGTACACATGGCCTCTGAGTGGATCCATTACTAAAGTACAGAGTTTGCATACAGATCTCAAAATGACCTTGCCATGGGGAGCTGTGATAAAGCTGAAGCCTTCTTATCAGAGGAGAGATAATTCTAGCTACTATTTTGGAGTCTTCCTTCCCACCTGGAAAAGATTCCAAACTGCTAACATCAATCTCAGAAGAACTGGTCCTTTCTACAGAGGATGCCCAAAATTAACTTTGTCACTAGTCCCAGATGTTCCTTTTCATTGGCAGGCAAGGTTTCACATGTTATGACTATGACAATGATAAGTCAATTATTTCTCAGAAACCTTGAAATTGTTGCACATCTGTCTTGAGAACCGTTTTGAAGCTCTATGACATTCTGAATACAACACAAAGCAATGTGCTCTATAACTTCCCCAGAAATCCCAATTTCTGAGAATAATATGCAAACTACAGACTATTTTTAAAATGAATCCTTGTAGAGCACAATTGACAGTTTTTGACTGTCTCGCATTTAGGCCCCCTTTCTCTTGGTAATGGCACCCAAGTCATCATTTAAGCATGACCTTCTCCACGGTGTTTCAGGGGAAGCCGACCCAAACTCCAGCTGTAAGGGATGGGAGTGTATGGGGCAGGAGTCCGGTGCTTAGGCTCAAACTAACCAGCATAATCCCACCACTAGCCATAGAGATCAGTTCAGTAACAGGCACAGATTCTAAAATGGCCTAATCAGATTGAACCCCAGAAATCATTTTCAAAGATTAAAGGAAGAAGTATATCCTTCCCTGGTGTATTTGAATAAGGAATGAGATAACAGCCAACTTAAGAGTATGAAGACAAAACGTGCTGAGAATGGAACCAAAGCCAAGGAACTAGATTGAAATGGAAAGAAAGCAGATCTTGGTCCCAACATTGCAACTGCCAAGGCAAGCCTTGACAGAAATCAGCTCTACCTTCATGAACCATTCATCTTCATTGGTTAAGGCCATTTGGCATTTTTCTGTAACCTGCAACTGAAAGTATACCAGCTAATCCAAGCATTTAATAATGAACCGTGTTCCAAAGACCAAATTAGTAGAAAGTTAGTAAGTAAATAAATAAATGCACTGGTTCAAAAATAGAGTTTTTCAAATGACTAGGGACAAGCCAAGAAATCTTTTTCTTCTCTGCCTTAGTAACTACACTTTTGATTTTGGTTTTTATGTTTTGGTAACTACCCTTCCTTACCTTAGAAAAGATTGAAATTATAATATTCTTAGCTGGAAGTTGTTTGTGACTGGAAAAGACTGGCTGCTATACAATTTTTATATGAAATGGAAATCCTGACAAGGGTCAAACTATCAGAAAGAGAAGCCTGGATCAATTTTCTTTTTTTTAAGTGGGCTCCGTGCCCAATATGGGGCTTGAACTCATGACACTGAGATCAAGAGATGTATGCTCTACTGACTGAGTCATCCAGGTACCCCTTGGATCTGTCGGATTTGGACTGAACTGTGCCTGAACATACGTCCTCAGTATCTAGTGAAAAATGGAGGTATGCAACAGTATTTGATCCACTTTACAGATGACATTCACTAGACACGAGTATGATGGGGAAAGTGGCTCAAACGCCCCATCTCATGCTGCCCTAGCTGTGCCTTGTGGCCAACCCTTCTCTTCCCTTGTCACCTGATAGTCTGGCCAATTTCCTTAAAAAAAAGAGCCACATCTACAAGGAAGCAGGCAGGTACATATAGATGTGCACAGAGGCATTCAATTGTGCAAGGGTGTCCCCCTGCCCTCAGCAGTAACAGACGCTAGGACCACCATGGTTTCACCTCTTATCAAATGCCTTTCAAAAAGCCTCAACACTTCTCCTACCTTTTTAACAAGCAATAATGGAAATATCCAAATTTAAAAGTTAAGTTATAGCCATACAACATTAGGCAGTGAATGAAATTTTAATTAAAATTATCAATTTTACCCATGGTATATCATGGTATATCACAGATATGGTCTGTAGGTATGCTATTCCCCACTACCATGTAATGCACGGTTAGGACAGTGCTATCCATTTACAGCCTGAGAGTGTAATAGATGCAAAAAATTGGAGTTGAATGAATGAATTCACCAAGTTTACTGAACACAAATTAAGTGTCTGACAATGTATTAGAAGTGAACAGCAAAACTAAAGGTGCCAGGAACACTGACATCTCTCTGGAGGAGTTTCCAAATGAGCGAAGACACAACAAAAGACCATGAAGAATTCAAAATATTTACATGAAAGAAGTATAGGTTACTGAGGCTACAGGTGACTACAAATGTGTATGTTAAGAGGATTCTAGAAAGGGAGCGCACTCAGAGTTGAGAGGGGCTAATCAGAGAACGTTTTCAACGAAGATGAGTTGCCCACTGATTGCTGAAAGCAGAAGGGGTTAGCTGGAAAGCCTAAGACTAGCATCCATGGAGATAAAATACTAAATCTTCCAAGAGACCCTGTCTCTTTTTGCTCACCACTGGAGCTCCAGGAATGAACATTGTATCTGTTACTTAGTTATTCAATAAATGTCATATGAATGACTGAAGGTCAATAGGCATTTGTTGGATCAATGAATAAGTAAACAGCAAATTCTACTGACTAGTAGATATCAGAATTCATCTGCAAGACTGTCAGGAAATCCAGGTACTGACTCTAAGAACATATGCAGAAACGGAAGGGTGTTGGTGAAGCTGGCTTCACGCTTAAAAAACAACTAAAGAGTTTGACCTACAAGTACAAAGGCAAAGGAGTAGGTTGAAAATAGCATGGGTAAATAACGTGAGGGGTGGGGGAGGTCAAAATCTGGCAACAGGTGCCACCCACTATGTAATTCCCAGAGCAACCCTGACCTGCTGTTTTGCTTACTGCCAGGGCAGCTGATGCTGTTGGACAGAGCACAAGTGGTGTTTACACCAGAGGAGACCATCTGGAAACGCAATCAGAGACCTGAGCCTCGCGGGATTACTGGACCCAGCCAAGCATGAAAGGAAGATTTGTGCCCAAAGCTCTTTGGTCCTGTCATGACCTTAGCTCCATGCAGCCATAATTTTGACCCTTTAATGTAACTAAATCAACTACAGTTACTTTTGCAGGCGCTGGCTCAGGCAATTGTCATCAAGGAGAAGGAATTAATACTGAGGCAGGTAGCAAGCAGCAAAAAGCCACGGCTGTTTTGCAAAGATGAACACACTCATCGTCAATTATTAGCCAGAGTAGTTTTTGTCATGGAAATTCTATAGAATATATCGAGTATGGAAGGTAATAAGTAAACATCACATACAACATGATTTTGAAATGGAATTGTATCAAAAATACCTGCAGGGGTCTTCCAAAATATCCACGAATTCAAATAAAATTTGGATTTTCCTGGCCTTACCAGCTCTCTGACAATGCATTTGGCAGAAGCAGCCTTTACAGGCTCATTCTATGCTTAGACTATTTTATATTCTTCAGTTTTTAAAATTAAATTTCCTGCTGCCCACAGATTCCTTTGGGACATCACCTAATTTCTTTAAGCCTTAACCGAAGACTAATTTCCTGGCCAGATACTATGGATATAAAGCTATGTCCTTGGTATGCTAAAATGTAGACCAGCTTATGCAGAAAGATATCTATACAGCTGACCACAAACACTCAATCTCTTTGGGAAAGGGTACATGATTCAGAGTAATGAAGCAATGAAAGCCACCCTATCAAAGCAAACAATCAAATAAAATGAAAAGAGGAGAGGAGGAGTGAAAGTAAAAATGGAAGCAGAAATAATTTATTTTTTTGTTGAGTGAAATCTGCCTAGGAAGGCTACCCAAGTGTTACCAAAGAAAAATGATATTTATGAGAGCTGGCATTCAAATACAACTTCTTAGGAGTTCAGCACCTAAAAATCATACTATAGCAACCCATCCTTTGATGTAAAGAATTTTAACCATGATGCTTGTGTTTATCTTGTCCAACTGGTTATGCAAAGGTATTACTATTATTCATTCATTAAAATTCATACCAAACTTCATGTTATTTTGTAGAGAACGAAGATCACCTCAAAGAAGAAGAAAAAATACAGGCCCATTTTCTCCCAGCAACTGTGGAAGACCATATGGAAAGTCTTACTCAAATGGCCATTATTCTTTCATGACAAGCGGCTTGCATACTTGCAGCAGTTTGAACCAAGACTGCCCAAATATCAGGGAAAACTCCCCGTGTCTTTCTTATTATCTGCAACACTAAAAACACAAAAGCTGCTGTACAGCACTGCTTTGTTCACTAGCAAGATATTTAAATGACAAAAGCAATTAGTGCCATGAAAAATGTACACTCCCACTTTCTATTGTGATACTCTGAACCAGAAGAACCAAAACACGATCCTCGCACGGAGCCAGCAAATGCACAGGCCAATGGCTTCCGTGGCTCCGTTTCACCTAGCTTTCAGGTCACTGCTGCAGCTGGTGAACGATTTTCCTTCCAGTGTGTTTCTAAAATTATCCTATTTAGAGGATGTATCAGTTAGGATTAGGTTTAATCATGTAACTGGGGGGCGGGGGAACTAAACTTAAGCATGACTGACGTTTCTTCATATGAAATATATCCAGGCAGAAGGGGGCCAAAGCTAAAATGGGACCTCCACATCATCAGGGACCCAAGCCCCTTCCATTTTCCTCCTCTACACCCAAGCGCTGGCTTCCATCCTCAAGGCTGCCTCATGGCTCTAAACAGTCACTGAAACTCCACTGAAATGGATGCAATAACCAGATGCTTATGTCAAGCCTGAAGGAGAAAAGGTGGACAGGCAAACTGCACCCCTTCCAGTTCCATTTGCTCCCCTGGAGACACATCCCTGAAGACCCAAAGAAACATCCTATTCATTGAACAGAGTCTCGTAGTTTTACCCAGCTGTAGGAATAGTCAAGGTAGCCTTTTATCCCATGCAGCAGGGTACGCAATTCAAAAGGAGAACTTTTTTTAATATTTATTTCTGAGAGAGGGGGAGGGAGGGAGGGAGGGGGGGGAGAGAAAGAGAGGGAGAGAGAGAGAGAGAATGAGTTGGGGAGGGGCAGAGAGGGAAGGAGACACAGAAACTGAAGCAGGTTCCAGGCTCTGAGCTGTCAGCACAGAGCCCAACACGGGGCTCAAACCCAGCAACCTCAAGATCATGACCTGAGCTCAAGTTGGAAGCTGAACCAGCTGAGCCACCCAGATGCCCCGAGAATTCTATTTCTAGGGAAAACACAGAGTGAGGATAGTGAGAGAGAACCATCATTCTATGGTTCTGTGTCAGACAGGATGCCTCTAAATGTAGCAATGATAGCTACAGACTAACTTCAATTTCAAAAACATAGAAGTTGACTTGCCCTCCAAGATGCTTGCTCACACTCTCCCTCTCCCCTTGTGTGTGTGTATATATATATATGTATGTCTCATCTCCTCTCTCTTTTCCTGTTTCTTACATTTTGTGACAGTTTCTTTTTGTCTCTTTCACATCCTGGACAAGTTACTTAACTACTCTGTGCCTTAATTTCTTCATCCAGAAGATGGGGATAACAATAGCCCTGACCGCAGGTTGTTGTGGGGGTAGATGTGTTCATATGGTGTTAGACATTTTTTTAATTCCTCTGCTCAGCTACTCTCCCTTCCCTGTTCTTTCAATTTATTTCCACCTCCCTTATACTAGCAGCTAGAAGAAAATAATAAGTGGGGAACATTGGGAGAAAAATCATTTGTTGGATGCACTAACAGTCTGTACCCCAGTTATTAATTTTTAAATCAAGTGACTTTTATGTACATGGCTGCACTTAATAAAAGTAATAAACACATAAAATATATAGTATAAGTAAATTTAATTTTTTTCCTTTCAAGTGGTTAGGGTTTATTTTTTCTTCCGTGCATCCCTGACCCTCAGTAAAAAATATTTATGTGAGGTAGAAGGGGGATCTTTAAAAAAATCAATTTCTGTAATGTTCACATATGGTGTGTGCATGTGGGTGCACCAAAACTCACTGCAAGCTTGACAACAGCCTGATGCTAATATTTAGCTAGTGGTATCCTTCCTGGCCCCTTATTGAACATAATTCCCCTTCATTAATTATTTTGTTAATAAAAGCAATTTGCTTTACACACATCTGCAGAAACAGATAAATTTACCTTAGTCATCTCTTGAGAAAACATCCAACGGGAATCAGGAGACAAGACATGTAAAGTCACTTTTTTTGTTTTAAACTGCTGGGATTTATTGATCACAACTTACCTCGCAGTAAGTTGCCACTAATATAATGCACCAGCCACAGATACGAACAGACCCCTTCCACATCTGATCCAGAAAAGCCATTTGGAAATGATAAAAGTTATTTCCAGTGTATTTATTTTGCCTCACAAACCCCATCAGGAAATCAAAGCAGTTTCTGTGCCCTTTCTAGGCCCAGAGGTAAAAAAGAAACCATGAAAGCCCTTGCAAATCCACACGGGAAGCACAATCTCTTGCAGGAACCAACGTTTCTGGAGTTAGATACATGCTGTATTCAAAGATTCTGCATTCTCCAGATTGTCTTTAAATTTTTTCACGTTTTGATCCTCTGTTCCCCAATTTAAAATGGGAATCATGATAAGCCACCACATGAAGATTTTCATGAAAATCAAATATAATAGAAAATTACTAGCCCTAATTGCAATAACCACAAATTATTTGTCTTTGCATCAGTAGAAAGTACAATTATGGTACCTATTTGGTCATTGTGTTATAGTTTTCAAAGGACTAGGACAGTTTGTTTTGTTTTTCGTTCTGGCTTTTTGAGTTTTGGGGGGATTTTGTTTTGTTTTTTCTTTAGGTTATTACATTTATTGTGGAAAATGATGTCTCCCTACATCCAAAGGCAAGTGTCAAAATTTACTCTCAACTTTTCCAATATTAACACATTTCCAATGATTGAACTGACCTGACAAGATGCTAAATATGCCACAAAACTAACAGTGGTGAAATTAGTTTAAAAACAAACCAAATATTCCAATAAAAGTTACACAAAATAAAACAACGTAATATTCAGGCTGCTAGTCAGCTACAGTTTATACAATTTTATTATAAATAAAAATGGATTTATAATGAATTGAGTGGGACACTCCTTAAATTTCCTCTAACCAAAAATTTTCCGATTTGGGGGTAGCATTAGAAGTAAACTGCAAGATACCTATAGCAGACTGTTAATTAGGTCAAGGATCAGTATGGGGTTAGTGATTTAAAAGAGACCCTGCCAATACATCCTTATCCTGCTGACATTGTTTTGGAGGAAGCAATCAGTCACTTGGTGTTAAAGCTAGGGGAAAAAAAAAAAGGAGGAAAGCAAGCAAAGAAATGTAAACAAAGCTGCCATGAAAATACCTTTGGCCATAATTGTTAGAAAGGGTTTCATCTTTCCTGGTTGTCAGAGACTCTATATTTATTTGCTTCTGTATCTTTTTTGCAATTGTTCACTTTAAAATGTCAGGGCTAATATTTGTAGCCACATCAATTCATAAAACATGGCCCCCTCTGTTGGCTTCTTGGGTACCAAGGAAAATATTGACAGTAAAACCTTGCCTGAGATTGCTACTAAAAATAAACTTCATAAATTTCTCATGCCATTGTTCTTTGTCTCCTGAGATGGTTTCTATTTGCAAAACAAGACACCTTCTTCTAATGTGTCTGCATATGAAACCAAAATCTAGACTTCCAAAATAAAACTATAGGAACAAGAATGCAGAACTCTGAGTTTGTTTTTGGCTCCTAAGTTAAATTATTATTTCATCTCTGTGAAACCAGGCCTGTCTTTTGCTTTAAATGCCAACCTATTACATAAAAAGAACGAAAAACACTTTGCCTTTCAGAAATCTCTAATATCATTGGGAGGATAGAGACTATTTTGGTATTACTGTTCACAAATATTCACTGACCCTCCCTACAGAAGAATTCTATTTCTTCAACCTATAGATGTCAAGTTGTTGTTGTTGTTGTTGTTGTTTGCCATTGGACTTGTTTAGATCAACAGAATGTAAGCAGAAGTGGCACATGTCACTTCTGGGTAGAGGCTTCAGGACTCTCGCAGTGACTATCTCTTCCTCTGCCACAAGGCCGCCAGTGTTTAGGATCATGAACACTGGGCCAGACTGGGTCTCAGAGTGAAGTTCACAAGAAGCAAAGCTATAGATGATGCCCAAAGGACTCCGAGAATTCTTTATTTCTTTATTTGTGCAAGCCACTGAGATGTGAGGGACATTAGTTACCACAGCCATTACCTAGCCTATCAAAATTTACACATAATTAAGGAAAATATGGGCTCTCTATTCAAGTAATGTGAGTTTAGGTACTGATTTTCACTTACCTGTGTGACCTCGGGCAACTTTCTTAACTCCTGTCTTCCTCATCTATCATATGGGGGTACCTATTAACTAGTTTTCTTACAAAGAATCAATGAAGCAACGCATAAAGCCTGGCTTTACTTAAGTTCAATAAAGTTATTATTAAATAAGGGCTCTACCATGGTTCCTTTAAACAGAGATCTGTTAACATCCTCTCCAAAGATCTCTACCTAGGAAAAAAACAGTATAAAAAACACAATCAAAATCATTTCATAAAGAAGCCAGGGATTTATGAAGTGATCCCAAAGGTGCTGTTAGGCAAAAATCTAATCTCCATTTTAATCTGAATGATTATGTTACACCTCCAAAACTACAAATAACAGAAATAACTGATCATTTTGTAGTCCAATACTAACTTATCCATATGTTTTATTCTCTAAGACTATGCCTATTTGTAGGTCACATTTCTGAGAAGCCACCTTCACCCTCCTTGAGGGCCGAGGGCCTTAGAGCTGTAGGTTGAAGTCCCAAGCCCTCTTCCTTCCTTACAAGTTCTTTATGTCCTCAATGTCCATTGTCTCTGTCTGGATCCAAATTTCCCTTTGTGTACCTATAAATAAACTTCTGAACAAATTTGAGTTGATGGGTTAATGGAATTTCCCTTCCTTCCTGGGGTCCTTCCAATTCTATAGCTAATTCTCTGCATGTGGATCAATAACCACTGTGGTGTCACATCTGGAACAGGGAAGTGAGAGGAGGGGTACCTTGCTTGAGGAGCCTCCAAACTACAGTATATGTTTATCAATGTAACCATCTCCCCAAACACTCATCAAAATGAGAACTTGTTGGTTAGAGAAAAAAATGTATTTGAACATCCATTTAGAGACAGCCAAATATAACTATAATAATTACCCTGTGTCTTCTGTGCTCTTAGCTCTTGTAACAGGAAGTTCTGATGAGTTATACCCAGTCCAGGGTAATTAGAGTTCAGGTAGATATTCGATACAATATTCTCTCACAAAGGAAAGTTGCTTGGGAATATTTTAGATGGTTGTGATCTGGTTCAAGCTTTGTTTAACATGCCCAACCAGAGGCTTGAAAGGACACATTATGCCCCAAGTCTCATTAAAATTAATGGAAATTCCCCTGTATTGGTCAGTGGAAATGAAGCTTCACATTGGCCAAAGCATATACTGCAAATTTATAAAAGAAAAGAGGAACTTTTAAAAAACTTGGAATA
This sequence comes from Lynx rufus, assembly GCF_022079265.1. Taxonomy (NCBI): domain Eukaryota; kingdom Metazoa; phylum Chordata; class Mammalia; order Carnivora; family Felidae; genus Lynx; species Lynx rufus. The sequence goes on from NW_025814845.1 coordinate 173,182,782, forward strand.
AATATAAAAAAGCAGCTCAGACTGGGAGACAAGATAGCACACATAAGCCAAGTTTCTAATTTTGGAGGCACTTCAAAACAATGATTCCCCACAACCCCTCTTAACAAACATCCCTTTGACACTGGAAAGACTTTAAGAAAAGTGAAAATTCATGCTTCCTAGTTTCTCTCTAACACATAAAAATGACGTAAGTGTATCTGGATTCCCGCTGAGTATTTTTTCAAGTACATCAGACTCATCACACTACCCCCTGAAAAACCTGACAAACATTGCATTTTCCCGTAAGTAGAGAATAAGACAAATATTAAAAAAGCAAAACCATTCTGGGCATTAGTTTAGAAAACTTGCAAAAAGAACTAAGGGTCCAAAAGTGCTCCCGCCAAATTGGTATTTGCCTAATATATGCTTTTCTAGTGCTCTTTTAACGGTCTTTGAAAATAAGATAACCAGAAGAAAAAAAAAAAGACCTTAAACTCCATCCTAGACTTTACTCCACCATAGTGGGAGTAGAACTATTTAGGGATTGCTAATAGCCGTGATGCTTATAATTCCATGACAGTTACCAGAAATGATCAGAATGTGGCTCTCATTCCAGAGCTAACTGGAGCTCTTTAGTTAGCTTTGGCATGAAATTACATGGTGCATCTTTCATCTCCATTAAGGACTTGAGAACCACAACCATATTACAAAGGTATAAAACCAATCACACTGGAATAGGGTACTTAAGTATTTGTTATGCCACCACATACGACTCTTGTCTCACATTGAGCTTGATCTTGCTTTTAGAAGGCCTAATGACTACTTGCATATCCAGACAATGTGAACTAGAATCTGTGTTCTAAGATAAGTCACACAAAACACAAAAACCCCAAATGACTTGATATATTCATGCCTGGTGTCTAATCATTAACGTACAGACTTATTTTTCTCATAAAATGTATGAATTTTCCATCGCTAACTGCTTTCAATAAGTTCCAAATGTTCATAATTCAAGGTCATGAGTTTGATCCCCACCAACCATTTCTAACACATTACATGATACTGTAGCAGGTACCATTTGTTGAGAGACCATTCATTCTCTAGGGCTATTTTCACATTTTGGTATGATCTGGGGTTTCTTAGCAGAGTATTGGCAAGTTTGGTTAAAGGCAAATAAGCCCTGGAAGTTAGAGACAGTAAATTGTTCTGGAAAGATTTAGAGATGTATTTTCCCTGGAGCCATTTGCTCATGAAATAAACCCTAAAGACATCTTTCCACTCTCCCCTAGAGTCATCTGCTTACATTCCAGAATAAAAGTCTTTCTCTCTGGAGGTAAGAAAGGGAAGATGTGCCAGCTTCCTTATGTAAGCACCAAGGGCCATAATTTTAGGATTCCTCTCATGTGATACAACATTGCTATATATCTGGCCCCTTATCAGATCACCCCACAGGGACTGGGGCTTGGCGAAGTAGGACTCAGATGTTCTGTGGGTAATCAACAATCTATTCTGTGATCCAGAGATCTCATATTTCCTAACAACATAGGACTACAGGAGCACCTGGGTGACTCAGGAGGTTAAGCATCCTACTCTTGATCTCAGCTCAGGTCCTGATCTCACCATTCATGAGTTTGAGCCCCGTGTCAGACTCTGCGCTGATGGCCTAGAGCCTGCTTGGGATTCTGTCTCTCCGTCTCTCTCTTCCCCTCCCTGGATCATGCACACATGCTCATACTTTCTCTCTCAAAATAAACAAACTTAAATAACATAGGATTACATATATAAACTTAACACCACTCGTCACACAAAGGAACTATCACTTATAACTCCTAAAGGCATCTCTGCCTTCCTGTCCAGTTATGCTGAAGGCACAGTATATGGGACATGGTGCAGAGAACTGGTTAAGAGGAAAGAAATTTGTTCTGGTCACTTAATTTATCTTTTTCTTTAAAAAAAAAGAAAACATTTCTAGGGGCACCTGGGTGGCTCAGTTGGTTAAGCGTCCGACTTGATTCAGCTCAGGTCATGATCTCACAATTTGTGAGTTCGAGTCCCATGTCAGGCTCTGTGCTGACAGCTCAGAGTCTGGAGTCTGCTTTGGGTTCTGCGTCTCCCTCTCTCTCTCTGCCCCTCTCCTCCTTGCTCTCTGTCTCTGTCTCAAAAATAAGTCAACATTAAAAAACTTTTTTAAAAAACATTACTAACATGTGAAAGAAACAAAAAGGAAAGAAATTAGCCATTGTATCAGGTGAGGTTTCTCATTCATAATTCACTGCCAAATTCAAGATCTAACAACTATGTAGGAAGCTGAAAATATGAACAATTGGCTAAAACTTGGGAAAAGAAGTTACTTTTGTTAGGAGGGTCTGGTCAATAATAAATGCAAAGTGAGAATTACCTAAAATATACACTATTTTAAACAAAAAAGCACAAAGCACATATCCAAAATTGGAGGTAGAGGCCAAGCTGCTTTATTTAACTCCTACTCTATCCTGGACCTAGGAGTTCAACTGCCTTTAAATAAAATGTCACAACACATTTTTCAAAAGTATCTAATAGATTTTATTTTGTATTTGAATCATCACAGAGGGGCTCCTGGGTCGCTCAGGTGGTTAAGCTTCCAACTCTTGATCTCGGTTCAGGTCATGACCTCACAGTTCATGGGATCAATCTCCACGTTGGGCTCTGTGCTGACAGTGCAGAGCCTGTTTGGGATTCTCTCTCTTCCTCTCTCTCTGCCCCTCCCCTGCTTGTACATGCATAAGCTCCCTCTCTTTCTCTCTCAAGTAAACTTAAACACAATAAACCATCACAGAATTCCTGACAAAAAGTTTAATAACATATAGATCATACAACAGCAGATAAAATGTTAGGGCACTTCTTTCCTCACATAGTAGGTACACATAGCCATAGAGCCTATTTGATAGAAAAAGGCTTAAAATAGAAAAATTGTTTTAATATGAAATCAGATGAATCATGTCAAAAAAAACCATCCCAATTTAACTTGACCCAGCACCTGGCTATAAATATGTACTAATTAGTGAATTACAAAGCTGACATTGAGCACTCTTCTTCAATGTCATGGGTAGACCAGAAATTTATACAAGTTGACCTTATGTTTCTTTACTTTTCTAGCCCCCTCCCCAATTTTTTTGAGACAGGCTTGATAAACACCTTTCTAGTAGCATCCATGGGAATTAGTTATTTGTAGGCACAAAAACAGTAACAGCAAAATCAGTGGTCCTTCCACAAGATTAGCTCTCTCTCTCCCTCAAAAAATGTTTCAACCTAATGTGTAGAAGAGAGAAGTAGGTCTACTGAAATTGATTAAAAATATTAAATATTATTTGTGCATAAGGGTGATTCTCAAAGGAATGAATGATTTATAATTTAAGTGTCCTCTGTAATATCTTACAAAAGGAATTTCAGATGATGAGACTGATTCTAAAGTAAATAAGCTTATACAGATTTAAAACATGTCAACTTTACATACAATGCAACTTACCAAGAACAACTTTTTGTTTGCAGGGGGCATAGTGGTTTTGTTTGTATTAGGAAAACAGCTCCATTTTTCATCACAAGCTTCAGTTCTGAGGATGTTTAAACAAAGAATGAAGAATCAACTGGCAAGAGGGATATTCCTGGCTCTAATACATCACATATTGATTTCTTTTAAGGAAAGAAAAAATGCAAATAAAGAGAAGATTTTCTAATCTATCTAACAGCATGTTTTCCCTCATTCAAATGCAAATGTTCTCCATATGTTCTGACTTTGCACGTGTAATAAATATTATGCGAGATAGCTTAGTGACCCTACCAGTGGGCCTGATTCTTTAATTTCAGAAACTCGGAGAAAACCAGGGGCGTGCAGCAGAGCTCTTCTCATCCTCCGTAATCAGTAATGTCAGCAGAATGCCCCTGGTCCATCACCTACTGACTGACTCACCTTCTGATGTCTGCAATATCAGCCCAGCACTCCATTACAAGCCTTTGTGAGATAGCAGAGAATGACAGAGGGGAACAAAAGTCTTGTTTCACTAAGGGGGAGGGGGAAGTGCTGAGTTGCTAGAGAGAACATTCTTAGGTGTCCCTAACACAGAATCCCTCCCACAGTTTTAGTGTCCTCGTTTCATTCAACAACATTTGCCATGTTCTTAACGATTTGGGGAAGCAATGTCTGCCTTGATAGAGACTTAATGCAAGCATTGCTCAAAGATACATCATCCCAAAAGATGTAACTATGTAACTAGTAGCTCTTATAGCATATTTTCTAACAAAGGACATTCTGATTTTATACCTAATGTTTTTAATTTTTCACAGAAAAAAAATTAAATATACGTATAGCTTGTCTTCTTCCTTTTGGAACTTAATTTATGTAACATTTAAATCAATCAGCAGGTGAATAACAATAAAATATGAATTTTTATAGATGTCAGGAAGAATGTCAATGAAACAGTTAACAGGGCTTTGTGTTTAGGGCAGAAGAGGCAATGTCATTCATTTGGCATTTCTTCTAAAGATGTCCTAGTTGAACAGTACAAGCTTTGGAGGTCAAATGGAGCCAGAAGACCTCAATTCTGGTCCCAATTCTCCTCCTTATTAGCTGTCTTGGTGTGGGAAAATCATTCAAACTTCCCAAAGCTTAGAATTTTAATAACCACACTTTGTCTAGTTCACAAAGTAAGGATCCAGAGGACTAATATGTTCCAGATTATTTTTTTAAACTTTTAGAGAATGATACAAATGTAAAACACATAAGGACAGCTTGGTCAATATATGGTTATAATACAGAGACTCCTATATGTATGTAATTTTTTTTTAAGTTGAGACCTTTTCTATTTTTCTAAAGGTATTTAATAAGGAGAGGTGATAAAAGAAGGAATTACAGAAATTTAATCTTAATATCTAAGTAATAATTACGCTAGAACTCCAGTAACTTGGACATGACTGAGGATCAGCGAGTTGGGTGGTCGCTAAAGAGAACAGCAAAGAGAAACATTGAAGCATGACACAGAAAAAAGGAGCCAGGCCTAAGGACAAGTGGCTCCCTTGAGAGAGGGACCCATATCTGGCCCAGGTTCAAGGGCTCATGCCTAGGTCTGAGGGAAAGGGGGCTACAGAATCACAGATAAAACCTGATGCTGTTCCTTTACTAAACACAAACTATCACAGGCACTGAGGCTTCAGAAGTAACAGGAAGTAGCATTAGTGCATCAAAACCAAACATGCACATTTTGCAGATATCAAAACCGGAACAAGCAGCGGGGGTACTCTGATGCGGGGTATCAAACCCCTCCACAGCACATGTGAAAATGAGGATCCAAGATAGGAAGAGCAGAAAATGTCACTGTTTTTTTAATCTGAGGGGTCCAGGGATAATTTGAGAGAAAAGACTTGCAGAGGGTACTGTTTGGGAGGAGCAGAAGCAGAGAAATAGACCCTGTTGACAACTACTATAGCCTGAATGTTACTCCCATGCAAGTGGACATTAAGAAATGTTGCCAATAGGAGCACCTGGGTGGCTCAGTCCGTTAAGCATCCAACTCCCGCTCAGGTCATGATCCCACGGTTAGTGAGTTCAAGCCCTGCATCGGGCTCTGTGCTAACAGCTCAGAGCCTGAAGCCTGCTTCGGATTCTGTCTCTCTCTCTCTCTCTCTCTCTGCCCCTGCCCCAGTCCCACTTGTGTGGTCTCTCAAAAATAAATACATGTTAAAAAAATAAAAAAAAAAAAGAAATGTTGTCAATAAATAGGAACATTAAATAAAGAAGAAATACTTAGAAAACACAGTATTTACTTGCCCAAAAGGTATCATTTATTAATTACAAGGGAAGACTCAGCCAGTGCTAAATACTACCATATAATACTCCTAGTAAACATTCAAAATAACTTAACAAAATATTTTATGATGAATTTATTGATCTGACTCTAATAGCTAATATTTAATGAATACATACTATGTGCCAAACACTATGCTACAGGCTTTTACAAGGATTATATTATTTAGCTCTCCCAACAAATCTACAGTGGTTTCACCTTCACAGTAATGCTTTTTCACAGGTGAATAATTGAGGGCCTAGCGAGCTTTGAGTGACTTTGCCAAGGGCAAACAGCCAGGGAAGGGACCAGGATCGGAGAGGAGCCGTCTGACTAGTGCTGCCCACCACAACCAAGACACGAGGCGGGGCGGGGGGGTGGGGGGTACTCCATGCAGCTAAGGGGCGAAGACAACCAGTGAGTAAAGTCTGTAGAAACACCGTGCCAGGAAGACGTCTACAACTAGAACAAGTCCACGGATGCTCGGGAAGACCACGTGCATGCCAGGTATATCCCATGCCGTATTTATTGGCTCCAGCTACATTTTGCAATTTGCATTTACATAAGCTGTGAGGCTAAAAACATTCTTGGATTAAGATCTGAGTACAAAATCCAAACTTTGCCTTTAACCAGTATGTACACTTTGGGAAATGACAACCCCTCTGAAACTGTTTATTAATGTATAAAAGGGGAGATGAGGAGTAATGATGATCATGCATTTGAGGAACTGCTGTAAGATTTAAATGAAGTCACAGGGCTGAAGCAGTTAGGAAAATCCCAGCAGCACAGTCAGTGATAAAAGTGGCAACACACTCTTTCATCGTGTACAGCTGTTTCTTGTCAGAAAATAAAAATCGTGCAATACCAAGTGAGTTGGAGCACTCACTGAAACGTAAAAAGTGTGCTAAAATTTTTAATGTAATAGATAGCCTCTAATTCTTATCAAGAACTGGCCATGCTCACACTTGTTTATATGTAAACTATATAGTATTAACAATTTGAACAAACAATGACAAATATGTATAGAAGTAATCAAAATATAATGACAACATGGAGTATAGCCATGAGAAGCAGCTGTCGGCAGCAGAAAGTGAAAATAACTTGGAAAAGGAAACGATAGGTTCTGATCTTTTTCTTTTTCTTGCTTCAGTCTTATCAACAGAGTTTACATCAGCCGACCTCAATGGTCCTGTCCAATTTTAAAACAAGCATGCTATTCTATTAATTTTCAAGTATTTTTGATAATCAGAGTAGTGGGACCCTGGATAAAAGCATCATTGCTATGCCCAATTCAGTGACAAATTTCAATCTCTTAAGGTCTGGATTTCATCTCACTGCCATACCCTTTGTTCTTCTGAACTTGAATGGACACTCTTAAATAGTCCAATGCTTAAGAGGCAAGGCACCAGGAATGACAAAGAACAGAAAAACAAGATGAAGGAGGGAAGGAAAAGGGGTGGAGAGGGGAAGGGAGGAAGAGTGGATGGGAGGGGGAAAGGGAGGGAAGGAGAAAATAAAATAGTCTAGAAACTCCACAAATTGGCTAATCAGGTTTCAGAACAAGAAATGATCAGTAAGCTGTCCGGGAGATGGCTTAGTCCAGCAGTTCTCCAAGTGTCATCCAACTTTTAGCAGTATAGATTCTCAGGTCCCATCCAGACGTAGTATATCAGAAACTCTAAGCAATTTGTGTTTTAAAAAGTCCTCCAGGTGAGCTTGATGCACACTAACCCCTAAAACTGTATTCATTTTTGTTTTTCTAATGAATTCTAAGATCAAGCTTTTTAAACATTTGCAATCTTTAATACTCCATATTGAAGCAACTAATCCTACATTCTATCAAGGTTCAAAAATATCCTATAATCCATTCTCAAGCTTGAAATTTCACAGCTGTTACATATTGGAGTATGTGATACTCTAAGCTCCCACATAATCTATTTCTATCTAGGAAGTCATGAAACAATTTTAGATTCCAAAGTAGCAGAAATGACCAGAGCTTAGAGAAATGCTGTAGGGATAGAAGGATATTATATCCTGCTAATAACACACAGCTTGAGGTACTTATTCAATATATAGATTAATATGGCAAGAAAAACAAGCAATCAGTAGGACTACCTAGCAGTCTAATTAATGTGTATGTCATCGCGGTACTAAGAACATTTATAGCTCTTTTGTTAAATTGCAAAAGTCTCTTCTCTTGATAAGCTTTTCCACCCTCAAACTTATTTGAATGCTAATATTCTGATCAGGGCCATGGTGCACGTTTCTTATATACTATAAAATATAAGAAGGAATAGAATAAATACAGTAAAATAAGAATACTGAATAAGATATGGATATCTAACCACATTTAGTAAACCACAAAAACAAAACAGGAGACCAATAACATGCAATACATCCACATGAGATAGAGTTTAAATGGCAGACTGAACATACACATCTATTTCCCCTATCCCAACTCTCAGTGAAATTAGGAAAAACCATATTTTATAAGTTCATGACAACCATTGTTGGAAAAATTTTATCAGTAGATAAGAAATTTGAGCAAAAAATCCTTGAGGCAGATAAGATTAAATAAAGAAGAAATATAAGAAATCAAAGCCCAAACTTAAGTAGGAGAAATCTATAAGATCAAATCTCTTAAAAAAAAACTCCAGATAACGCTCTACACCAGACACCCCACTGTCAGAGTCAACCAATCCACAGACGCAAGAAGCCGTAACCAGGATAATTATGAAAGGACCATGGTATGAACAGCTGGAGAAGTTTGATGCCTTCTCCCATGCCTTTGTTTATTCTGTGACTAGCAGCCACAGTATTCATCACTAGAATAAAGTCCTGAAACCTACTTTCTAAATAAAGTCAACCATCTGCCTTGGGAATGCTCCTCGCCAGAATATAGAGAAAGTCACCATAGAGCTTGAGACGTCCAGAATCTCCCAAAGACAACAGAAGAGAAATAAAGAAAAGAATTATCTGCTGCCAACGTTCACAGGAAAGCAAACCCTTCATGCAATCCTTAGATATACTGCTTCATGCAACAAGTATTTCCTCTGCACCCACTGGGTAACAAATATGATTCAGCATCCTCGGGAGATACCCTGATGAGGAAGTGGTCAAGCTCCCACCCTAGCATGTTTCCATTCTGGTAGGGAAGAACAAAAACAAACAAGCCTATATTGGTCACCAAGCAGTGTTATGTGCTATGAAAAAAAAAAAAAAAAACAACAGGGACGGGAAAGAGGAAAAAGAGTGACAGAGGATGATAATTACATAAGGAGTAATTCTTCTCTTTGGTGTGAGACCCAATGAAAGTGATACCTAAATAGAGTCTGAGGCTGAGGAAACAAAGTATAAAAGCCCTGAGGTGGGAACTTAACTTTCAAAAACAAGAAGGCCAGTATGACTGGAACACTGTAGTCAAGAACAGAAATGACAGGAAATAAAGTCAGAGAAGTAAGCAGAAGTTTGACAATGTAGGAGCATTCTGATAAGGCTAAAGAGTTTGGATTTTACTGTCAGTATACTAGAAAGCCATTAGAAAGGTTTTGTTGTGTCATTTTTCAGGAACAATATGACTTATATTCTAAAAGATTCGCTCAGGCTGCTGAGTAGTTGATAAACATAGTGGCAAGAATGGAAGCTAGGGGACCATTCTGGAGGCTACTGCAGTAGAATAGGTGAAAGATGATGGTGACCTGGGTTAGGGATGGAAGTGGGGAATGGTGAGAGTTGCTCACATACCTTGTCTAAAAGTAGAGGCAGATGTGGCAGAACTGTTGCTGCATTGGTGAAGAATGTTGGAGAAAGGGAAGATACAAAGATGAATGTGAGATTGGCATGAGCAACAGATGAATGGTATCATCATCTCTGATATGGAGGCTCTAGAAAGGAAGCAAACCTGCCCTGGGGTAGGAGTTCAGTTTGGGTTCTGTCATGACTGAGATGCCTTCTCAACATCTGAGCTTAAGGTACTGAATGAGCAGTTGGCAATCACAAGAGGCAGATGCATTATTAGGAATATTAAAAGAACAAAAACAAAGTGCTATTTAGACCCTTAATGACAAATATAAATAGAAAACCAATATGCCAACGAATACATGATGAATAATAATAGCAAGAAAGTGAGGGAAACAAACATATTACTTGGAACAGGCTAAATCTTCTTTTTTTAATTTTTTAAAAATGTTTATTTATTGTTGAGAGAGAGGCAGAGCACAAATGGGTGACAGGCAGAGAGAGAGGGAGACACAGAATTTGAAGCAGATTCCAGGCTCTAAGCTGTCAGCATAGAGCCCAATGCAGGGCTCAAGCCCAGAAACCGCGAGATCATGACCTGAGCTGATGTCGGACGCCTAACCGACTGAGCCACCTAGGTGCCCCAGAATAGGCTAATTCTTAGAACACATAACATACACCTATTAATGGCTTAGTAAAGTTTATTTTTCACATACATCACAGTCCATTATGGGCTGGTGGGAGGTGAGACAGAAAGGGAGATTTTGTCCACAGTCATTCAGAGATCCAGTATCCTACACCCAGCAGCTCTGCCAACATCTATGACTCACAGTCTTCCACTGGATTCTTTGTATCCTGCCAGCAATCAAGTGAGGAGAACACGGAGAAGGCACACTGTCTCTTCTTCACATCCTCTCTGGAGAGTATTTTAGGAGCAAGGCCCAGGAATGGTATAAATGACTTTTCTCTCATTTTACTGGCCAAACTCCAGTACAGCCTATTTAACTACAGGGGAGGTTGAAGCAGAAAAATGAAATGGGATTTCAACACACGTGATTTATCTCTGCCACACCAACCCAACAAGCAGAAAAAACAGCTCTCAAAAAAAAAATTAAAGAAGAAAATGTTGAAATTGAAATAATTAACCATCTTAAGGGATTTAATAAGATTCCACACCCATAGGAAAAAGTGGTTGCTATTTTAAAAAAAAGAAACACTAAAAATATTATCACTCTATAAATAAAATAATATTATAAATAGGATAAGTAGCACATAGTGACTGGTAAAGACTTCATGAGGGGCACCTGGATGGCTCAGGCAATTAAGCAACTGACTCTTGATTTTAACTCAGGTCATGATCTCACAGTTGGTGGTATCTGTGTGGAGCCAGCTTGGGATTCTCTCCCTCCCTCCCTCCCTCCCTCCCTTTTCTTTCTCTCTCTCTCTCTCTCTCTCTCTCTCTCTCTCTCTCCCTCCCTCCCTCCCTCCCTTCCTCCCTGCCCCTCCCCTGCTTTCTCTCTCTCTCTCTCTCTCAAAATAAATAAACATTTAAAAATGTTTTTTGTTATAATAAAAAAAGACTTCATAAGCTATATTTTTGGTCTTCAAGGCTGTCCCAGATTATAGAACAAATAAATAAATGGAGAGTACAAGTTAAGATACACATAGGAATTTCAACATTTGCCTATTAAGACATTAAAAAGTACAAAATGAATTTGATGAGTGGAAATAAACAAAACAATAGGTACATTTTCAAGCTGAAGGAAAAGGCACACATGTTTAGGTTGAAAATTCTTCTTGAGTACAGAAGACTAACATGACCTTCCCTTAGATAAATTGTGATTAAATCTCAATACTCCAAAAATGAGCAAATTTTTAAATAGTTCAGAGAGAAAAATCAGGTACTTACAAATAAATGGGAATTAGATTGTTATTGATATCCCATCTCTAAGGCTATGTGCTAAAACAAAGGTCTTCACAGGTCTATAGAAAAAACATTTACAACTTTTAAATTCTAAACCTATCAAACTATCATTCAAACATAAAAAGATATTTTTGCATATTGAATTGCTCATAAATTTAAGAGCTATAGGCATTCCCTGAAAAAAATGACTGACTCACTAAAACAAAACAAAAATAAAAATAACTTGAGAAAGACATGGGCAACATGAAACAGCAGGAAGCAAAGAAAGGAGACAACGTATGTTCACACCTAAAAAGTATCTGCAGCAAATTTGACAATGACAATCCCAATATAACACCCAATTATTTATAAGGAGGGGATACAGAAAGGGAAAGTATCCTAAGGATGAAGTTTTGTGCATGAGAAGGTATGAGTATTGTCCAATTAAATCTAGACATTGATATAAAATATGAACACATATTTTCTAAAATTTTAAGGGTTGCCACTGAAAAATAGTAACAGGAAGTGGGTGTTGAAGTTCAATAAAGTAAAAAATATGTAACAACCATAGAAAGATCTCAATCAATAAAAAGAGGAAAAAATGATAGTGTGGAAGACATGAGGGGAAAGCAGGAAAAAAGCATAAAAATTAAAGAGGGAAAGAATAAATAAATATAACCATTATGAATTACAATACACCTGAATAGGCTAAAATATCTACTAAATTTATTACGTCTTAAAAATTAGATTCTTTAAAAATCTAGGACTTAGGAGTAAGATGAAAGGAAGCTATAGGCTTTTTGCAAAACAAACAACTAAATACAAGACGTGAAATTAAAAGCTAGAAAAATATTTTCCAAATGTGAACTTAAACAAAGAAGGCAAGTGTCCCATTATTAACATCAGATAAAATATACATTCACATATATATGTGTTTTTAATATGTATATCCTGGTAACAATGAAATGCAACTTAAGTTAATGACATTGGATAAGATAAATCATAACATCGAAAACAAAAAAAATTAACTTTAAGTTTATTATTTTTGAGAGAGAAAGAGGAGAGAGAGAGAGAGAGAGAGAGAGAGAGAGAGAGAGAGAGAGAGAGAGAGAGAATGAGCACAAGCCAGGGAGGGACAGAAAGAGAAGGAGACACAGAATCCATAGCAGGCTCCAGGCTCTAAGCTGTCAGCGTAGAGCCAGATGCGGGGCTCAAACCCACCAACTGTGACCTAAGCCACAGATGCCCCAACCCAGGCACCCTAAAAAAATATTTTCTTACTGAAATTTACATTTCTGCAAAACCTGAAGAACAAAAGAGAAGCTAGAAAATGGTAATAAAAGAATTCTTTAAACTGTGGATGTGGTTTGTACATGAATGATACAGGCTCAAAAGGATCATAGAAATCATTGTGAGGACTAAATTACGTAGCAAAAACCTAATAAGTTTATAATTTAGTAAGTACATAAAGTAAAAAATTTAGTAAGTAAACAAATAATGCATGCATTAAACAGAAAATGAATGTTATAATTACACAGTACTAGAAATGAAAGTAATGTTACTTATCAAAATCTGTGACATTTGGCCAAAGATGCATTTGAAAAAAAATAAATAAGTAGATTTACAGGCATGCATAGTAGACTAGGAAAATAAGTTAATTAAGTAGTCATCTCAAGAAACCACACACTCACACACACACACACACACACACACACACACACACACACGAATAATAAAAGCAGATATTAAAAAGAAAAATATTAGACTTAATAAAATTAGAAGTTGGTTCTCTGTAAATACAGCTAAAATATACACATTTCTGAAAAATCTAAAGAACAAAAGAAAAGCTAGAAAATGATAATAAAAGAATTCTTTTTACTAAGAGGTGATAAACTGTAGGTGTGGTTTGTATGTGAATGATACAGGCTCAAAAGGTTCATACATGTCATTGTGAGGACTAAATAAGGAGGTAATAAAAACTTAATTTAGTAAGTAAATACAGTTAAATAAGTAATCATTAAGAGAAGAACGAATGAAAGAATGTTAGGACTAAGTAATTTTATATACATGATGAGTTTAATCAGCACCTGGCAAACAGCAATGCCCCATAAGTGTTTGCTATATGATTACTTCATTTCACTCAAGCTGCTTTGTGGAGACAAGATTAGTGATATAAGAGTGGAAATGAGGGATTGGTTAGAATGGTACTACAACAATCCAAGGAAAAATGATGAGGGCTTGGATTAGAGGGACAGAAGCAGAGATGATGAGAAATGTTAATTTACATAAAGTTTGAAGAGTAAGTCAAAAGGATTCACTGAGAAACTCTATGTGGGGTGTACAATAAACAGTCAAGTCAAGGATAAATACAAGTTTTCAGGCCCAAGCAGGTGAACAAATGAAACTGTTATTCATGGAGACCAGGAAAATCCATCAGGATATGGATCTTAAATATACTAAATTTGAGAATCCTATTGGAAATCCATATGAAGATCTAATTCACCTCCACCTCACCTTCACTTCACTGTAAACAGTTAGGAATGTGTTAGGAATGGTTTGTACATGCTCCCAACAGACAAGGATGAAAACTTGATTGACCTTAACTTGGTAAGCAAGATGGCATAAACCAGTATTCAAACATCAGGATCATCAGGATAATCTATGAACAGAAGCCATCCTGTGCCTGTGACTAACCTAGGTTAGGCTTTTATTGCCTTGATCGTATATTCGGATTAGTGTATGTGCACCCCTCTGAGGTCTTTGGTGGCTCTGGATGTTACACGTACAATAAAGGGTGTTGTACTGTCTCCATACTGTTGCTTCCTTTGCCATTACATACGCCTTCTATCCTTTCATTGTGCTTGCTTCTGTCTCTCCGCGTCATCTTCCCCAACCATAAACACGTACACATGCACATATGCATACAAAAAGGTACAGAAAGAATACAACCAAACTGCAAACAGATAAGGATATAATTGAGGAAGGATATGATGAGAGTCTCTCTTAGCTTTTCTTTATATACTTCTTGAATACTCAACCTTCCCCCATGTTTTACCCTTCTAAAGACTGCTGTTGCATCAACAGAAACGCTAACACCAATTTTAAATGATTACAGTAGAAGCCAAAATGTTCACTAAGTGGTGAGATTTATTTCTAAGTCGGGAGATTAGTGTTTTTTCTTACCTATATCTTTAAAATATTCTAGAATAGGGGCGCCTGGGTGGTGCAGTCGGTTAAGCGTCCGACTTCAGCCAGGTCACGATCTCGCGGTCCGTGAGTTCGAGCCCCGCATCAGGCTCTGGGCTGATGGCTCAGAGCCTGGAGCCTGTTTCCGATTCTGTGTCTCCCTCTCTCTCTGCCCCTCCCCCGTTCATGCTCTGTCTCTCTCTGTCCCAAAAATAAATAAACGTTTAAAAAAAAAATTTTTCTAGAATAAGTATCAGTAAGGTTGTAATTATATAAAAGAACACATATTTGAATGTAAGAATCAGGAAACATAGGTCCAGATATTACCTGTGATCCAATCCAGTAGTATGAAAGCCAATCTCAGCCTCTATTGCTTTGTTTCTAAAGTGAGCAGTTAAAATGATTTCAGACATCCATTCAAGCTCTCATGTACTATGACTTCTTCTCCCCTTTATGTAAAAAAATGAACTAAATGTTTTGCCAAATCTCTGGAAAGAGGGATCTTTAAAGAGAGAGAGAGAGAGAGAGAGAGAGAGAGAGAATCTTGTTCTCTATCGCTCAAAACCACAACTATTTTTGTGGATTAAGACTGAACATGGGGCACCTGGGTGACTCAGCTGGTATAGCATATGACTTCTGCTCAGGTCATAGTCTTGTAGTTCATGGGTTGGGGCCCACATCAGGCTCTGTGCTGACAGATTGGAGCCTGGAGCCTGCTTCAGATTCTGTGTCTCCCACTTTCTCTGCCCCTCCCCTCCCCTCCCCTCCTCTCCTCTCCTCTCCTCTCCTCTCTCTCTCTCTCTCTCTCATGCACACACTCTCTGTCTCCCTCTCTCAAAAATAAACAAACATTAAAATAAAAAGAGTATGAACCTTTGGGACACCTGGGTGGCTAGGTCAGTTAAGGATCACTCTTGGTTTAGCTCAGGTCATGAACTCACAGTTCATGGGTTCAAGCCCTACATCAGGCTCTGCACTAGTAGCACTAAGCCTCCTTGAGATTCTCTCTCTCTCTCTCTCTCTCTCTCTCTCTCTCTCTCAGCCCCCCCCCTGCCCTTTCCTGCTTGTCCTCTCTCTCCCAAAATTATAAATAAACATTTAAGAAAAGTATGAATGGGGGCACCTGGGTGGCTCAGTTAGTTAAGCATCTGACTCTCGGTTTCAGCTCAGTCCTGATTTCATGATTTTGTGAGTTCAAGCCCCACATCAGGCTCTGTGCTGACAGTGTGGAGCCTGATTGGGATTGTCTCTCTCTCCCTCTCTGTGCCCCTCCCTCACTCAGGCTGTCTCTGTTTCTCTCACAATAAGAAATAAAAATAAAAAATTTTAAAAAGTATGAATGTTCACTTTATATTCTTTCTCCCTCCTTCCCTCTGCTTCCTCTCTTTCTTCCCATAAATACAGAGCACTTATTATGAATTAGACACTGTAATAGTTTGAGAATATAAAAGCAATAATTGTTAATATAACCACAAGCCCTGCCCTCATCAACTTTGCCATCCAGTAAGGGCTAAAGAGAAATTACAAGAAGATGGGATTTAAAAACCAAAATTATCACCATCACTAAAATAAAAAATTTCCTGGTCACAATTCAGTAGTTAAACCTCAATATGCTGGAGCAGCACATTAAAGCTGAGAGAACCGAAAGAAGGACACAGATGAATGCAAATGTTTTTCCCATGTTGGAAGAAAATTAGAGAAATCTAAGAATCCTTCCAGACCCCCAGTCTCCTGTTTCCTGTGTCTATCCAGGATGAGGCTGACATTTAAGCCAATTCAATTGTGAGAACAAGTCTGACAAAGTATTTCCCCTTTAATTGTGGTAGTTTTCCTTGGAGATGTGACCCAAGGCTGTGTTCTCTATATTCTGTAAAGACAGTTTTACAGAACCATCGCCAACACTTGTACTCAAGTCTCTAAAAGCTAGTATACTATTTACAAAAGAAAAAAAAAAACCACAAACAACATAAGAACTTAGTGTACATTAACTTCAAAAGGTTGTTAAATTGATTACAGACATCTTTACACGCACGTTAATTAGCTGGTTTTATCAGAAAGCAAGATCACATAGCTATAGTCACCATTTTACTACATAATTTCTTGTACTGGATTAAATAAAGTCCCTTATTAATGTATCTGACAATCAAAAGGGTTAGTTATTATGTTCCATAATATGATTAATGGTCAATGTATGTTTTGATTAAAATTAAAGGGATTTCTTTTCCCCATGAATTAGCAAAAATGAGAGGATATCAGTTTGGTTAATCAATGCAATAAATGCAGATATCTAAATAAATTACAGCACTTTACTAGAAGATAGGTAATCTATATTCTCTGAAGCAGAAGTAATTATTCTACAATTTTTAAAAGTTTACATTATTATGGAATGAACCCCATATTGATGGGAACATGAACAAACTGTGGAACATTAATATATTTGTAGCATAGTTAATTTGAAATGATGCCAGAGGTATGAATATTATCTTGTAAATAGGCACTATATGCCAATAATTTATTTAGCTTACTAGGAGTTTTCATTTGTAACTCAATTATTCAACATTCAGGTATATCATTACTATTTGTTATAGAAATTATATTTATAATTAACCCAACAACTACATTTAAGATACTTCTCAATTTCCCAGTTGATAACATATATGGCCCACCTCTAGATAATTACCATGCACCTCTCTTTTTTGACTGTTACAACCAAGATTTGGCAATTTACTGAATATAAATTACTTCAAGTTAACAATGATTATGTATGATTTGCTCCAGCTAAATTTTCTAATGTTATCATTTACCCTTAGGTATTGTTAATATATATATATATATTAACTCTGATTATGTCTTCTAAAGGCATGTTGGTAATGATTAATAGGCATTAGCATACACAGTATTTATATTTTATTTAAATGTTTCCCACCAGAATGTTTAGCAGTGTTATCCAGAAATGTTAGTGTAGCCATAATTGTCTACTATACATTGAGAGTAGAGATGGATTCACTTATTCTTTTTTTTGTTTAATTTTTTTAACGTTTATTTATTTTTGAGACAGAGAGAGACAGAGCATGAATGGGGGAGGGTCAGAGAGAGGGAGACACAGAATCTGAAACAGGCTCCAGGCTCTGAGTTGTCAGCACAGAGTCTGACGCGGGGCTCGAACTCACGGACCACGAGATCATGACCTGAGCCGAAGTCGGCCGCTTAACCGACTGAGCCACCCAGGCGCCCCTGGATTCACTTATTCTTAAAGAAAACCAAATAGGAAAGTTTTCTACTCATAAAAGACATAATAGGTTTATCTTAAACAAATACAATGAGTTATGCTATTTTATCTCCAATAATTATCTATAGAAATCTCATGAGAAGTAAAATTTAAAATATTAGAAGTCTACAATGTCTTGGATATAGCCTTGTAATTTTTCCTATTCTTACATGATTAAATATCATATAATATTCTGTGATACTGCAAGTAATTTAAAGCATAAATAAGAAAATATTCAATTTTAAGTACTCTGACCAAACCTAACTTTTATGGTAAAGACAGATAAATCTAGATGTACTCAATACCTGAAAAGTTACCAACACAAAATAAAACAAATAAATTGGCAACATTTCTTTCAAAGCCCTTTGGTAAAAATATAATGATTTTAGTTGTTACACAGAAATGCAGAATCAAGCAGTGCCTGGGTGGCTCACTTGGTTGGCATTCAACTCTTGATTTTGGCTCAGGTCATGATCTCACAGTGGTGAGATCAAGCCCCACCTTGGGCTCTGAGCTGGGTGTGGAACCTGTTTAAGATTCTCTTTCTCTCCCTCTCTGCCCCTCCCCTTCTTGCAGTCTCTCAAATAAATAAATAAACAAACACATATATATATGACATCCAATCCTTTCTGATAATTTATTTAAGTATTGTGTCAATTCATCCAGAGTACCCATTTATTGGGTTTATTCATTTTGAGTGAGTGAGAGAGAGAGAGAGAGAGAGAGAGAGAATGAACGGGGAGGGGCAGAAAGAGAGGGAGAGAGACAGAAAACCCCAAGCAGGCTCTGCACTGTCAGGGTAGAGCCTGATGCAGGGCTCAAAATCACAGAACCATGAGATTATAACTGAGCTGAGATTAAGAGTCAGACGCTTTATGACTGAGCCGCCAAGGTGCCCTAGTACCCGCTTATTTAATCAAACACTAAGCAAAGTACTTCTGTGACAGTATTTTGTAGATGTGGTTAAGTAAAGGAGATTACCCTTGATGCTGTGGTGGGTTCACCTAATCAGTTGGAAAGCCTTCTGAGCAAAACTTAAGGTTTCCCAGAGAAGAAATACTGCCTCAATACAGAAATACCAACTCCCGTTTCCAGACTACAGGCCTGCCCTACAGATATCTGACTTGCCAGCCCCAAAATCGCATGAGCCATTTCCTTAAAACAAAGTCTCTTTTATATAGAAATATATAACAGGTTCTAACATATAATATAGGTCCTCTGTTTCTGTGGCTCCCTGTTTCCCACAAGAAAGGTGTTCCTTGTCATAACAGGGGGCCAGAGTGGGGCATTCAACCCAATCTGAGGAGGAGTTTTATGATGGACAGGAGACATGCCTATCCTTTTTGAATATTATCAGGTGTGAATGAGAATAACTACAAAAGACATCAATTAAAAGCTATCTCAGATGGTCAAAAGGGCAAAGGTTGCATCAGGCAGGTAGAAATGCTTGGAAGCATGTTTTGTGTACGTCCAAAGCTCTATACATAGTCCAATATTACTAAACTTTAAGGTTTTAAGTTTATTCATTCAACAAATACTCATAGATTGTTTATAATGTGCTGACCCCATGCTGGCTGATGCACATACTGCTGCAAATTGGACATCAAGACCTCTGCTCACATGCAATTTGCAACCTAGTGGGGAAAGATAATTAATATGTAATTACATAATGGTAAGTGCCATTAAAAAAATAAAATAGCACAGGGGAGCTTGGGTGACTCAGTTAGTTAAGCTTCCAACTTCAGCTCAGGTCATGATCTCGTGGTTTGTGAGTTCAAGCCCAGCATCAGGCTGTGCACTGACAGTGCAGAGCATGCTTGGGATTCTCTTTCCCTCACTCTCTACCCCTGCCCCACTTGTAAGCTCTCTCTCTCTCTCTCTCAAAATAAATAAATAAACTTAAAAAAAATAGCATAATGGAAGGGTTCAGGGTGGGGGAACAATAATGGAGAACCTCTACAGAGGGGGCAGAAAAGTTGAAAGATGGGAACACCTAGACGCTTCAGGCAGAGAAAACCGCAAACACAATGGCTCTGGGATGGCAATGTGCCTTCCGTTTGGGGGAACAAAGGGAGCTGAAGTGGCTATAGCATAGTACATCAGGGACAGAGGTAGGAGATGAGGTTCTAGAGAAAGGCAGGGCATATATCATACAGATGCTTCGGGCCCTGGAAAGAAATTTGGGATTAATTCTAGTTGCACGGGAAATCAGCCTAGGATTTTCAGTAGAGAAAAACCATGATCCAATCGATACTTTTAAGGAGATCATTTTGCCCTTTCTATTCTTTATGAAATAAGCAGCAGGAAGTTCTGGAAGCAGAGAAATCAGGAGAGCATTTCAGTGATCAAGGCATAAGATTTTAGAGGGTAATAGTGTGGATGGGGAGACATGAACAGATAGAAGATTCATGTTGGAAGTGAAGTCAACAGGACCCGCTAATGGACTTGGCAATTACAAAAGTTACCCAATGTGATATGTAAGCATACCTGAATTGGGATAAACTTCTAGCAAAAGTGAGGGTAAACAGAAGACTTGGGTTCTACTACTGATTTGCCATCTGTGTAGCTTTGGGCAATTATTCTACTCTATGGTTCAGTATTCTAGCCCATAAAATGAAAGAATTGACTAGGATGAATATTAAAGCCTTCCTGAGCCCTGACTTCTCAGAATCTGCATAAAGGTTATAACTACAAACACATTAAAGAAAGACCTTTTAAACATATCAACCTATGGAGAAAACTAGGCTCACCAATCTGGTCTTTATTTTCAAAATATTTCTGAAAATATTCACCTTTGACATTCTCTCACTAGCCCATCAGACTAATTTTAATAAAAGGATTAAGATTCAGCATACTATCCTTTCAAATCATCATTCATGACACTGGTAAACACTCTCAAATTAGCACATAGGTGATATGTGAATAATATCGGATGCTAAGCCAGAGGAACTCTTCTGTGGTATGGTTCCCACAGAGAAACAAAAACTATCATGGGTGACTTCCCACAATGACTCTAAACATCAAAAAGGCCATTTGTAGTTTATATCCTTTTATTTAAAAATCCAAATATTAAAAAGCAGAACACCTTTGACATTCTACAAAGCCCAACATTCACTCAAAGCATCACAGATCCTTATCATGCCTTACAATTGGAATGATCCTGAGAAATGGCCTGTTTCAGTGAATCACTCAGATGCTATTTTCCAAAAGACATATGCTCTTCTTGTTCCTGGTTTACAGGTTGCTGATTTCTCTTAGGGTCCAAAAGGGAGCAACACAGCATTAAAAATATAAGCAGTTGTAGAGCCATCCCCAGCAGGATGTGGTTTTACAGTTACAGTGTTTTGAGACATATTAAGGATAACTTCTTTCAGGAGAAAGAATGAAGAAGCACCAGAAATACCAGCATATGAATGACTCTTAGTAGAAGCCAACTTTTTCCTATTCCTTTTTTGGGGGAATTCCTTTATAAAAACATTTCACCATGACTCTCAATTGCTTACCATTATGAACACATAGAGGTAATTCCCAGAACATGCTTGTATGTACAAGGGACTGAAACACAGAGTAGAGGCATTTTTTAATGGCATGTTTTCTCCTATGAGAAACATTCACTGGGTGGAAATAAATTCTTATTTCTATTTGTAAAGAAAAGCAGCATCAAGTGAAGTCAGATGAAGATAAATGGAAAATGGAGGTAACTTGCTCACATTTTTATCTGTAAAGACATGCTTAACTTAAAAAAGTATTTTCTGAAAAAGATACTGAATATAGTATGTGACTAAAACTAAGAACATTATACACATTTGGAAAATATTAGTGGAGAAGGACTCTAATATATGCTAGGAATTTGGAGACTAAATTCCTGTTGGCATTTAAGATTAGTAAGGAAGTAAAAACAACTGATTAATATAAGTAATCAATTTTGATACAGGATCTTTCCTGGAAGTTAGTTTTACAGAGAATGGATCTTGGGAAAGGCCCTTCAGGTGAAGAGAGCTTAAAGAACAGGTCTTCCCAGTGAAAGTGGCATCTGTAGACTCCTTCCAGCTAATAATATATAGTGTGGAAGTTGAGCCTCAGTGTAAAGAGGGTTTAACCTTTTAGTGCAATAATGGCAGCATAACTAAACATGCAAGTTACTGCTGAAGCAATTGATAACTCTTTCTCTGAGCTCAAAGTGTTTTAGAAAATATTTCAGCAACTCTTAGAATCCTATGTTAGCTTGATGATTAAGATTTCTCTGTATAGGGGCACCTGGGTGTCTCAGTCAGCTGAATGTCCAACTTTGGCTCAGGTCATGATCTTACAGCTTGTGTGTTTGAGCCCCGCATCGGGCTCTGTGCTGCTGACAGCTCGGAGCCTGGAGCCTGCTTCAGATTCTGTCTCTCTTTCTCTCTCTCTCTCTCTGCCCCTCCCCTGCTCACGCTCTGTCTCTTTCTCCCTCAAAGATAAATAAACATTAAAAAAAAATTTAATATTTCTCTGTATATATAAGCATACCAAAGGTAGGTGTGGACACTTTATGAAGTGGAATTGCAAGCTCAAAGTCAGAGCTGAGTAAATGATCCTGAAACCCTACTGTTTCAGCATTACAGCCATGAAATCATGCAATATTCCTTGACAGCCTGTCAAAAAGAAGAAAAAAACAAAAAGCTCTGGCATTTTAAAGTAAGGAATTAAATGTTACAATGATGAATTACAAAAAAACACCTGATATTGTAAAGAAAAAATAGAAATGACTCAATAATTTTTTATTATGTACTGAAAGATATGAACAATTTACAGAAGAAAGGCAAATGGCTCATCAACAAGAAAAATGCCAACCTCACTAGCAATAGCAAGTTAAAAATCAAACAAATTGAAAAAGGTACATTTTATCTGTAAAATGGCTAATGTTTTTTTGTTTTTTGTTTTTTAATAATTCGGCCACATGTTGTCCAAAACAGGTTATAAAACAATATGCACAATAGGATTCGACTTTTGTTAATAAACAAGTGAACACAGATTTAGATAGAAAAGAGAGTAAGGGCCTTTAGACCAAAATGTTAATCCTGGTTTTATCTAAATAATGGCAGGTCATTTTAATTTTATATTTTTTCTTACAGTTTTTTAAATGCTTCCAAGTTTCCTTCAAAAAGAAGTTTTATGGTGAAACAAGTTATTAAAAATTGTGTTAAAAAAATAGGGTCAACCAAAAAGCCTATTGTGCTATTATGTAATTTACATTTATCAATACTCCTGGAAATACACATTGATCAACACAAATAACGCACTTTCAATTACCAGAAGATATATATATGCATTCCAAGAGGGTAATTTCCATTAGAATATTTATCTCATTTGGTAATCATCATCCTAATAGAAATCCACTCAACTTCATTAAGATACACGTTATTAAAAACTTTGGTCACCAAAACACATGTGTTAAAATGTTTAAACATTTTAAAATTCTGCAGTCGAATGGGATTCCAAAACTATTTGAGATTTAGACATGTAATGAAAACTTCTTATCACCTGGCTAGAATAAAAATACCAACTGGTTGCTCTTTGGCTTTTACACCAGATGTCATTACCATCCTTACCCCACGTTCACCTTCTCTAATTTTTAGTCACATTAGTAGATGTTAAAATATGTCCCTATGATAATAAAGGATGTAGAGAATCCTCATTGTTTTTTTTTTGTTATGATAATAGGACTGTAAGAATTAGGCTGAAGATGCTCTTAAAACAAAAAACAATATCGTTAGGCAAATTAAAGAAGAAATCTAAGAGACATGATTGAATTACGGGAGGGATTACTTTCAAGTTTTTAAGACACTGTAGGCAAATAGATGATGATGTTTCTAAATTAATTATAACTTCAATAGCATAGGTTCAGCATTACTTCAAATTGTTGTTAAAAAAGTTGCTCTAGTTGCTATACGCGACACGAAAAAAACACTTTAAAAATATTTTCTTATTCACACTGCTTCCTTGATTAGTCCTAATAAATGACATTTTAATAAATGCAGAGAAGCTCCCCAATAAGATGGATGACAGTTATGATTAAAAAGGTATTAAAAAAATAAAACATCTTAGTCTGAAACAGAAAAAATAAATTATACATAGACACACATACATACAACACCTCAAAAATAGAAATGTAACAAAGTAGATTATATCTCACTGGAAATAATAGGAATGCAAAATAACATAAAGTCATAATGTTAGCTGTGGGTTATCTTATATGGCCTTTATTATGTTGAGGTATGTTCCCTCTAAATCTACTTTGTTGAAGGTTTTTATTATGAATGGGTGTTGTACTTTGTCAAATGCCTTTCCTGCTTCTATTGAAGTGATCTTATAGTTTTTATCCTTTCACTTATTGATGGGGTATATCACACTGATTGATGCGCAAATAATGAACCACCTTGCAACCCAGGAATAAATACCACTTGATTGTGGTGAATGCTTTTTTTAAATGTATTGTTGAATTTAGTTTGCTAGTATTTTGTTGAGAATTTTCACATCTATATTCATCAGAGATAGTGGCCTATAGTTCTCTTTTTTAGTGGTGTGTTTAATCTGGTTTTGATTTCAAAATGAATTTGAAAGTTTTCCATCCTTTTCTATTTTTTGGAATAGTTTGACAAAATATAGGTATTAACTCCTTTAAATGTTTGGTAGAATTCACCTGTGAAACCATCTGGACCTGTTGTTTGTTGTGAGTTTGTTTTATTTTGTTTTGTTTATTACTGACTCACTTTCTTTGCTGGATATCAGTCTGTTCAAGTTTTCTATTTCTTCCTGTTTCAGTTTTGGTAGGTTATATGTTTTTAGGAATTTATCTATTTCCTCTAAGTTGTCTAATTTGTTAACATGTAGCTTTTCATAATATTCTCTTATGATTGTATATCTGTGGTGGTTATTTCTACTCTGTCATTTATGATTTTATTTATTTATTTCTAGTTTTCTCTTGGTAAGTCTAGCTAGAGGTTTATCAATTTTTTTTTTCAAAGAACCAGCTCCTGGTTTCATTGATCTGTTCCATTGTTTTTTGGTTTCTATATCATTCATTTCTGTCCTAATCTTTATTATGCCCTTCCTTCTGCTGGCTTTAAGTTTTGTTTGTTGTTGTTTTTCTAGCTCCTTTAGGCCTAAGGTTAGGTTGAAATGTCTTTTGCTTCTTGAGGTAGAAGTGTACTGCTATAAACTTCCCCCTAAGAATTGCTTTTGCTGCACCCTAAAGGTTTTGGATCACTGTGTTTTCATTTTCATTTGTTTCCACGTGCTTTTGTGTCTCTTTGATTTCTTGATTGGCCCATTCATTGTTTAGTAGCATGTTATTTAGCCTCCATGTATTTGTGGTCTTTCCAGAATTTTTATTGTGGCTGACTTATAGTTTAATAGCTTTTTGGTTGGAAAAGATGCATATTTTGACTTTGACCTTCTAGAATTTGTTGAAGCTGGCTTTGTGGGCTACTATGTGGTCTATTCTGGAGAATGTTCGGTGTGTACTTGAAAAGAATGTGTATTCTGTTTTCGGATAGAATGTTCTGAGTATATCCATTAAATCCATTTGTTCCAGTGTGTCAAAGCCTTAATTTCCTTGTTTGTTTTCTGTTTAGATGATCTGTCAATTGATGTAAGTAGAATGTTAAAGTCCCCTGCTATTATTGTATTATTATCAATTAGTTCCTTTATGTTTCTCATTATTTGTTTTATTTGGGTGCTCCTATGTTGGGTGCATAAATATTTACAATTATTAGATCTTATTGGTTTGTCACCTTTATTATGATATAATGCCCTTCTTTATCTCTTGTGACAGTCATTTCTTTTTCTTTTTAAGTTTATTTATTTTGAGAGAGAAAGAGTGAGTGAGCAGGGGAGAGGCAGAGAGAGAGGGAAAGAGAGGATCCCAAGAGGTTCCATGCTGCCAGCCCAGAGCCCAATGCGGGGCTTGAATGCACAACCCATAAAACTATGGCCTGAGCTGAATCCAAGAGTCAGATGCTTAACTGACTGAGCCACCCAGGCGCCCCAGTGACAGTCTTTGTTTTAAAGTCTACTTTGTCCAGGGGCTCCTGGGTGGCGCAGTCAGTTAAGCGTCCGACTTCAGCCAGGTCACGATCTCGCGGTCCATGAGTTCAAGCCCCGCGTCAGGCTCTGGGCTGATGGCTCAGAGCCTGGAGCCTGTTTCCGATTCTGTGTCTCCCTCTCTCTCTGCCCCTCCCCCGTTCATGCTCTGTCTCTGTCCCAAAAATAAATAAACGTTGGAAAAAAAAAACTTAAAGTCTACTTTGTCCGATATAAGTATGCTGTCTTCTGACATCCATTTGCATGATGTTTCTCCATCCCCTCACTTTCAACCTGCAGGTGTCTTTCGGTCTAAATTGAGTCTCTTGCAGGTAGCATATAGATGGTTCTTGTTCCATTCTGTCACTCTGTATCTTTTGATTGAATTTAAATGGACTAAATGCTCCAAAGTAATTATTGACAGATATGTACTTCCTGTCAATTTATTACTTGTTTTGTGATTATTTCTGAAGATTTTCTCTAATCTTTTGTCTTTCTTTCATGTTTTGCTGATTTTCTTTAGGGATACATTTGGCTTTCTCCCTCTTTATTCTTTGCATGCTTATTAGTGGGTTTTCATAGTGGTTATTATTAGGTTTGTATATAACCTCTTCCACAAGTATCAGTCTATATTAAGTTGATGATTGTTTAAGTTTGAACCCATTCTTTTCTCCTCTCACATTTAAGTATATGTTATTAGGTATATGTATATTTTATTGCCTTTTATTGTGACTTTCTTGATTGTTTTTATAAAAAAAATTCATTATTACTGCTTTTCTATTTCTTATCTTTATACTGTCAAGTTTAGTCTCCTCTTTCCACTCAAAGAAGTGGAAAGTTCTGGCAGAGCTGTTTTAGTGGTCACGAACTTCTTTAGTTTTTGGTTTTCTGGGAAACTCTTCATCTCTCCTCCTTTTCTGAATGATAGCCTTGCTGGAAGAGTACTCTTGGCTGCAGATTTTTCCCATTCAGCAGTTTAAATATAACATGCCACTCTTTTCTGGCTTGCCAAGTTCCTGTTGAAAAATCTCCTGCTAGTCTTATGGGCTTTCCCTTGTAAGTTACTGACTTCTTTTGTCTTTCTGCTTTTAAGATTTTTTTTCTTCATCACTGTATTTGAAAAATTAACTACAGTATATCTTGGTGTGGGTCTGCTTTTGTTGATTTTGATGGGAGTTCTGTGTGCCTTCTGGATCTGGATATCTGTTTCTTTCCCAGATAAGGGAAGTTCTCAGCTATTATTTCTTCAAATAAATTTTCAGCTCCAGTTTGTCTGTTTTTCTTTTCCTGTGCCTACTATAATACAAATGTTACTACATTTGATGGAGTCACTGAGTTCCCTAAGTGTATCCTTGTTTTGTGTGACTCTTTTCTCTCTTTTGCTGAGCTTCAGTACTTGCCATTGCTCTCTAATGGCACTAATTCATTCCTTTGCTTGTTCCATCCTACTATTCATTCCATCAGGTGTGTTTCCCCTTTGTCTTTATTGGGCCCTTTATCTCTGCAATGTTATTCCTTATCTCTGTGTTAAGGGTGTCACTCATGTCTTCCACTCTTTTCTCAAGTCCAGTGAGTATCCTTATGATGACTGCTTTAAATTCTCTATCACTCATGTTACTTACATCTGTTTTCACTTATATCTCTGGCTGTGGCCTTGTCCTATCCTTACATTTTCCTGTCTCCTCATTTTGTCTGCCTCCCTGTGTCTGTTTCTTTGTGTTAAGGAAGTCAGCTATGTCCTGTGCTCTTGACAGCAGTGACTTTATGAAGAGAAGGTCCTAGAGTGCCCTACAGTGCAATGTCCCCTGTTCACCAGAACCAGGCACTTCAGGAGAGCATCCCATGTGTGTTGTTTATGCCCTGATGTGTCTGAGTCATTTTTCCTTTCAGTGAACCCGTCTGCACTGTCTGTTCTGTACTGTGCTCACTTTCTGTGGTATCAGGGAGACTCAGGGGGCATGCCCACGGGGGAATGTGGAAGGTGGCTGGTAGTATTAACAATATTTGTACCAAGAAACTAGTCCTATGACAGATCCCCCAAAGTACTACAGCAGATGGGGGCTGCACACCAGGGGAGGGGGCGGGGGCGGTGAGCTGGTGCACAAGGCTGGGCACAATGTGCAACAATGGCCGGGCATGGCTGCATCTGGCCTGCAATGGTGACTGGATTGCCTGGTAGGTATAGGGTGGTGACTGGGAGTGGCATATAGCAACAGCTGTGTACCAGGTGGCTGGGCAGGATGCATAACAGCTTTAACAAAATTTGCCCTGAGCCCTGAGCCAAGGCTACAAGTGTCAGTGCAGCCCTGCCTCCTGCAGGTGGTTCTGTGTTTACGCTGGGGGGCAGTAAAGGAAAATGGTATCTGCCAGCTCTTTCATGTTCA
The DNA here is from genome assembly GCF_022079265.1 of Lynx rufus. Lineage (NCBI taxonomy): Eukaryota > Metazoa > Chordata > Mammalia > Carnivora > Felidae > Lynx > Lynx rufus. Next base: position 173,211,114 of record NW_025814845.1, read on the forward strand.
ACGAAGTCCCCCAATATGCTCATACCCCAAAATCGGTATGACCTGATCTGACACTCCTTTGCCTCCTGCATTGTATAAACCATCCTTTTTATGGTGCCTCTCTGCACAGGGTGTTGTCTCTTCAATGGCAGCAACCCAATTATCACTAGCCCTCCTGGCTTGCCCAGTGCTGAGTCAGCTGACTTTTAAAGCTCCATGTTCCAAGTCCCACTGGTTTCACCAACTCATGGAGTTCAGCCCTTCTGTTTTTAAAGCCCAACATTATGGAGATTAGTCTTCCCTGTGTGAGCCCCCTTGTGTAAGGGACCTGTTTCTCTGCCCTCTCCAAGCACACAGCTCCCTCCTGCTGCAAGCAGCTTCCCTCTACCTTTCTGACCTTCTTGACCTTTCAGATGAGCTTCTTCTCTATATTTAGTTGTGAAGGTTGTTCTGTCAGTCTTTGGATCCCTCTGCCCTTCACAGACTTGGATGTAGTTGTGAATGTAGGAAGGAGTAAACTCGGGGTTCTCCTACTCCACCATATTCCCAAGCTCATGATCATGTATTCTTTTTATGTGAAGAATTTACTTTGAACTTCTAAAAGTGAATAACAGATATGTGTATGCCTACTATGCCAACATACTCTAATTCTGAAACAAGTGGGGAAAATATTTTCTCAGGACATTTGACAAGGAACTCCTAAAACATATGATCAATATACAGGCTATCCAATTTTTCTTCAGTTTGGCTTTCTTAAATTTATGCAGTAACCATATATTTGAAATAAATTCCTATCAGAAGCTCAAATACAAACAAAAACTAATGAACAAAATTATATGTTTTGTATCTGTCTCCATTTTTTCTCTGAATAGTTGCAATATTGGTTAAAGTCATCAAGATCTTTATTTTTATGTAAGGCCACCTACAAATAAACCTCACCAGAATCAAGTGTTACAAGATACAGCATGTGTCAAACTATATTTCAAGAGAATTAGGTATATCCAGAAATTACTTGATTTAAGAGATTACAGGGGCGCCTGGGTGGCGCAGTTGGTTAAGCGTCCAACTTCAGCCAGGTCACGATCTCGCGGTCTGTGAGTTCGAGCCCCGCGTCAGGCTCTGGGCTGATGGCTCAGAGCCTGGAGCCTGTTTCCGATTCTGTGTCTCCCTCTCTCTCTGCCCCTCCCCCGTTCATGCTCTGTCTCTCTCTGTCCCAAAAAATAAATAAACATTGAAAAAAATATTAAAAAAAAAGAGATTACAATACCACTGTTATAATTATCTTCAGCTTTTATTCTGTGACTTTTTGTATTTCCCTAAAAACATCAAAATGTTTTCTATTTCTTACAGTAACAGTCTTTTCTATCTTCTGACATAGCACTTTATTCACAAAGGAATATTAAAGTAAGCATGTAAAAAGAGTGATTAAAAGCAATGATTCTAATGTCAGACAGACGTGTATCCAAATCCTCAGTTCTAATTCCTAATTCTAGGGTGATTCAAAAGTTACTTGGCTCTCCTAACTACCTTTCTCACAAATAAAATGGAAGTAATAATATTACACAATAGACTCAGAAGATTAAGTCAGATCATGTATAAATAACACTTATATTACACATAGTCTATATTAAGCAAGCAAAACTATACCAACAACAAAAACAACAAAACAATGGCATGGATTCCTTCCCCCTAAAATGGAGACAAGTATTTAAAGAATGCTTCAGTCTCTGAGTGTTGGTCAAGTTTCTTTGTTTAACCTATTTTTATCTGAGTAAGTCTTCATTAACAAGTCAACTCTGGGGACAATGCAAGAAGGTAACAGATTACTTTATAACTAAATCACACAACTTAAGTAGAATCAACAAATTTTAACTAATTTTAGATCAGGGTAATAAGTAGGAAACAAGACTGTTGCACAGGTCTCTCTGGGTTTCTGCTGAGATCCATAAATTCTCACAACTTATAGTGACTAAGCGAGTACCTACTACTGCCATGAAGAAGGGGAAATCAGTTGGTTGAGCATCCAACTCCAGATTTTAGCTCAGTTATTGATCTCACAGCCATGAGACCAAGCCTTGCATCGAGCTCTACCCTGAAGCACTGAACATGGAGCCTGCTTGGGATTCTCTCTCCTTTTCTTTCTGCCCCTCCCCTACTTGCATTCTCTCCCTCTCAAAAAACAAAAACAAAACAAAAAGAAATAAAAGAAAAAAAAAGGAATGGAAAATGAAAGCCATTAGAATAACTAAACTTGGTCCACAGCCAACAGTAAATATCTCCTGGGAAGGAGCTTATCACTCAACCCTATTTTCTCTCAATTTTTGATTTCTCACTCAGATGCCAAGAAAAATGGCCAAATCTGGCAATTCCAAGAAACAATGACATTTTCAAGGCATGATAGAATTTGGACCTTACCAAGTTTTTAAGTCCACATGTTGATAAAGAAGCACAACACAGAAACGGATGTGGATAGTGGCAAATCACTCTATTTGAACACTGATCCTGACTCAATTTTAGCCAGACATTATATATTCTGCTCAGGCTGTCTGTCGCAGCAGACCTTTCCCAAGAATAACATTTTATTAACACCAGGTTGGAAATGGCAGGTCTACCCACACTAACCCTACATAATCACTGGTTTTGAGAACACCAGGAACACTGTGTATTCTGTACCCCTTACAGGGTCTTACTCATTGATAAGTCAGGTTTCTCCTTTAGAATCATACTCACTGCAAGAAACCAACATTTCCAGGGAAGTTAAGACAAATTGTCTTGCCAAGTCTTTAGAAGTAGGAATCACAAAAGGACAGCTAAGAACACACTGCACCTTCCTTGGTCATGTGTTGCTGTTATCCAAGGAAAAACTCTTTCTCCCCTTTTTTGGAGTAGAGGGTTAGGTAAACAAGTGATGGTTAGTTTACTTAAATACAGAAAAGATTAGCCTGACTAAAACAGAATGACAAGACGATTGAGATAATATACACATACAAAAGCCTGAACTAGAAGTTTCTGGTCCCTTTATTCCCAGTTTGCTGATCTATAATGTGATACTGATGTATATAAGAATGTGCCAAAAATCTTATTCTATACTCCTTAAGATTATGTGCATGCTTGATCTAGAGTACTGAGAGCAAAACTTTTCTTACACTCAAAATTATTTTTCCCCAAATCACTTTACCTATAGGTTGAAAAATATATTTTACTGTAACATGGCATAGATAACTACTCAAAAAAAATTAAAATTTATTATCAGCGGAATACAATTTCTCGAGTGTCCCTTACATGACAAGGGCTTTTCTATGTACTGAAAACAAAGGCAAACAAAACACAACCTTTGAACTCAGAAACCAGGTTCTTTAAACAACACTCAAAAACCTGGAATCCTGGGGCACTTGGGTGGCTCAGTTGGTTGAGCATCTATCTGACTTTGGCCCAGGTCATGATCTCGTAGTTCATGAGTTGGAGTCATGTATCAGACTCTCCACTGTCAGCACAGACCTTGCTTCAGATCCTATGTCCCCCTCTCTCTCTGCCCCTCCCCCATTTGCACTCTCTGTCAAAAAAATAAAACATTCAAAAAAAAAACCCCACCTGGAATCCTTTAGTTATGCTAGTTGTAAAATTTGTTCCTTTAACCCAAATTACACACACACACACGCACACACACACACACACAAACTAATGATTTGCATTTCATAATAATAAGTCAAAGCACTTTAACTACTGCAAGAGTGTCTGAGGTGCCTGGGTGGCTCAGTTAATTGTCTGACTTTGGCTCAACTCACGATCTTACAGTTCATGGGTTTGAGCCCCACATCCAGCTCTGAGCCAGGGGTTAGGCCTGAGCCCCGTGTCTGGCTCTGTGCTGCCAGTGCAGAGCTTGCTTGGGATCCTTCCTTGTTCTCTCCTCTCTCTCTTCCCCTCCCACTAGTGCTTTTTCTCTCTCTCAAAATAAATAAACTTAAAAAAATATCTGACACACAGAAGGTTATACCTAAATATTTGCTGAATGATGAAATATATGAAACAGGAAATGGGCTAGATTTAGCCAAAACTAGAGCAAGAAATATCAAAAATATACAGGTTAGGTAATTTCTCATCAGAAAAAACGCAAAGCTAGATTTTTAAATGCCTGAAAGTTTGTTGTGCTAGATTAGCAAGCAACACAGAAATACCTTAAGTGGTTCAGTACCTTGGATAGCTCCGTGCAGGCAGGCTCTCCAAAGTCCCAGACTGGCTTTGGTTGCTTGTGTCCTTGAACTGAAATCATCTTATTAAAGGGTTATATCACTTTTATACCAGAGTCATTCACCCATGAAAACAGAAAAGACTCCTCAACCCCATCCCAACCTTCACACACATGAAACAAATCCTGATCAGGGAACAAACCTGTCACTTTGTGAAACTAATCCAGGAAGCCTTCTCTCTTGGTATGCGTCAGCTCATCCTAAGAGGGCCAGCTCTCTGCAAAAGAGCTACTTATCTAGTAGCTCTAATCTAGAGCAAAAGACTTACTTATCTGAAGGATCTTATAAAGTGGCTATATGAAAGCTGGACTAAAATACACTACCAACCTTAAATCAGGGTCATAGAGTCAAATCAACAAATCTCTTTCTGAGGAAGACTCTACCAGAGACATGTTACCTCTCCATAAACATTCACATAGGTAACACAACCACACATTAGCTATGACCATAAAGTAATGACAATGACTATAAAGTAACAAGAACTGTAAAGTAAAAAGACATTACTTAGTATATCTCAAAACTATACAGAGCTAAAGTAAAACACTGACAAATAAAAGATCTTCATCTTTACTCATCTCTTGCTTGCTTACTGAGTTCCTAAATCTTCGCTGGATACTATGCTGTAGCCATCATTTCAGGGTTGAATATTCATTTACAGAGTTTCTCTCATGCTAGATTGAGAACTCCTTGATAGATAGGACAGATCACATCTTGTTCACAATAGCCAACAGTATCCTGGACTTAGTAAATGCTCAATAACTGTTTATTGAATTAAATAATTGAACTCATCTCTGGCTTATGAAACTTCTGATCTCAGAGCAGTAGAAATGGGATCTATCCCAGTACATAATTGTGTTATGATAGAGAAAAAGAAGTGCTGTTGTTTCTAATAGTAAACATAACAAAGAGATTTGAGGTATCTGGAAATATTTACCCCATAAAGAATCCTATGAGAGAAAGTAATACACACCATATCTTTCTGCTGAAAAATCACAGAGGATTGTGTTTATGTTGTATTTTTAAATCTCCAAAGACTGTATGATGAAGAACCAGAGAAATAGAAAAACTGACCTCTTGGGGAAAACATAAGTCAAAAGAAGAAACCCCTTTTAAATAAAGGTGGCAGAGAAGAACAAAAAGAAAGGTGAGGGGCAGGGGACAGAGTGATGGAGGGAGGAAAAGGGAGGGGGGAAAAAAGGAAGAAGAGAGAGGGAGAGGGTAGAGAGGAAGGCAAGATGGAAGTCAGTTCAGACCATGAAGGAACATGCTGGTGCAAGATGGTCCTGGGAGCAATCAAAGCTATAACTTGACAGATGGCAAGGTAGTTAGAAAAAGCAGCATCACCCAAAAATTGTACAAGCAAAAAATAAGCTTATTCTTGTCTGTCCATGGATTATATTACACAGAACAGAGGAAATATAAGTTTAATTTTGTTTTGGGGGGGAGTTTTAACAAATTACTTCTTGAGGAAATATCTCCATGAAATGCTTTGGGAGATTTCACTTAGAATGCTTGCAACAGAGCCTCAAATAACCTCAATAATTATTAAGGTTTTCCAAGGGAAATTCACATTATGTATCTAATCTTACCAAGTTCAGACATGCTGTCCATTTTTATTCTTATAGAAAACGTATCCTACATGAAATTATCCAGAGTTATAGGGTATGGGGCACTCATTTTAGAAAATTAAGTATTACTGAGTGAGACTCTTTTTCATTTAAGAAGGCTTTCCATTTCACAGGGAATCAATTCCATCGGGTGTTTCTAATCCAGCATTTAAAAATCATCCTTCAAGGCCTCCAGTCTTGTTTAAACACTAAAATTGTGCAGTACAGATCCAAATTTCCATAAAAGAGACTCTGCAAGCATCCCATTTCATTCTCCCTTCCATCTGCAAGAATAGTTTTGTTTTTCTTTCCTACTTCATGAACACCTAATCTTTACACTTTAAGAAACAAAACGTGAGGGCTTTTGTTGCCAAGAGCCTTATTAGAATATAGTTAGAATACTCTCCAGTGAGTACTAGTTAGTGCTATTACTTGTTAACACATTCTTTCCTAATTCAAATGCAATTAGTTGTAGGCTAGTCACCAAATATTTAAATATAGACAGATTCCCAAACTACCTGTGAATAGAAGCTATATATTAGATGTGATAATCTGGAACATGAGCAGAGCTGTTTAAAATCTTGTTGCTATATATTAAGCATCATTCTGGACTCAGGACACTTGCTTTCTGTGGAACCGGGAGTCATTCTGAAGGTGCTTCCAAGTCTAGGTTTTAAACTGGGCTGGAAGTTGTAACAGCCTCACCATGAATGTTTGGCATATTCCTACTTCCCTAAGGCTGAAAATAATGCAGAAATTGAAATGGAGCTGGGGACAGTAGAATCTTTAAAGCTAGAAGATAAATCCAGCAACCATAGAGAGACTTCAGTGCCCATTAGAAGCTTATACAAAATAAAAACAAAATCTAGAATAGTAGTGGCTTGCAAAACACCAAAAATGAGTATCAGTATTAAGTTTTTGCTAAACTATGAATAAAACCTTTTTTTAAAAAAAACCAATCAGTTGAAAAGTAAAATCAAATGTTAGGATTGCCTGGGTGGCTCAGTCAGTTAAGCATCCAACTTTTGATTTGGCTCAGGTCATGGTCTCATGGTTTATGACATCAAGTCACACATCCAGCTAACACTGACAGCATGGAACCTGCTTGAGATTCTCTTTCCCTGTCTCTCTGCTCCTCACCCGCTCACATGCACTGTCTCTCTCTTTTTCTCTCTCCCTCTCTCTCAAAATAAACTTTTTTAAAAAAGTTTTAAAAAAAGCAAATCAAATTTTTATAATTCTAAAACCAATGATGGCAGTGTGGTAGGAGATAAAATACATTAGACCAAATATTGGAATGTTCTGGATTTTTCTCTTCCTATTGTTTCTTCTGACATGTACCATTGAAAAAGTCACTTAATCTCCCTAGACCCTGAGTTTCAATTTCTTCATTTGTAAAACAAAGAATTTGGACTAGAATATAACTAAACTTTCAGTTTGATTCAATTTGAACTCAAATCTGACTTGTATCTGAACAGCTCTAGAAAAGTACACAATTTTGTGTATTTGTAAATGTGTTCTAGGTTTCAGAATTTAAACTAGTTCCTTATAAGAGTAAGGTTAATCTTCTTTTTTCTTTCAAAATACTTCCAGATGACGGGGATGAGCAAAAAGACCTGAATAAATGAAAAAGATTATATAAACAGTTTGAGAGGGCCCACCCATTTTCTTATAAAATCCTGCAAAGCAGTAGGAAGTGAAGGGTAAAAGTCAACACAACTGCCATTGGTTCAAGGTATGTTTCTTTCACAACTCCTTTGAGTAGACCAGGGAGTCGGGGCATGCCAGCAGTGGGAGAAAGCTTCCTTCAACATCATACCTCAGAAAGACCATATCCAGGAATAAAATTGGACTGTCAGAAATCAGACTTAAGTTGTCAGAACCATAAAGGACAAACTATCTGCCTTTCCTCTTCCACTATATTTTACCATCTTACAATAAAAGGCAACACTAGAACCAGCCTACACTCAGGGCTGCAGCCCTGCCCAGGCAGCTTTGAGATCCTAGTCAGGCCACATGATGCTAATGTGGGTGCCTAAAATATTTGTAACATAAGAAATGAAAAATGGCTCAAGAAAACCCAGTGAGGATCCAAACACTAAGAGTGACCTATTTCTGAATGATCAAATCTACTGCTGGTCCACTGAGACATATTACTTCTCTTAGGGTAGGATACCTCAGACAACATTAAATGATATTGTGAATGATGACAATTACAAGCAAGGCAGAGGAAATATTGAATGTTTAGCCTCAAGGAGCATGTATAAAGAACTGCCTTGAGAAGAAGTGGCAAACATATATGCTATTGCCCTATGCTGTTCACATAGACAGCACTAATCAATAATCATAATCCTTTCTTGTAGTACCTGGGTCTCTACTCCACAGTCTTTCTCATCAGGCAGGCACTACCAATTGATCTGAGCTGGCATGAGAAAGAAAACCCATTCATGCTCTTTCCTACAGAAGGAAAAACAAAACAAAACAAAACTCTGAACTGAGAATTAGGAGGATCTGCTCCTCTTTTGGGCTCTACCAGTAAGCAGTGAGGTAACTTTATCCCTCTAAGGTCTCATCACCTTTACCTATAAATTTTGAAGTACAAGTGGACTATATTTAAGTTTCTTTTGTGTGTCCTAGTCCTAAATGTCTATAATATTAAGTGATGGGGAGTATCTATGGATGACTGAAAAAAGCGTGCCTATCACATAAGTCTAAGAAATGAAGTTATTCAATTTTTGTAAATTAAATTTAAAAACATCACTGTAATTTTTTACCTTGTGACAGAGCTCAGATACTAATTATAAGATTCTTTGTCCAGAGTGGTTAATCCAAGAAATATATTCTAGTCCAACTACTTTACAAATGAGGAATGAGATGTTGAGAAGGGTTGACAGATTTGCATAAAATCATGTAGCTAAATCTACATAGCCAGATTATGATTATCAACACCATAATTATTAGCACAATTATTAGTTTTTTAAAGTTTAGAGAGAGGATTTCCAAACCGCAAACCCAAATCTACAAACAAGTCAGTACTCTCTTCCATCACTATTAGTCCTTCAGGCTTTCTCATTTGTGATCATTTCTTTGTACCTGAATACTTTTAGGGTGCCTACATTCTTTCTTTCAATTCTTAACATTTCTTTTGATTCCTACTTCAATAAACACATGAATTTTGTTTACCCTTTCATACTTAAATTTGCAAGTTACCCAAATTAGAATCACTGAAATGTTCACTTGTGGGTGATACACAGTTGGCCTTTGAACAACATGGATTGGAACTGTGTGGGTTCACTTAGGTGGGAACTTTTTTTCTTTTCTTTTTTTTTTTTACAGCTACATATAATATTTTATTATTTAATAGGAGACTCCAGAAGTGTGTTCTATTATTTTTAGAACTTCTAAAATATTTGATGACCAGCAATGTTTCTATGACCTTACTTCTGATTTTTAAAAGACTCATGAGTGGGGTACCTGGGTGCTCAGTCGGTTGAGCATCTGACTTCGACTCAGGTCATGATTTCATGCTTCTTGTGTTTGAGCCCCACCTCAGGCTCTGTGCTGACAGCTCAGAGCCTGGAGCCTGCTTTGGATTCTGGGTCTCCCTCTCTCTATGCCCCTCTTCCGCTCATGCTCTCTCTCTCAAAAATAAACATTTAAAAAAAAGGAATCTAGGGGCGCCTGGGTGGCTCAGTCGGTTAAGCGTCCGACTTCAGCTCAGGTCACGATCTCGCGGTCCGCGAGTTTGAGCCCCGCGTCGGGCTCTGGGCTGATGGCTCAGAGCCCGGAGCCTGCTTCCGATTCTGTGTCTCCCTCTCTCTCTGCCCCTCCCCCGTTTATGCTGTGTCTCTCTCTGTCTCAAAAATAAATAAACGTTAAAAAAAATTTAAAAAAAAAAGGAATCTAAAAATTAAGATAAATAAATGACTCATAGGTAAAAACACTCATAGAAATTATGTAAAAAATAGTTAACACCAGAATTAAATATATACATAATCAACACTCCCAGCACTCATTAATTAAAAAAATATATGTTAGGGTGCCTGGGTGGCTCAGTCGGTTAAGCATCCGACTTCGGCTCAGGTCATGATCTCATGGTGAGTTCAAGCCCTGCATCAGGCTCTGTGCTGACAACTTAGAGCCTGGAGCCTGCTTCAGATTCTGTGTCTCCCTCTCTCTCTTTGCCCCTCCTCAGTTCATCTGTCTCAAAAATAAACATTTTTTAAAAATTAAAAAAATAAATAAAAATTAAAAATATATGTTTTTGCATTTCCTCTCATTGCATTGTCTGTATCTATAATGTATATGAATTACATGTGGATTCACATTTGCTAAAAACAATGAAACTTGTTATTAAATTTTACATGTGATGAAAAGATGCTCAAAATCGCTCCTCATCAGGGAAATACAAATCAAAACCACACTCAGATATCACCTCATGCCAGTCAGAGCAGCCAAAATGAACAAATCAGGAGACTATAGACGCTGGAGAGGATGTGAAGAAACGGGAACCCTCTTGCACTGTTGGTGGGAATGCAAACTGGTGCAGCCACTCTGGAAAACAGTGTGGAGGTTCCTCAAAAAATTAAAAATAGACCTACCCTATGACCCACCAGTAGCACTGCTAGGAATTTACCCAAGGGATACAGGAGTGCTGATGCATAGGGGCACTTGTACCCCAATGTTTATAGCAGCACTCTCAACAATAGCCAAATTGTGGAAAAAGCCTAAATGTCCAAACTGATGAATGGATAAAGAAATTGTGGTTTATATACACAATGGAGTACTACGTGGCAATGAGAAAGAATGAAATACGGCCCTTTGTAGCAACGTGGATGGAACTGGAGAGTGTGATGCTAAGTGAAATAAGCCATACAGAGAAAGACAGATACCATATGGTTTCACTCTTATGTGGATCCTGAGAAACTTAACAGAAACCCATGGGGGGAGGGGTAGAAAAAAGGTTAGAGTGGGAGAGAACCAAAGCATAAGAGACTCTTAAAAACTGAGAACAAACTGAGGGTTGATGGGGGATGGGAGGGAGGGGAAGGTAGGTGATGGGCATTGAAGAGGGCCTCTTTTGGGATGAGCACTGGGTGTTGTATGTCAACTAATTTGACAATAAATTTCATGTAATTAAAAAATATATATATTGTAAATATTTAAAAAAATTTTACATGTGAATTCCATGTGGATTCAACATTTGCTAAAGACAATGAAACCTGTTATTAAATTTTCCCAAGTTGACATGCTACTCTGTGTCCAAAGACACTGTACCTAACCATTGGGTTTAAAAATCATTTCTCTATATTAGGGCTTAGGCCAGCCCAGGGAAAGTGACTACCCATTGTCTTATAGTCAAGGACCAATCTGGTATTTGGAATTGAAGTCTCTTGTTTCCAGTCTGTTGTACAGGAGACCCTTGATACTCTGTTACTCTGAACTGTCTCTTTTCTGTTGTTTAAAGGAGAGTTGCTATTATTCCAGAGTTAAAATGGAAGGTAAAAGGAACAGAAAATGTAAAACACACAAAAAAATGTGATAATTTGCTTCTTCATTTCCACCATTTTCAGGTGATTCATTCTGTAAGGAAATATCACCAAATCTTATCATATAAAAACGTATTTATTTCATTTCTTATGCAGAATCCAAAGGATCTTTTAAAAGTGCTCATTTTTAAAGACATTTCCTTTGTGATACAGCAAATACCATACATATATTTGCTGAAATATTATGTATCAGATGCTTTTTATTTTTTTTAAGTGGGGACTTTTTTCTCGATAAACATACTACAGTACTGTAAATGTATTTTCTCTCCCTTATGATTTTCTTAGTAACATTTTCTTTTCTCTAGCTTACTTTGTTGTAAGAATACAGTATAGAGTACATATAACATACAAAATATGTGTTAATTGTTTATCTTATTAGTAAAGCTTCCATTTGAAAGTAGACATTAGAGGGGCACCTGGGTGGCTTAGTTGGTTAAGCATCCAACTCTTGAGTTCGGCTCTGGTCATGATCTCATGGTTTGTGGGTTTGAGCCCTATGTAGGGTTCTGTGCTCACAGCATAGGGCCTGCTTGGGATTCTCTCCCTCCCTCTCTCTCTCTCTGTCCCTTCCCTACTTACTCTCTATCTCGCTCTCAAAATAAATAAAATAAACTTTAAAAGAAAAGTAGACATTAGAAGTTTTGGGGGAGTCAAAAGTTATACATGGATTTTCATTTGCATAGGGGGTTGGTGCCCCTAACCCCCATAGTATTCAAGGATCAACTGCCTTCCTTTACTGCATAACTATGCTAAATAAGACTTCACCTAACAGAAGCGCTGTGGAATCCAAAAGGCAGCCATTTATTGCTACCTTTCTGTTTACTGTCTTTTCTGTTTATTGACCTTGTGTTTATTATCTGTATGTAGTTGCTATATATAAATCCTTGAGCAGTAATTATTCAACTCACTTAAAAATGATAAAATACTATCAAATGATATGTTTATTGTCTATGTTTATTGTCTAATGTTGAATGTAATTTTCAAGTGCTTTACGTTGTTTTGATAATAAAGCAGACACATTTCAGGTTGCGTATGAAATATAATGGACATCAATTCACTCAGTGACCACATTCTTATAGTGTCACAATCCAGGACCATCGTAGCAATGGAAACAAAAGGAGGCATAATATGTAGCATAAGTAAGTAAGTATAAGTGAGAAGTTAGATATGAAGTCGGGAGACCTGAATTCCATCCTCAACTTTCACACTAAAGTTACAAACTTGCACAATTTTCCTCACTTCCTTGAGTCCCAGCTATAAAGTAAGTTTCTGCTTTCTAAGATCACATTCATTTTTATAATTTTATGATGGATACCGCTATTCAAAGTCCCTAATACCCCTTTCCCATGTGTCCCTGGGTCCCTGGGCACCTGCAACATTGTTAATATGGCAGTGTATACCAGCCACTGGTCCTGTGCTTTACCCATGATGACTCACTATCAGTCTGGCATACAGAGCCTCCTACTCTGTGACTAATACCAAACATCCCAGGCAGTAGTCAGTAAAAGCCTGCTTCAACAAAAAGTAAGAAAACAAAACTCTGGTCTCCACTTTCAGACTTCACACTACAAAGCTGAGAACCTATTGACTATTTCCTCTTCCAGTGTCAATGGCCAGGACAGCTGACACTAACACACTTGATAAAAAGCATCTGGAAAAGCCACACAACTCCATAAAGCAAATGGAACTGAACTGAGAAGGGACCGAGATTTTCACATTTTCTAACCCAACCCTTTCATAGCACAATGAAGAACCTGAGACCCAGAAAATGGAAACATCAGGATTAGAACCAAGCATTCTTAATTCCAGGCCAGTGCGATCACACAGGGAAAATATGAAAGAATAGGGAGAATTAACAATTTCTATTACTAGTGGGTTTTGGCGAGTGGTTCTATAAAACACCCTAAAATACAGTGTTTCCTTAACATTACATTAAAAATTTTAGAAATCTCCACATATTTATTGTTATATCAAGGCAGTATGAGAGAAAAGTTATTTGTTCAAGAATCGTATCTCTTGGGATGCCTGGTTGGCTCAGTCAGTTAAGTGACTCTTGATTTTGGCTCAGGTCATGATCTTGCAGTTCATGGAATCAACTCCCACATCGGGTTCTGTGCTGACAGCACAGGGCCTGCTTAGGATCCTCTCTCACTTTCTCTCTCAAAATAAATATTCTAAAAAAACAAATCAGGTCTCCTTCACTTAGTGACTGTTGGCCAAGTTAATTTCTTTGTACTTCATTTTGCCATCTGAGAAATGGCACTAAAAATGCCTTCATCAAATTTTTTTGAGAGATAACTGTTAACTAGAATTACTAGCACTGTGCGTTTCACACATTCCTTAACATATTCAAAAGGTATGTATTATCTGATGATCACAACAAATTCTACAATAAATTATCTCTTCACTGTGACCTAATACCACGGTGGGTTCTTGGAAGAATATCCTAAAACATGCTAATAATCTTGAAGACTCTCCAGGAAGATATTTTCCTACAATGAAGGATACAGTTCTTTGGTTCCTAGACACTGAGAGCTATCCTACACGGAAACATTATTGGGGATTTGAGAAGAAAATGTATTTACTGAAACTTGTTTTTTAATTTTTTTTTAATTTTTTAATTTAGAGAGCTAGCATGCTCAAGCGGGGGTAAAGGCATAGGGAGAAAGAAAGAGAATCTTAAGCAGGCTCCATACTCAGCACGGAGCCTGACACAGAGCTCAATCCCATGACACTGGGATCATGACCTCAGCCCAAATCAAGAGTCAGACACTCAACTGATAAATCACCCAGGCACCCCTATTTAAAATTGTTTTAAAACAATGAAAGTAATGAAATAAAAGAATGTTCTTATTTTTGTGAACTCAAGATGGTATAGGTTTCAAATCTACCACTTCCTGATGGTGATGTAGAATTAATACTTGAGAACATTAACCTAAACACAGCAATCTAAACTGACAACGTGTGTACACGTTAGAGAAGGAAGTATCAGCTGTAAAAGGTGTTACTTGACATAAGATCAGACTGTTTTACACATGTATCTTCAAGGCCCACTTCTACAGAAAGCTTTTCAGTTTTAATGTACTCTAATCTCCAACTTTTAGTCCAAAACCTGAGAGGAAGCTACCTAACACATTTGCAAAGATATTTCCATTTGCAAGTTATATCATGGTGGAACTGAAATGAGCCTTCAAGACCAACTGATATAAACTTTTCATTTTATGGATGAATAGCTGGAGGCTGAGAGGTTATGTGGCTTTTTGCTGAAAGTAAAAAGCAAAACAAGAGGCTGGGACTGACTGGGTTAGAACAGAATGCATCTCACCAGACTTCTGGTCTAGGACTCTTCCCTGGGGCTATGAGGTCTGATGCTACAGTAGATGCAGAGTAAGACTCAGGCTTCAAAGAAATCACTCTACCTTAGAGTGAGCCAATTCTAAAACAAATTTCCTCATATTCTGTCAATATGTTGTCTTTTGTTAAATTAGTATAGCTTTTTAAATGGTTTTCTTCTTGGGGTGCCTGGGTGGCGCAGTCGGTTAAGCGTCCGACTTCAGCCAGGTCACGATCTCGCGGTCCGTGAGTTCGAGCCCCGCGTCAGGCTCTGGGCTGATGGCTCAGAGCCTGGAGCCTGTTTCTGATTCTGTGTCTCCCTCTCTCTCTGCCCCTCCCCCGTTCATGCTCTGTCTCTCTCTGTCTCAAAAATAAATAAATAAACGTTGAAAAAAAAATTTTTTTTTAAATAAAATAAAAATAAATGGTTTTCTTCTTTCATGATTTTTTGGAAGTATCATTTAATTGCACACTGTCCACAGGATTGGTAAGTGCTAAGAAAAAGTAGTTTCAGACAGATTTTACATTCTATTTCTCTTCCCCGTTACCAAAGATATCTATAATTCTAAGCATACTTTCCTACTAGTTTGGGCTCTGACTTCTATAAGTAATATGTCTAAACAAGACGTACAAAAATAAAAATGTATGCTAACTCTGTTTCACTCCAATAAGATGTTGACAGTTTTGCCTTCACCTATGGATCACCAAAAATGTTCTCCTAGGAACTAGCCCAACTATTGATAAGATACTATAGAAAAATCAGTTTAGGGTTATCAGGGTCAGGCCAGGGAGGAGGAACACAATTTTTGTGGCTGTGTCAAACAAGAGGCAGTAACTTCTCATTTCAGATCAAAATAAAATATAATCCTGGAATCAAATCATGATGCTTGCATTGGAGAAACTGTTTTGTCAGTGGAGCCTCTGAAATGATACTTGGAACTATGCTGTTTATGCACTTTGAGTTTATAATTATTATAAAAATCAGTAAAATTAAGTAATTGCCCATAGTAGGTTCATTAATTACACGTAAAATAAACAATGTAAAGTGTCCTTGAAAAACTCAGGGCAAGCTAAATAGCTATGTATGGTACATGAAAAAACCTTAAAGAAATTCCATTATTTTGCTGTTGTTACTAAGGACACAAACTCTTATTATTCAAACACTTTGTATTCAGTAAGTGTCCTGTCATCAACTCCAGTCAATATATCCTGCATGTTGGTTAATTAACAACTGTAGGAGAGAACTGTTTAGATTCTATACGTAAAAACCAATACAGATGGTCTCCAACTTACAGCGGTTTGACTTAATGATTTTTCAACCTTAGGATAGTGTGCAATAGCATACTGCATTCAGTAGAAACTGAACTTTGAATTTGGACCTTTTCCCAGGCTAGCGACATGTGGTATGACTCTCTCATGATTCTGGGCACATCAGGGAGCTGTAGCCCCCAGTCAGTCCCACAATCACAAGGACACACAACTAATACCCTGAAAACCATTCTGTTCCCATACAACACTTCTATTTTCACTTTCAGTACAACATTCAATAAATTACATGAGATATTCAACAATTTTATTATAACATAGGCTTTCTGTTAGGTAATTCTGCCCAACTACTATAAGCATATTGAGCACACTTAAGGTAGACTAAGCTATGCTATGATGTTTGGTAGATCAGGTGTACTAAATGCTTTTGCAACCTCCTATATCTTTAATTTTTTTTTAATTTTTTTTTAACGTTTATTTATTTTTGAGAGAGAGAGACAGAGCATGAACGGGGGAGGGTCAGAGAGAGAGGGAGACACAGAATCTGAAACAGGCTCCAGGCTCTGAGCTGTCAGCACAGAGCCCGACGCGGGGCTCGAACTCACGGACGGCGAGATCATGACCTGAGCCGAAGTCGGATGCCCAACCGGCTGAGCCACCCAGGCGCCCCGCAACCTCCCATATCTTTAACTTACAATGTGCTTATGGGGTGTAATGCCATCTTAAGCCCATGAAGATCTGTATTCTGTATTTACTGGAGTAAAATAAAATATACTTAATAATGATAGTATAATATAATAAAATAATAATATAAGCTAACACTTACGGAAGGCTTACTAGAGCTCAGCCACTATATATATATATGACTTATTTCATGCCATCTTTACAAACACACTGTATAGGCAAAACACTGAAGCTCAGAGAGGTTAAGTAACTTACTCAAAATTACACAACTAGAAAGTAGCAGATCCAAGCTTGCATTTTATGTCCATGTGACTCCAGAATGGATATTCTACTACTCTATAATTCCCACAATTTAATCTTCCATTAATAACTTTCATAATATAACTCCTTGAGAACAGTAATCATCATCGTAAAGATATTCAGACCCATAGGATAGAGGCAGTACCACTGGCAGACTGATAAATAAAATTTTGTGGTATCAGGTTTTCACAAAGATTATTATCTGCATCATCTGTAATGAAAATATGGGACAAAATACTGCTCAAAAATAGTATGTTGTGGTGAAAACACACTAGATCCAATATCTTAACACAACGCAAAATGGTAAGCATGGCATTTTCCTAGATGACTAGATAGATATTAAATGATGAGGCCTTTTAACATCAGCTGAAACACCTGAGGAATATTTCAAAGAATCATTTGCTGTATCTGACCCAAAATAATAAATACAACTTCAGACTCAAATATTCTCTTTGTCAATCTTCCCCGAATATAAATTACACTTTTGAGGAACAAATAAGCAGATACGGCTAAAGTAAACAAACAAGTCTAAAATAGAAAACATAAATTACTGAATTACGGTTGAAGTCATATTTATATTGAATTTTAAATAAATTAGAATGTTTGGTACTACTGCCTATTAATTTTTATGTTTTTATTAAAATGCTTTATAAAAAACATCTTGGGTCGCCTGGGTGGCCCAGTCAGTTGAGTGTCTGACTACGGCTCAGGCCATGATCTTGTGGTTTGTGGGTTTGAGCCCCACGAGGGGCTCTGTGCTAATAGCTCAGAGCCTGAAGCCTCCTTCGGATTCTGTGTCTCCCTCTCTCTCTGCCCAACCCCTGCTTGTGCTCTGTGTCTCTGTCTCTCAAAAATGAATAAATGTAAAAACAAAATAAAATTTAAAAAAAAACGTTTTCTAAAGGAAGTAGAAAATAATCTAAATACTCAATAGGGGTGCATAAAGTGTGGAACACCCTTGTATATCTTAATACAATCATTAAAAAATCATACTAAAATAATACTATGGGAGCCTTTCCAAAATATATTAACTGAACAATACTGTTAAAAGGAATATTATAATATGAACATCATACTCAATAGTGAAAAACTGAGAGCTTTTCTTCCGATGTCAGGAATAAGACAAGAATGTCCACTATGACCGCATGCATTCAAAATAGTACTGGAAGTCCTAGGCACAGCAATTAGACAAGAAATGAAAGACATCCAAATTGGTAAGGGAAAAGTAAAACTGTCACTATCTGCAGATGACTAGATACAGAAAAACCAAAAGACAATCAATTTACTAGTAGAATTGATTCAGTAAAGTCACAGGATACAAAGTTGATATCCATTGCATTTCTATACACTAATAATGAAGTAGCAGAGAAAGAACTTAAGAAAACAATCCCATTTACGACTGCACCAAAAATAATGAGATACCTAGAAATAAACTTAACCAAAGAGGTCAAAGATCTGTACTCCAAACACTATAAAACAATGATGGAAGAAACTGAAGATGAAAGAAGCAAATAGAAAGATATTCCATGCTCATAAATTAGAAGAACCAATATGTCCATACTACCCAAAGCAATTTACAGATTTGATACAACCTCTATCAAAATACTGACAACATTTTTCATAGAGTCCAAACAAATAATACTGAAATTTGTATGGAACTACAAAAGATCCCAAATAGTCAAAACAATCTTAAGAAGCACAAAGCTGAAGATACTACAATCCCAGATTTCAAGTTATACTAACAAAGCTCTAATAAAACTACATGGTACTGGATCATAGTATGAACTAAATTTTGTGTATGTATGGATAGAAAAAATAAAACTAAGTGTCAATAACTCAAAATGTTAAGACAGCACTCATCCAAAAACAGAGTGATCTTTATTCCTTTCATTCTTCCTTTCCTCCCCATGTTTTCTTTCTTTCTTATATTCTACCAGTTTTTATTATCTAAAAATATGTACTAAGAAAATCTGACTTGGTTAGAAACCATCTTTATTGATGCAGGATAGAATAGCAATCTGCAATCTAACTACCTAGATTTAAAATCTGACTCTGTCATTGACTAGTTGTGTAACTGTGCCTAATTTCCTTAGTCTGGGTCTCACTTTCTTCATATGTGAAGTACGAATATACTGTGCTTCTTCTACTATAGTTAAGCCACTGTGAGAATTACATGCGTTTGTATATGTCAAGTGATTAAAATAATGCCTAGCACACGGTCA
Source organism: Lynx rufus (assembly GCF_022079265.1). NCBI lineage: Eukaryota > Metazoa > Chordata > Mammalia > Carnivora > Felidae > Lynx > Lynx rufus. The sequence goes on from NW_025814845.1 coordinate 173,230,301, forward strand.
GGACTCAGTAAACACCAGTTGTTGTTGCTGTTGCTGTTGCTAATTTTACTATTGAAGAATATTTATTCAACCAATGGCTCTGCAGTAAAAACAAAGAAATTCCTATTTTAACCAAGATGAAGATATTATCTAAAACAAATGACTGCCGCAGCAAGAGAAGTACATATATCACACTGCCAAACAAGCATTGACCTAAATTAACTATTTTCTAATGAAAGTAAATTTATGACAATTTTAAACAGTATTAGAATTTTTCAAATAAGCATGGTTACTTTTCTGTTTTTACTCTTATTCCATCCTATATCCATGAATGGTCCTTGTGTACTTCTCTAGGTTTGTCACACTCATTCTTTTCTTACAACAAAATGATTCTGTGATGAGGTAAGTAGGTTATTAAAGGGTAACAAAAATCTGATGCTAGATTTGTGATATATGTTAAGTAAACCCAACAATGTCTGTAAGTTAAGGGGCAAGAGCTTCACCAGAGAAAAGATAATCAACATTTAAGGTCACCACAACAGAAAAACTATGCCTGGGCATCTCACTGGGCATTAATACGGGTAGTCATATTCATCTTAGAAAACTCCATGGTCTTCTTCCTAGTATAACATTCCACATATAACTTAGGCTTTTTTTTTCTTGTTACTGAAATAGAAACCTTCATGATACCAAGCCTTCTTTTGTCATGACAGGGCTTAACCCAACATATATAGTATAGAGCAACAACTTTTCCTTGCTATGTCTCTTAAGTAAAAATAAAACCCAATTCCTTTCAGGAAGTAAAAGGTAAATGTTACTTTGTCTCCCTACTTCTACCTCAACCCCAAGCCACTACACATCAAGAATATTCTTTGGCATACGGTAGGCTTTTTTAAGTTAATATTTTCTGAATGAATTAAGCCTTCTGATTTCTCACATCACATAGAGATGTAAGAAACTGCAAATGCATGTTTCCTAAACTGTGAAGTGTTATTTCTTCTGATCTGAAAATTAGATCCTTATCTAGTTCCAAAAGATGTTTCGAGTGAGAAGTAAGGTGTAAGGTGGTGTGTCCAGGTCCCACAGTTTGTGGTCAAGCAGAAAACTACACAGAGGGACACCTAAGTATACTATACACCATGCAAAATACTCTTTTCCAGAATAGAATTCTTCATGTCCTTTCCTTAAATATGTGATTAACTACAGGGAAACTGGATTTGACCTATGTTCAAGGTAAATTAAAATAAAGATAACTCAAAATTGTGGTAACCACACAGAGAAAGTAATTTCTAAATGTAATGACTTTAATTATGGTAAATCAAACAAAATGATAAGAATTTGAAAACAAATTTGGGAAGTATAAGACACACTTCAAATATTATTGATCTCTTTCAAATCCTGTTTTACATTTAGGAAACTATATTTCAATGAAAGTCAGTAAACGTAATCAGTTCCAATATATTGCCTCCTTTAATCCCTATGCCACTATAATACAGCCGTCTTTTGAACTTTCTATCAGGTCCTTCTCCATTCTTTGACAGGCTTGCCTTTCTTTTGTGCACCTGGACTTGTGTACAGCTGGGGGAGGAGGGGTCCTCACAGTTCCATGTTCAACCTTCTGTCCTACTTGTTGACATCAGAAAACACATTCATTCTCTGGACAATGCTTCAACTGTCAATCCTTGGAGGCCAACTCCCACCCCCAAACCTAGAGCCTTGTGTGTACTTCTGAGTCCCAATCCCTTATCCCCATTTGGATATTCTATGTTCACTTACATGTCCTACCATCTCCCAAGTTAAAAGTGCTTAGCACGAAATTCACCATGTTTCTTCCACTACCTTTAAAAAAAATGTTTATTCATTTTTGGGAGAGAGAGAGGGGCAGAGAGAGAAGGGGATAATATCCGAAGTGGGCACTGCACTACAGCAGCCAGCCTGATGCAGGGCTTGAATTCACAAACCATGAGATGGTGACCTGAGCCTAAGTCAGAACTTCAACTGACTGAGCCACCCAGGTACCCCCTCCCTTGCCTTTTTAATACAGGTTTCACATTTTTCATCAGACTCAAAAAGTCCATGTTAAATCTTTTTTTGTGAATTTAACACAGTGCCATTTGGGGGACTGAATGAACAGAGTCTCTGTTCTCAGTAAGAAATTAGCAAAGGAACGAAAATGAGGGGGAAATGCAATAAAGAGAAAGATATTTCACATTTCTGTGTGTATTTCACAATACTGGGGGCTTCCGACATGATGACTGTCCGACATCTTTGGACATATTCCTACATTTTGGGATTACCTCACATTGTGAGTCCAGTTTTAGAAGCCAGAGAATTGAGAGACTACCTTAACACCTGGGTACCATACCAGGGAGAACCAGGTTTCTGGCAGAAGAAGTTCGGGAGGCATTTGGTTGATGAGCTTCAGGAGGCAGATACCTGGCGTCACAGGAGATGAGAAGCCATATGATCAGAGAGAAGTCCTGGGGGATAGCTGGTAGCCCCAGAACCAGGCTCTCTGGCACCCTCCCACAGATTTTAGATGCTTAGTAATATCTGTTGATACACTGTTCCTTCTGATTAAACTAGCCTGTGCATATTCTGTGAGGTACAACTGAGAGCCCTGTCCAACACACATTAAAGTACTGAAAATTCTGTTAATCTCAGAAGCACAAATTGAGTATTAAGAAAAACTGGCCAATTGCAAAAACAACTGCATTTATCTTCACCCTAGGGCATTTTAGCCTACCAAGTTACATTTGCTATGTTACAAAGCCACATAAAATCCATGCTTCCATGAAATGGGAATGCTGGAGCCCCTAAGTCATAGGAGTAAAAATCTCACCATTATTTCTTTAACAAAGAGTATATAGTATCTCTTCTGAAAAATAATTTAGAATAATTCACTAATTGAAGTTTATAAAAATCTGTTTCCTTTACCCCTGAGGGTAAATTAAACTAATTAACTTTAAAATGCAGTCTCCTAAATAGATGTCCCCAGGTCAGTAATCAATGTGTTACGGTTATGAGTACAGCATAATAGTTAATAGCATGAGCTCTGGAATCAGAGTATCTAAATTTGAATCCCAATTCTACCGCTCAGTAATACTGTCACCTAGAATAATATAAGTCAGGTATCTACATATCAGGTTCTTCATCTGCAAAACAAAAATAATTATAGCACCTACTTCAACTAATTTTTCAAAGTATTTCCTATACAGAAAATATATAGAAGGTACCTATCACATTGATCAGCATATATTAAGTCCTCAATAAATACTATCCACTATGATAATTAGAAATAACATGGGCAATTATGATAACAGTGGTACCAAAACGATGCAAGGGATTCTAGAATTTAACACATTTAACTAAGACATGCACTAGGTGTCTATTATAGTAGAGCTTTTTAATATTAAACATCTCAGTTTTTCAAAAAAACTGTCTTCTCTTGTTCTTTCAGGGATTATGACTTTTGAAACTAAATTGCCCACACTCCTTGGCTGAGACAAATGCACGTGGGGGTAAGCTGCCTGACTGAAAAACTATGCAGTTCCTGATGGGCTTGTTTTTTGCTTTGTGCCTGAAAACAGCTTTTCTACACCAGTGCCCCTTCGAGGGTATTTTGGCCTCAGATTAGAAGGGCAGTGAGCTACTGCAATGGCATTTATAGAGAGCCTCAGAGTTTCCAAATATTCATTTTTAGCCAATGTTTCCAGCTGGGGTCCATTTCTAGTGGCTAAGGGAAACAAATATTTGTCTTGGGATCGTAGGGTTCCAAGCATTTTGCAAATGTTTTCACCTAATACTTCTCTGGGAAAATATCATCTCTGGTAAACGTTAACTTAAAAAGTAAGTTGTTTGGTTAGCAAAAAACTGTTGAAGTAAAAACACCATCTTGCAAAGTATTTGCAAGCATATGTGCTGGTTTTGTCACCATTGTGACAATGTGGCTATGATGTGCTTTGGTTTGATACCTAAAGTTTCCTTTGTCTAACATCATCATCCGTTTAAAAATGGTGGTTACCCTTGTTTGGAGTTATCACCCCTTTGAATATCTTTACCATTTCCTCAGAGACAGAAATTCCCCGTATACATAATATATCTCTGCATACAGGACAACTATGCATGGCTAACAATTTAAAGTTCTATTTTAAAATGTCTAATAATTTATCTGTTTATTGGCATTCAGTTAATTAGAAAACTGCAGAAACTAGCGTTTCAGTTTTGTGCTAGAACAATGATACATGGTATTCAAAATTATGACGCTGGCTCTGTGAATGCCTTGAATCCCACCTATGGATGCCTTCGAGCCTTGCTAGTCAAAGCACAGTCCTTGGACCAGCACCCTCACCATCACACTGAAGCCTGCCAGATGTGCAGGACTCCGGCCTCCAACTCACACCTGCTGAATCAGAACGCGCACTTTGAATAAGATACCCAGTTGATTCATGTGTTTATCAAATTTTGTAAAACGCTGATTTGAGTTCATGAATAGTCATTTAAGAACCTATGTTCTCCAGGATTCTTTCAGTGCTTTAGTCACAAGTTAAATTCCAATACTGTCTCCTTGAAGCCCCCAATATAATGTATGCGAACACATACAAATTAATGGTTAATCATGTCTTTATTTCTTCAACAAATATTTATTGAGCATCCATTGTGTTCCAGGCATTGTTCCAAGACTCTATCCTCATTCTAGAGGGGAAAGAGATAAATATCAAGTAAAAATGTAATCTGTCAGATATTAATTAGTGCTATTAGGTAAAATAAGATGAAAATGACAAGGAATTCTGGGCGGTAGGTACTCCTTTTTAAAACGGGGTGGCCAGAGAAACCTGTGGATAAGATGGCATCTAAGCAAAACCCTTTAGAAAGTAAGGAGTGAGACCTGTACTATAGGAAGGGAGAGCTTTGCAGCAGACACCAGAGTAAGGGAAAGACCCTGATGCGGGAAGGTAATTGGTGCATCTGGAAATCAAGGAAGAGGTCCTTTCCCGCGTGGTGGAAAAGGGAGCAGGTGAAAGCAATAAGGTGGGATAAGGGTGGTCATGGAGTACTAGTCATCACCAACCACATGTTCCAATTGCTTATACACATGAGGAGAGAGACAGTGGGGTGACAAGTCCAGATGGGTTCAGTGGAGGGGAAGACTGCCCCTTTACCACCCCCTTTCTCCCACTCAGTCAGGGAAAGTCTCTCCTAGAGAAGGTGGGGTTTCAGAGGCAGTTTGAAATACAACTTAATCCCATCAGAAAGCAATTTATTCTTCTTTCTTTATTTATTTTTTTCCCCCAGAATTTAGGCTTAAAATATAGTTGCTAAGTACCTCTGGCAAAAACCAGATTCTGTTTCAGAGGGTCTGGCACATACTTGGCAGGAAACACACTAAACTGGAATTAAATAATAATCCCATGGCTGGCTATAATTCAGAACCATATCTTGGATACTTTTTTAGGCTTATGTTCATAATTATTCTAGACGACATTTCGACAGTATCCTAGCCATCTTGTCTGAACATCTGTTTCAGGAACGCTTCTGCCTTTGGCCAGTGTGTGCTCTCACCACAGACAGCATGCCAGATGACCAGTGCCGTCCCCTTAACGTTGTGCATCCACATCTTGTGTTTTTGAGTCTGTGCCAAGTTCCTGTTGGGAGACACAAGGTTTCGGTAACAAGGGATACGTGCTCCTCTTGTTGCCACGTGTAAACCACATGAAAGGAATCATGACTATATTGCTTAAGAAGTCATGCCAGTAACTGTAAAGTCAGCCTAGCCTACAAATAACAGCTATCAATTTGTACAACCTTTGTACATGGGATAATCTAATCCATGCTAATCTCTCTCCATTATGGCAATGAAGATGCTATAATCACTCCTCACACAGAAAGGCTTCAATCAAATTAATGTTCCATGTCAGCTCTATCTTAAAAAATTTCCTCTTCTTCATCCAGCATGAAAAGTGAATAAATCTGTCTATGCTGAATGAGCCTCCCAAGGATTCTCAATCTAATCTGGCCAAAATGGAATTTACCAGCCAAAGGAAAAAAAATCTACATAAACACAAGGATAATAGATGGAGGCCATTATTCACTCACAGATAGGTATAATCCACTTCAATAAAATTAAATTACAAAATGAAAAATTATAGGACTGCTATTTACAGAAAATTTCTTTTCCCCACTTGATTATTTGTAGAATATTGGAGCCAGATAGGACCAATGAGGTCATCATTTACAGATGAGAAAACAATGACAGAGAGGCAAAGAGATCTTGCTCAAAAGATGAAGCAGAGGTGGCAGAGAAAGCACCAAAGTTCTTCATCATCCAGGTAGCCCCCCACACACATACACACGCACACATACACGAGGACTGTCTAATAGGTTACAGCAAAAAGAAGCTTCTCTGATTTCCTCCAAAATTTTATATATATATATATATATACATATATATATATATACACACACACACACATATATATCATTATATTATGATTATATCATGATTAATCATTATATCAAAATTATATATATATATATATACATCATTAACTATAGGGGATGGAGAGGCTACATGATTTAGAGTTAAAATGGCAGGAGCCATTGCTAATTGAAAAATCAATCAGAAATGAAGACAAAGCACTTTTTTTGAAATTCTAATGCAAGCCAATAGGAAAATAGGATTGATTTTTCAAAATTTTTCTCACAACTCTCAAGAACATGTTTGCTGTGCCACAGGGGGCACCCTTCTAACGTCAGTAAGTAATTCCAAGGAATCACCTAATCCGTCTGTTCCGTACGTGACCTATTTTAATTTTGCAGGTGGTTGGTGATAGAGAGGAGAAAATGTTGCCACTCAAAACCTGACTTCATAAAACCTTAAACCTTTTAGAAAAGCAATCAGCACAACATGTGGCTTCACACCTGCAACTGAAATTATAAGAAACAAAAAGTACCAAAAAAGAAAAAAACAAAACTCAAAAAGCTAGGCTAACCCAAATTAGTTTCTGTATTTGCAAACTTCAGTTCAAAAAGTTCGGCCAACCAATAAATTATTTCTCAAGATGTGTCCATGCATAAAGTACATGACAGGACATCCATAACATGATAAACATTTTAAAATCCCATTGACGAAACCCCATAAATCCTTTGTTCCTAATGACTCATCATCGGAAAACTCTTGTAACTAGCATGGTTATACTCTCCCAGGACACAGCAATGACCGTAGGATATTACGAGATTCCCAGGTATCTATTTTTGTCTGTATCACTCTGGCGCTGATGTATTTTCTTGGTTTCTGGTTGTCCACAGTGGTAATCCTCTCCAAAAAAGAGTACTGTACTAGCAAGAATACTTTGTTCCCTAACGACCAGAGATAGCACATTCCATTTTCAATGATCTGCTTGGTAGAATCTTATGTATGTTGAAAGACCCATTCACAAACACAGCCCTCTCATTTTACAGACTAGAAAACTGAGATGTTTAATGATTTTCCCAAAGGCTATTACAGCTCATTCATGCAAATCCAGGCCAGGGACTTGGGTCTCCTGGCTCCTTATCAGTTGCTGTTCCTACCATGTCAAGTTACCTCCTCTATGAGTCAGCCCCCACTGTAGGATAGAATCTTACTTTATCCTCCAAATCCAATTCAAATGGCCTACATTTTAACTCACCCATAATTGCTAAATTGAACAAGAAGTTTAAAAGCACCTGCTTTTTCTATTACAGTGGAAACTCTAGCTCAATAACTATAAATGTCTTACAATACTGTATGAAACACCAGCCTGTCCAGAATTCTTTTTTTTTTTTTTTTTTTTTTTTTTTTTTACCCTACTGAGCTAGCTGTCTCTAAACAAGCATTTCCAAGGCTGTGTGGCACGGGGCAAAGCCTGAAACCTGTAACAAGAGAACCCTTCATCAATCCAAGGCTCTGGCTCAACTCAAAACTATGGCTTATACTTATGACTTTAAGGTAATACCTGTACCCAGTAACGGCCAATGTTTACTGACTGAGCACCCAAGCCACCCTTGTTACCTAGTTCTTTGCCAGCACAGCATCTCATTTAATTTTTTTTTTTAATTTTTTTTTCAACGTGTATTTTTATTTTTGGGACAGAGAGAGACAGAGCATGAACAGGGGAGGGGCAGAGAGAGAGGGAGACACAGTATCAGAAACAGGCTCCAGGCTCTGAGCCATCAGCCCAGAGCCCGACGCGGGGCTCGAACTCACAGACCGCGAGATCGTGACCTGGCTGAAGTCGGACGCTTAACCGACTGCGCCACCCAGGCGCCCCTCATTTAACTTTTATCACAACCCTAATGTGGCTAAGCAAACCCCACTCAACAGAGGAGTAAAATCAAATCCAAGATCCCAAACCATCTGCCAAGCTCAAACAGATAGTAAACAGAAAAGTCAACAATGGAGTTCTCCACCATATAAAACTGTTCCTTAAGAGTATCCACAAGAAAGAGCTCGCATTTTCCAGCAGAGGAAACATTTTTCAGGTACCGTCCTCTTCTAGTATCTAAAGGAAAGAGAGTAACTGGAAGAGATACTGATAAATCTAGTAAGAATAACACTTCAATTACAGATGTCTTCTAAATTGACCTCCAATCCACAGAGCTATAATCCTCCTTCCTCAACAGCAATTATTCCAAAGCAAAGCAATGCAATTCTTCCTGTATACTCACAGTTTTTAGAGTAGTAAAACTAGACTTTCCACACACTGGCTCCCCAAGATGCAATAGTTTCCCCAAGTGTAAAATGAAGTTCATAATAGCAGTGTTTAGGGTGGTTGAGAGGATTTAATGAGTTACTATATGTAAAACCCTTGAATCATGTCACATAGTACACTCTCTACAAATATCAGCTACTATCTTATTATCCTCCCTACCCTTACAAAAGTAACAAGCTAGGCCACAATGCATTACTATATCTTTGGCCTCTAATCATTCCGCTTAATAGCAATTATTTAGCACTGACTGGATATAAAGATCTACAGCAAGAACTGAGGAAGGTTAATAAAAGGAAACACAGATCCGCCCCCTGTCCTGTGGGGCCTGGCCATGCACTTGAGGGAATGAAGATAAATGCAGATGAGAGCAAGAACAAAAATGAGCAAACAGAAACATTCCATGCACTGCATTTATAATGAATGGTGTGACAGTGGTGACTAGAGAGAGGCTGGCTGACTTCACAGAGCCAGAAGAATTGCCCTGGACCACAGGACGGCTGGGCCGTTGCACAGAGTGAACACAATGGCATTACTGCAGGCATTCAAAGGAAGAAAGACACAGTGGTGTCACTGTACATGCAAGGAAAGAACATGCTGGAACATGAATAAATAAAGTGCTTTATAAACCAAAAAGTGCTCAAGTTTAAGATGTTAAAATTTCCAGTGTGGATGGCTCTGATCAAGTTTTAACCAGTCTTGCTTGCATTCACAGATCTTCACCTAACCGAGTCCTGCCTGGTTCTCTCCTGGAGTTTCGGCCATTACACGGCTGGATGTTCGGGAACACAAGGGCCTGTGCAGCCCCACCTCCATCACAAGGCACATGACCCAGACTGACTGAGCTTGGGGCTCTGCTCTGCCATTGCCCAACTCTGTGACCTTGGACTTGTACTCTCTGGGCCTCAGGGCTCCCTCACTTGTAAGATGGGGCTAATAAAAGCTGTTCCCTAACAGGGTTGTTGTGAAGATGAAGTGAATTAATAGAGGAAAAGTTCTTGGAAGAGTACCTGGCACATCACAAGTATTACGTAAGTGGTTACATTATCTTAATGAGCTTTGGTATATCTCTGCTGTTCTCTGTCTCGCTCTAGCTCTGATTTCTTTGTCCGAGACAAGATACCCAGTAGGCAAACCTTTAGTACTGCATTCACTTGGCAAGACTCCAGGGATTTTAGAAGTGGTCTCATAACAGAAATGAAAGCAAACAATGGCGCAGTGGGGCCTGGACCTTGAAATACAGTCCTGACAAGAACAAAAGTGGGAGACACAGTTTCTCCATGTCTTTCCATGTTCTAATGCTCACTCAAGCAGGAAGGTTACTATTTTTTTCCACCCCTTCCACAACATAGGCCTGAGCTTCTAAATGCAAGAACAGCATACTTGGTACCCTCCACAACATCCACAGAAACCCACAGGAGCCTTCTCAGGCTGCAGACAACATCCCCAGCTGGGAATTAGGAGGCACAAGGACATCTGTTTTTCCATTTATCTATTTTTCATTTTGCATGGACATAGTCCAGTGGATCTCAAACTCATGGCCTACAACCCTCTGAGGGCTTCGACCAGCCCCTTGAGCAGCACATCATCCTGTCTCAAAAAGATAAAACCAAAAACACCAAAACCAACAAGAAAAAAAAAAAACAACCCTTACTTTCTAGCCCATGTTAAGCACAGTGCCCTGAATCAGCTGCATACTCACTCTAGAGGAAGATTGTGGACCGCTCACTCTGTGGCTAGCTTTATGGATTATTTCATCTAGTTCCCTGAATAACCTATGAAGAAGGTTAACATTGGACACATTTTAAAACATGCAAACTAAAGTTTAACAAGTTGAAGAGAAATGCTTCATATTCTAATAACTGACAACTGATAAGGTTTGGATTTGGCATCAGGCATACGTGACCCTCACTGTAGTAACTCTTTTCTCTGTTCACTCACTCAACAAACACTTGTCAAAAAACCTCTTTAGTACTTGGTATCATTAGAGACATGGGAATATGGAAAGAAAAAGACATTATCCTGATCTCAAGGAGTTTATGTTCTACAAAGGAAGACAAAATAAACCAAGAAATATAAGATGATCTCAGGTGAAAAAGTCATGAAGAAAAATGAAGCATGACTGTGGACAGAGTGACAAAAGAGTGAGGGCAGCTATCTTACATATGGTGGTCAGGGGAGACTTTTCTGAGGAGGTGGCATTCGGAAAGACACTTAAGTGAAGTCAGAGTCCGGCAGGCAAAGATCAAGGAGACGGGGGAGTGTTCCAGCAGAGGTGAGAGGAAGTGCAAAGGTCCAGAGGCATAGCCATAGAAAAATAAGAAAACCAGCGTAGTTTGGATAAAGCAAAGAATAGGGACAGTGGTAGGAGATGAAGTTCAAAGTACCAACTGTGGCCATCTCACACTTAGTTCTGATAGACCATATGGCAAGGCATCTGCATTGCATTTGACTGTAATAGAAAACCATTGTCAAGTTTTGCACTGGGAATTATATTCTGAGTCACTATTTTTAGAAGATCACTCTGGCTATTGTATGGAGAACTGACTATACCAGAGCAAGAGCCAATAAAGGGGGCTAAAAGCCAATTTAGCACTTTTGATGAGAGATTATGGCAGTTTGAACTAAGTTTGTAATTGGACTCATGGCATATTTTAAGGTTTTCTTCTTGGTATGAGATCAGGGAGAATTCTCTCAAAACATAGTTTGAGGAATGTTGGAAACAAGAATAATAGGATATCTTCAGTCTGTTGCAGCCATGACTTAAATTCGATGTTATCACGCATGCGACAGCATATCGAGCATGTAATCTAGCATCAGGACAACAGCGAACACTAAGCCACACTGACAATGTCACCTTAACCTTTGAAAAAGGTGAAAGGGCTCAGTTCCCTTTTACCCATCTATCAGCCAATTCCAGAGCAATTTTATCTTGCTACACAGACAAGTCTTTAAATCTCAACTTTTAAAAGAATCTTAGGTTCCCCACATTTCTACAGGCTTCTCTACAGTCAATTTAGCCTGAACCAGAACATTCACAGATGGGGCATGTTATGCAATAAATCGGTTCCTTCTCTGAAGTGAAACTCTTTGAAGTACTCAGGGCTTCCTTTTTTCACATAAGAATATTCAGTTTTAGAGAGATTTAAAATATGGCGCAACAATGTCAGTAGACTTGTAATTTTATGCTACAGACCAAAGGTGGCTTGTTGGTAGATATGTAATGGATAAGGATGTGACCTCCACATCCAGTCTAGAACTTTTTATATTACCTCCCAACATCACAACATCACACAACCAATCAGCTACACAGGCTCTCATATCCAGCTGATTTTGCTGATGAGGAAGCAGAATGCATCCTCATGATCACATAGAGAATGAGAGGCAAATCCAGAATGGAATCCCAGTCTTCTTACCTCCACACCAGGGCTCACTTAATCAGACCATCCTGTTTTCCAATCTGACACTGACACTGAGGGTAAAAAGAACAAACAAACAAAAACAAAAACAAAATTTGCAATAGCAGCAAATTTTATTCCATAATCTATTATAAGAGAAAATAAAATACACTTTTAGCAGATGCAAAAATGGTTGAGAAAAATACAGAAATAAGTCTGGGTTAACTTCTCAAACCTATGCTAAACTGTCCCCAAAGGTAAATATATATCCCTGTGATGGGTCAAATTAAATATAGATCAAACCCTTACTATGTACAGTCCTGATTATGAACAAATAGAAGAGATGACTCTCCATGGGAGAATAACACGACACAAACACAAATGTGTCTGTATAGAAACATGAAGAGAAACAACTGAATCTTTAAAGAAAACTTCTTGGAGAAGATTTAGCAGTTTTGAAAGGTGAGCAGTTTTGAAAGAGGAAGGAGAAGATGGAGAAGAGTACCTTCCCCAATGTTGAAGAGAAGGTAACCCAAGTGGAATGGATTGTGTGTACCAAGACTCATAAATGGGCCAACAACTCTACGTACTCACGAAATTAAGTAAAATAATGAATGATTTGGAAACCATGAGCTATAACCATGAATAAGGGCCTCAGGGTAAGTTGTACAGGCTTGAAAGGCTCTCATTCAATGCAAATATGCCTAGAAAAGCAGAGAGTGGCCACTGTAGTATACTAGTGTCTGAGTCAATGCAATGTTCACACCTATTTTTGCACCGTGCTTCCATTTTCCTGTACAGTATTCTGAGAGAGGAACACTGGTGGAGGGAGGTCGAGTATAAGAGAAGTCTAAACGAGGAGCAGATGGTTTAAGATTTGCCCTCAGTTGGTACAAAGGGCTCTGGCACCATCTAAGAAAAGGAGTCAGAAATTGTAGTCATGGGCCATTCTTTTAAAAACTGTGTTTTGGAACTCAGGCGTTCCCCCTCATGTTTTTATAATGCTTATTACCTGTCTGTTTTCCTGTAATAGTCTTGACACTTAAAAAAAATGAATTGATGTACATATTTTATGCAGCTAAAAACTACTCATTCTAGTGATCTTTGCAAAACTGGTAATCACTTCTTGATCCTTCCAACTCATTCCACATAGAGTTAAGACCTAAGAGACAGAATATGTACAATCAGATCCATATAACTAGGAAAGAAACAACAGAAAGTTTAATCTCAATAAGTCAAAAATTGGGAAAAAAAACTAAAAAAATAAAAAGAGACATCTTTCAAGGACTGAATGGATAAACAAACTTACATGCAGTAACCCTACTAAATAAAACCCTACACATCAACTGAAACACGCAACTTAGATCTCAGGGTGTTATGCTAAGTGAAAACAAAAAAGCTAATCTCAAAAGGTTGCAAAAGAATTATTCTAAACATAACATTCTTGAAATGACCAATTTTTAGTGATGGAGACCAGTGGTTTCAAAACATTAGGATTGGGGGGAGGATGTGATTATAAAGGAGTAACAGGAGGGGTGCCTTAGTGGCTCATTCAAGTTAAGCATCCGACTCTTGGTTTCAGCTCAGGTCATGATCTCAGGATTTGTGGGTTCAAGCCCCACATTGGGCTCTGCAGTGACACTGTGGAGGCTCGTTGGGATTTTCTCTCTTTCTCTCTGCCCTCTCTCTCAAAATTAAATAAACATTAAAAAAAAAGTAGTAACAGGAAAAAGCTCCTTTGGCATAACTGGAGAGTTTTGTATGCTGAATATGATGGTGGTGACATGAACCTATAAATATGACAAAATTTCATAGAAATATACACCTCCCTCCAAAAAAAAGTACATGTAAAAACTAGTGAAATATAAATAAGCTCTATAGTTTAGTTAATAGTATAACCATCAATTTCATGGTTTTGACAATTTTACTATGGTTATATAAGAGGTTCTCATTGAGGCAAGGCTGCACAAAAATATACATGGGAACTCTCGTAACACTATTACAACTCTTGAGTCTGAATTATGTCAAAAGTTTTTTTTTAATGTTTATTTATTTACTTTGAGAGGGCAGAGGGGCAGAGAGAGAGAGAGAATCCCAAGCAGAAGCCTGACGTGGGGCTGATTCCATGAACTGTGAGATCACAATATGAGCTGAAATCAAGAGTCAGACCAGGATCCAGAAATCAAGAGTTCAACCAAGTGAGCCACCCAGGCACCTCAAGTCAAATTTTTACAAAATGTTTTAATAAACATATAACTTAATTACCCCTTCCCTCAGGCCATTCCAATACCAACCTATAAAGTTGCAGAAGTTTGTCTTGTAGCCATTTAAATAACAAAACAGGAAAAATATTTCTGCTATAAATATTTTGAATTTAGGTTTTTACTAGACGTTTAACTATAAATAATTTCATATTGAGTGTTCTTTTTCATGTGTATCCTTTTAACTCAAGGCACAGAGAGGTATCATGTCAAAGAGGCAACAGAATGTCCTCCTGGGGTGCCAGGAACTTTACCTGGATAGCCCCCAACCTACCCACCAAGCTTCAAGAACTACAATCTATTCCCAAGACTTAAGACTACAAAATATAGTTTGCTTTCCTTTCCTTTAAACAGATGCCAATCCCTATTTGTTGGGGATTCTCTCTCCCCAGTGCTCCTGACTATGTCTGAAAAGGGTCCATCTCTGGAGTTTTGCTACCCTGGAAATAAACACAACAGAGCTTTTCTCCTAAGGGCTTGCTTCTTCTCACTAAAGAGAAGTTACAACAATATCATGTACTTTACACATTTTTCAACATAACTGTCCTTGGTCTATTTTCTTGTTTCCTCTTCCAAATATCCATAAAACTTTACGGCCTTGGAACTTTATTTCTTTCCTTTTTTTTCTTTAAATGTTTATTTGTTTTTGAGACAGACAGAGACAGCGTGAGCAGGGGAGGGGCAGGGAGGGAGACACAGAATCTGAAGCAGGCTCCAGGCTCTGAGCTGTCAGCACAGAGCCTGACGTTGGGCTCAAACTCAAGAACCGTGAGACCATGGCCTGAGCTGAAGTCAGATGCTTAACCGACTGAGGCACCCAGGTGCCCCAGAACTTTCTTCTTAATGGTGATCATCCTCAGCCTTTTCAGTCACGGGGGAAGCCCATTATAAATTAGCACACCATTGGTGCCTTAAGTAAGTAATTCACAAATGAGGAGATATTGGCCTCTATAAGCTCCTACTCTGAGGGACACTCACCCTTCAATATTGGCCTCCTCCTTTCTCTTATCCTTAAATACACACTTTTGTCATATTTACTGTCTTGTGGTTCCCATTTCTCTAGCTACTACTCTTGACTCTTGGCCTAATTCTGCTTTTTTTCTGACTCCAATGAAAATCCTATCTCAGTATGTCAGCCATGGTACTAATAGCTGACAAGCCAAAGAAAGTGGACAAACTGGGGCAGAGACCTGGAAGCCATGCCCTTGGGAAAAGTGGCCTTATAGCAGTTCAGAAGAGGTGCCCACATATTTCATAAAAAGTAATCAGCTGGCGCTGTCTGGCGGCTCTAGGTGACAGGGATCGGTGTCCTTGTAGGGTTGTGAACTCTGGTTATAGAGGAGTTCATGCTCAAAAAGTTAGATAAAAATAAAAACTTCCCCAAATTTTTTCAAAGATATCTTTTCAAATTTAGTTTGTTTGAATTAGCATCCAAAAAAAAAGTTTACGTGTCACTTTTGTTTTTTTATATAACATAACTCCCTTTAGTCTACAGTAGCCCCTTCCTTTCTGCACCCCCTACCCTGCTCCCAAGCCATGATTTGCTGGACAAACCAGGGCATACATATATCCTGTGCAGTAGCCTACATTCTGACATGTCTCATTATTTCTCTTGGTATCATTTAACATTTTCCTCTATTCTCAGTATTTCCTGAAAACCACTAGAAACTCAATTAGATTCAGGTGCAATTTTTCAGGCATGCATGTTTCACGGATGGAGTTGTTTACTTCCTGTTGCAACAGCATGAGACTCATAATGTGTGGCTGGTCCACCAGTGGTGCAGTTAAGATCAACTAGTTGATTCAGGGTTTCCAGCCTGACCCCTTTGTGATAAAGTCCCTCATCAACAATTCACCTAATGGTTTCAGCCAGTGATGCTCAGTGCCTACATGACTGTCTTATTTTAAAAAATACCAGTTCTCAGTACCTGTGTCTTTAAAAGCACCAATGTGCAGCCAGAATTGGAAACCACTGATGTAGAGGAGTATGACACACCCTTAGAGAAATCATTTAGCTACCAGGTATGACAGAAGCCACTAGGACTTGGAACCATGTACACCAGAATGAAAACAGTCATTTAATTTTTTTTAAATTGGAAAAAAAAAAGTCACTTGCAGACGGACTCAGGTGTGAGTCAGAAACTCAAGGGTATCAATAAAAATGTGATCGGACGTGTATGCTCTGTCCTTCTACAGCTGATGCACACATAACATGCCTGCTTCCTCTAAAACCGGCTCCTTGATCAGACCTACTCCAGGGGAAGGATTTAAAAACTGCCCCTGTCTCCTCATACCCTCCAGTGATCACAACAGCAAAGAAAGCCACTCCACAGGAAAACACTTGTCCAACTCCTGAAGAGTTATTACATCCCACTACAGGGCTTTCTGAAAATAACCCTCTGAGGCCAGATCAAGTTTAAAACTAAAATCTATTTTGAAAACCAACAATGCTGATCACAGAGAAAAGTGAGAGGCCTGAAAACCTGTCTTTCATACACCTTTTCTTTCCAGAACCCAAAGTCACTTAAACAAAGCTATGTATTTGCTTCTCCTCTCTCGTTCCCAGAGTCAGTCTCTCTGGGCCCATCCCGCTCCTTTCTATACCGAAATTCATATTCTTTATACCTCTTTCTTTTATCATCTTCACAGTGTTATTCTGTTTACCTGGTAAAAGGTATCAAGCTACTAACAAGATCTGGTAACCTACACATGGGAAAAGTGTAAAAGGCCACTTCAGGGCAGGGTAACGATGTGCATTTGAAGATGACCTTCTGCAAACGGAAACATCACATTATATGGCAAACCCCTTAGTGCTGCAGGCAGACACAGACTAGGACAAGGGAGAGTATTCTGAGATCATGAACTCAGTTCAATTTCTTGGCTCTGCCAGTTATTTTATTTGGGAAACACATTTCACCTCTCCGTGCCTCAATTTTCTCTTGTGAAATAGTACATTTGAATCACACACAATTTAACAGTAAACCGTTATGGTTTTATGAGCTGTCAGTCCAAACCTGAGAAATGACTGCTATTTTAGAAAGTCACCGAAGATGTATTCTCTTTAAAAAGAATAGAGGGAGACACTGTACTGATAAGAGATGAGCTGCCCAGATTTTTAAAGACCCACACACACACAAAATGACCAGTAACTAAAAATTTCTGTCAATTATAGAAATTTTCATAAATGAAATAGCATGATTTTTAAAGCATTGATTTAAAATAGTCCAGCAAAAAATATCATAAATGGGAGAGTAGATGGAACAAAATTGGGCAAGTGTCAAAAAAACATTAAAGCAGGGTGACAAGTACTTATTCTCTCTAGCTGCATATCTGAAATATTTTATAGTATGAACTGTTAATACCTCATGTAATTGTATCTTCCCTTTCCTAGTCCAACTGTGGAACATCCCACAGTTAGACACCGAACCCAAGTTCATCATTTGGAGTGAGGGGAGGTGCCTGGTGTTCAGAGGAAATCGAACTAAGAGTCTACTAATAATTATGTGAATTCCGGTATATTCCATAAATGTTGAGCGTCCTCATGCCAGTGTCTTTCCGTTCGCTAAGATACTATTTCTGTTGAAGAACGCAAGTTCACTATCGCAAGTTCACTTATGAAAAGACAAGAACATCAAGGCTCTATGCAAGCAGGAGAAATGACACTTAGGTTTCCCAAAATGCATTGTCTTGAAGACTAACCCTAGAGGGATCCCATCAGAAAGCATAACATGAGAATCTATGGTTCACAGGTGTCGAATCAGATTTTACAAGGGTAAACTACTCAAACTACTCCCCAAGAACTGGACACTAATGGATCACTTATTCACTCTTCTTGGTCACTTGGGACAACGTTCAGCAAGGTCACCAAAATAGTGGGCTAACACCCCCACAGTCTTAAAAGATACTGTTCCATTAACCTTCCAGACACCTTAAACAGTAAAATAATTCAGCTGATCACCACAGCAACTCAAGGTGGATATTTTTTTACTCATCTGATGCACTTGGTAAACAAAATTATTCTAAACTGTGTGTAAACTGCAAGTGTGTTTCACTCTAAGCAGCAGATATGGTCCTTCCAAGGCCATAAATAAGCTGAATTATTACCTTCTGCATGCGAAATGTCAGCTACCTACATTGATTATTAAAGTGAATAATTTTATAAGGGACATAATTTCAAGCATAGAAATTCCCACCAGCTTATTGAGGTGAAGACATTAGATAGGATAAAGAAGTAACTCCTTCTTTCTCTTCGCCACTATTTTGAATGTCAGATGCAATGGGTTGTCTGATCCAATGAAATGTATTCCAGATAGACTCCAGCTCTGCCATTTCTTAAATATGATAGTGAAGACAGGTGTGGATCTCTGCTTTGTCTCTGTTGTGGTATTATTGTTGCTGCATAGGAATTGGGGAATTTGGTCCATGTCAGATAAATACAGAAAATTTCTAAGTACAATAACTATTTAAGCTTATGCCATTTATTTACAAAAATTAATTAAAGCCTTCTTGAACTATAGGTATTATTTTATATATTGAAACTTACCATGATAAAAAGGCACAAACATGAGTATGGGGGGGGGGTACATACAAAGTGTGGAATGTTCAATGTTTCCTCTTAACGAAAACAAAATTTTCTTGAAAAAGCCAAGAAAATAAGCCAACATAGATGCAATGCTCATGCATGCGAAATAAAAAGCACAGAAAATCTGAAATATCTGTAGAATGGGGATATAGGATTCACAATGAGTATTTGATAACTAAATGTTCTGCCACAAATTTTAACAAAACAGTCAACAAGTATGTGCAGTTTATCCCAGTAAAAAGAATCAACTGTCTTTGATCAACCCTTCTGTTGTTCCTTGGGGTCTGTAAACTATGCAAGGGCACAAGGCCTGTTATGAATGCTCTGAAGGCCACTGAGAATTTCGCTTTCTTTTCTTCATCTTAAGAGAACGTACCCCTTTTATAGTAAGCCACTAAAAAACAAACAAAAAAGAAAGACCTGCTCTATTCTCCCTTTAAGACCTAAATCTAGTAAGTATTTGAAAACATTTATGTAACGGTCCTTCTTGATGCATTAAGACGAGAAACGAATGTTCTTTGGAGGATGGAAATGCTTCCCTGGATGTCAGATGACTGTTTAAAGTGAAGGTTGAGGCGGGGGGAGGGGGGACGCCTAGGTGGCTCAGTCAGTTGAGAATCTAACTCTTGATTTTGGCTCAGGTCATGATCCCAGGGTCATGGGACCGAGCCCCAAATCAGGCTCTGTGCTGATAATGGAGCCTGCTTACAGTGGCATTTGTTGTAATGAGCATTGGGTATTATACCTAAGTGATGAATCACTGAATTCTACCCCTGAAACCAGTATTGCACTGTGTGTTCACTAAAATTTAATTTAAAATTTTAAAATAAATTTTAAAAAGATTCTTTCTGCCTCTGCCCCTCTCCCCCACTTGCATGCTTTCTCTCCCTCTAAAATAAAAAATTAATAAAGAAAAACTTGATAAATACATACAAGATGCCATGTTCTACTCCAAGGTCTAAGATAACAAGTCACAATCTAGTGACCAGCAACCCTCCCTTCAAATAAGAATGTATTTAAATTATTTAATTAATGGAAAAAAAACCCAAGTAGATGAAGTCTAGAATATTGCTCAAGGTAGAAAAATCATTCAAGTTAAACACAGAAGTATACTGGTCATGTTTTGCAAATTAAAAATTAAGACATGATCCAACACTGAGTTGGACTCTTTCAATGAGAAATACTACCTTGGAAAATCTGAGATGTACTGCCATTATTCTTTGACTTAGTCTACCAAAGTGTTTATATGTTTTTCATGAATTTATTCCACCCACATTTCTTAGAGGCTGCAGCACAGAAGCTTGCTGCCTTCCACTTAAGAGGGTCCTGAGTACAGCTCAGCTCTCTCTAGAAACCTTTGGCTCCTCAGTAACTTGTAGGCCCACCATTCAAATACATACACTCTTCTCCTTCCAAAGCTGTTATCATTCCCATATTTCTGGACACAGTCTAGTAATAGTGAAGAAACTTATCTATGACATCTTGGAATACAACCAAGAGGATCTTTAACATGGTAGGTGGACTTTTCCTCTACCCCCTTCTCTTCCCACCTAAATATTAATTTATCCTTCACCATCCACATGTCTCAGAATCTCCATAAAATCTTCCTTACTATGACTGGTAACTATAATCTGTTTTCTTTTTCTTGGTGCAGCTAAATGGACACTTGCCTCTTGCCTATTGTTGAATGGGGAATACAAGTTAAGCATGTTCCAATGTTGGCAAGTTCTGTATGGAAACTTATTTTTCCCTCTCTGCCAAATCACTTACTATGGCAAAGCAACAAATAAAAAAGATTGTCAAGTACTGGGAAAGATGAGTGGTCTAAGATTAATTATTTAGTTCATATCTAAAAATCAATTACATTAACAAAGCATAATCACTGTAAACATGTTAGGTATTGTTCCCCAATATGTGAATTAAGAAACTGAGATTCAAAGAGAATATGATCACATTCATCAAGAAGTATATAGAACCAGGAATAAAATCCTGGCCTTATAACAATCCCAAGTTCTTACTTCTCTTCCATTATAATTTTTCTTTTCACTGTTCTCAACATTGCCACCAAATTTAAGGTGGACCCCTTTGGAAAAGCACAAAGACAAACACAGAGAGATGTGAAAACACACTATGATGAGGTTGCTGAAGAGTTTTCAAGTTCAAAAAACTATGTAAGATACAGAAAAAGTATTTGACAAATTTCAACATTCACTCATGATAAAAAATGCTCAGAAAAATAGGAATTAGGGCAATTTTCTGAATTTCATAAAGAGCATATATAAAAACCCTAGAGCTAACATTATACATAATGATGCAAGAGTGAATGCTTTCCCCCTAAGGTCAGTAAAAATAAACACCTCCACTATCACGACTCTTATTCAATACAGTGTTGACAAAATTTTAGCCAGTGTAAAAAGGCAAGAAAGCAAAAAAAAAAAAAAAAAAAGGAGAGAGAGAGAGAGAAGAAAGAATAAAAGACTGATGAAAATAATCAAAACTCTAAATAGATGGAAAGACATTACTTTCCCAGATCAGAAGACTCAACATAAAAATACCAATTCTTGGGGCGCCTGGGTGGCGCAGTCGGTTAAGCGTCCGACTTCAGCCAGGTCACGATCTCGCGGTCCGTGAGTTCGAGCCCCGCGTCGGGCTCTGGGCTGATGGCTCAGAGCCTGGAGCCTGTTTCTGATTCTGTGTCTCCCTCTCTCTCTCTGCCCCTCCCCCGTTCATGCTCTGTCTCTCTCTGTCCCAAAAATAAAATAAACGTTGAAAAAAAAATACCAATTCTTTCCAAATTGACATATTTAACAAAACTCCCATAAAAATTATAGCAAAATACTTTGTAGAGAAAAACTTGATTATTTAAAATCAATATGGAAAGGCAAAGGAATTACAATAGCTAATATTCTTTACTAAGTAAGTATAAAGTGAAGGGAATTAGTGTACCCAATTTCAAGACATGTATTACATAATCAAAGCTGTTGTACTGGCAGAGGAACAAACAGATCAATGGAACAGAACAGACAGCCCAAAAACAGATCCACACAAATATATCTGATTTTTTTCCCTATGCCGAACAAATATATCTGTTTTTTGACAAAAATGTAAAAGAACTAATGAAAGAAAGATAGTGTTTCCAACAAACGGTACTAGAGCAATTGAACATCTACAGGCAAAAAATGAGAAACTTGAACTAAGTCTCATTGTGTATACAAAAATTAACTCAAAAGTGTTTACTAAGTAAGATATAAAACATAAATCCATAAAATTTTTTTAAAGGAAGAAAATCTTTTGGGATATAAACTAGGCAAAGAGCTACTGGACTTGAAACTAAAAGCATGATCCAAAACAAGAAAAATTGAAAATTGGATTTCATCAAAATTAAAGAAGCCTTTGCTCTACAAAAGATCCTGTTAGGAGGATAAAAAGACAGACTAAAGAGGAGCAGGGCCAGTGTGGTACAGGCAGGAGGGGAAAGAGAGCAGTCAAGTCCAACACCTGGTGCTCTGGACTTTCTTCTTGCTATGAAACCTGTATAATGGGACATTATGATGCTTCTCCTGGAGGGCATGTGATGAGAAGCAGAGTTTAGCTTTGAAGTGCTCAGAACCAGAGGAATTGCTGAGAACTCAGAGCCAAGCCCCAACCACTACAGAGCTCACAACACTATAAATAAATTGAGCTTTCTCAGTAAGATACTAGCAAATCGAATTCAACAGCATATAAAAAGAATTATTTACCATGATCAAGTGGGATTCATTCCAGGGCTGCAGGGCTGGTTCAACATTCGCAAATCAATCAATGTGATACATCACATTAATAAAAGAAAAGATAAGAACCATATGATCCTGTCAATCGATGCAGAAAAAGCATTTGACAAAATTCAGCATCCTTTCTTAATAAAAAACCTCGAGAAAGTCGGGATAGAAGGAACATACTTAAACATCATAAAAGCCATTTATGAAAAGCCCACAGCTAATATCATTCTCAATGGGGAAAAACTGAGAGCTTTCCCCCTAAGATCAGGAACACGACAGGGATGTCCACCCTCACCGCTGTTGTTTAACAGTGTTGGAAATGCTAGCATCAGCAATCAAACAACAAAAGGAAATCAAAGGCATCAAAATTGGCAAAGATGAAGTCAAGCTTTCACTTTTTGCAGATGACACGATATTATACATGGGAAACCCAACTCCACCAAAAGTCTCCTAGAACTGATACATGAATTCAGCAAAGTCACAGGATACAAAATCAATGTACAGAAAGCAGTTGCATTCTTATCCAATAATGAAGCAACAGAAAGGCAAATAAAGAAACTGATCCCATTCACAATTACACCAGGAATCATTAAATACCTAGTAATAAACCTAACCAAAGATGTAAAAGATCTGTATGCTGAAAACTATAGAAAGCTAAGGAAGGAAATTGAAGAAGATACAAAGAAATGGAAAAACATTCCAGGCTCATGGATTCGAAGAATAAATATTGTTAAAATGTCAATACTACCCAAAGCAATCTACATATTTAATGCAATCCCAATGAAAATCCCATCAGCATTCTTCTCGAAACTAGAACAAGCAATCCTAAAATTTGTATGGAACCACGAAAGACCCCGAAGCCAAAGTAATATTGAAGAAGACCAAAGCAGGAGGCATCACAATCCCAGACTTTAGCCTCTACTACAAAGCTGTAATCATCAAGACAGCATGGTATTGGCACAAAAACAGACACACAGAACAACAGAATAGAATAGAAACTCTGGAATTGGACCCACAAACATATGAACTAATCTTTGACAAAGCAGGAAAGAATATCCAATGGAAAAAAGACAGTCTCTTTAACAAATGGTGCTAGGAGAACTGGACAGCAACATGCAGAAGGAGAAAACTAGACCACTTTCTTACACCATTCACAAAAATAAACTCAAAATGGATAAAGGACCTGAATGTGAGACAGGAAACCATCAAAACCCTAGAGGAGAAAGCAGAAAAAACCTCCCTGACCTCAGCCGCAGCAATTTCTTACTTGACACATCTCCAAAGGCAAGGGAATTAAAAGCAGAAATGAACTATTGGGACCTCATGAAGCTAAAAAGCTTCTGCACTGCAAAGGAAACAATCAACAAAACTAAAAGGCAACCAAAAGAATGGGAAAAAATATTTGCAAATGATATATCGGAGAAAGGGCTAGAATCCAAAATCTATAAAGAACTCACCAAACTCCACACCCGAAAAATAATCCAGTGAAGAAACGAGCAGAAAACATGAATAGACACTTCTCTAAAGAAGACATCTAGATGGCCAACAGGCAGATGACAAATGCTCAACGTCACTCCTCATCAGGGAAATAGAAATCAAAACCACACTCAGATATCACCTCACACCAGTCAGAGTGGCCAAAATGAACAAATCAGGAGACTATAGATGCTGGCAAGATGTGGAGAAACGGGAACCTTCTTGCACTGTTGGTGGGAAGGCAAACTGGTGCAGCCACTCTGGAAAACAGTGTGGAGGTGCCACAAAAAATTAAAAATATATCTACCCTATGACCGAGAAATAGCACTGCTAGGAATTTACCCAAGGAATACAGGAGTGCTGATGCATAGGGTCACATGTACCCCAATGTTTATAGCAGCACTCTCAACAATAGCCAAATTATGGAAAGAACCTAAATGTCCATCAGCTGATGAATGGATAAAGAAGTTGTGGTTTATATACACAATGGAATACTACATGGCAATGAGAAAGAATGAAATATGGCTTTTTGTAGCAACGGGGATGGAACTGGAGAGTGTTATGCTCAGTGAAATAAGTCATACAGAGAAAGACAGATACCACATGTTTTCACTCTTATGTGGATCCTGAGAAACTTAACAGAAACCCATGGGGGAGGGGAAGAAAAAAAAAAAAGAGGTTAGAGAGGGAGGGAGCCAAATCATAAGGGACTCTTAAAAACTAAGAATAAACTGAGGGTTGATGGGGGGTGGCAGGGAGGGTAAAGTGGGTGATGGGCATTGAGGAGGTACCTGTTGGGATGAGCACTGGGTGTTGTATGGAAACCAACTTGACAACAAATTTCATATTAAAAATAAATACATTAAAAATAATTTAAAATAAATAAATAAAGCATTAAAAAATTTAAAAACAGAAAAAAAAAGGAGTTGGTGTCTTAACCAACTGAGCCATCCAAGCACTCCATCTATAAATAAAGTTTTATTGGGGCGCCTGGGTGGCGCAGTCGGTTAAGCGTCCGACTTCAGCCAGGTCACGATCTCGCGGTCCGTGAGTTTGAGCCCCGCGTCAGGCTCTGGGCTGATGGCTCAGAGCCTGGAGCCTGTTTCCGATTCTGTGTCTCCCTCTCTCTCTGCCCCTCGCCCGTTCATGCTCTGTCTCTCTCTCTGTCCCAAAAATAAATAAACGTTGAAAAAAATAAATAAATAAATAAATAAATAAATAAATAAATAAAGTTTTATTGGAACACAAAAAAATAAATAAAATAAATTGAGCTTGAAAAAAAAAAGACAAATTACAGGCTGGAAGAAGATATTTTCATACAATATCTAATAAAGAACTAGTATTTTGAATAGGTACCTTCAAACCAGAACAGTGAAAGGAAAAAAAAAAAAGAAAGAAAAGCCATATAATCAGAAAATGGGCAAAACGGGCAAAAGATACAGACACATATTTCACTGAGGAAAATACACTGATGGCAAATAAGCATATAAAAACATGTTCAACATCATTAGCCAGTAGGAAACCACAATGGGATATAATACTACATACCTATCTAAAGGGCTCAAATAAAAAATAGTGAAAACACCAAATGGCAGTGAGGATGCAGAGAAACAGAATCAATCATACATTACTGATGAGAATATTAAATGGTACAGCCACAATGGATAATATTCTGGCAGTTTCTTAAAAAACTAAACATGCAACTACCATACAACTGACCCAGTAATTGTACTCCTAAGCATTTTTCCTAAAGATCTGAAGATTTATGTTCACACCAAAACCTATACATTAATGTTTATAGAAGCTTTATTGGTGATAACCATAAATCAAAACCCCAGACATCCTTCAATAGATGAATGGGTAAATCAACTGTGGTGGATCCATGCTACGGAATACTACTTCGCAATTAAAAAAGTAAATAAACAGGGGCACCTGGGTGGTTCAATCAGTTGAGCATCCAATTCTTGAGTTCTGCTTGGGTCATGACCCCAGGATCATGGGATCAAGCCCCATGTGGGGCTCCATGCTGAGCATGGAGCCTGCTTAAGATTCTCTCTCCCTCTCTCTCTCTCTCCCTCTCCCTCTCTCCCTCTCTCCCCTGCTATGCTCTCGCTCAAAAATGAGTAAAATGAAAAAACAAACAACAAATAAAATGAAAAACAAATAAATGAGAGAGAGAGAAAGAGAGGTAGAGAGGAGAGGGAGTTTGAGAGGGGGAGGGGCAGAGAGAGAGGGAGACACAGAATCCTAAGCAGGCTCTGGGCTCTGAGCTGTCAGCACAGAGCCCTACGCAGGGCTCAAACTCATGAACCACCAGATGATGACCTGAGCCAAAGTTGGACGCTTAACCGACTGAGCCATTAGGAGCCCCCTTATTGTGATATTATATTGTAGTTTCACAAGATGTTACCAGTGGGGGGAACAGCTGTGTAAAGTGTACAGAGGATCTCTCTCCATTACATCCTAAAACTACATGTGGTTGTATAATTATTGCAATATAAAAATTTTCATTTAAAAAATGAGGAAGAATTAACTGGTCAAAAAGAACAGAATAGACCAATCCAAGCAGAGGAAATACCATGTACAAACATTTCTGTCCCTTATGTATCCTTTCTTTGTGTCTTCTATATACACACAACAATCCAGAATTATCTGTTTTTAAATGCCTCTGTATCCCTTTTTTCTCCATTTCTACCACTAGCATCCTAATCTAAATCCTTATACTTTTGTACTTGGGGGTCATTTTATTTTTGCTACTAAAATAAAGTTTCTCAACAGAAAGTGGGGAAGTTTCACAGGATGCTCTGCACCAGAGGTGGTTTCCAATTATTTTGGATTTGGTTTGTGAATGCAAGAGGTAAGGTGAACTGTTACAGAATCTTACACTGCATCGCCAAAATGTTGAATTTCAGGAAAGTGGTTTTTTCTTTTTTTTTTAATTTTTTAAAGTTTATTTTTGATAGAGACAGAGAGACAGAGTGTGAGAGGGGAAGGGGCAGAGAAAGAAGAAGACACAGAATCCAAAACAGGCTTCAGGCTCAGAGCTGTCACCACAGAGCCTAATGCAGGGCTCAAACTTGTGAACCGCGAGATCACTACCTCATGACCTGAGTTGAAGTCGGACGCTTAACTGACTGAGCCACCCAGGTGTCCCCAAAGTGGCTTTTTTCCAAGTAAAATGGGGTCATGGTAATAAAATAATGACTTCCATGATGCTAGCAAAATGTCATGTATATTTTTAATAAAAACAGAAGAGTTATAACTAATCATATAAAGGAAAATATTTTCATATTTTACCAAGTATGATGGTATATAAAGGGTATGATTGGCTTTTCATAGATTCCTTTATCAAATGAAGAAGTTCCTTTTATTTCAAGTTTTCTGAGATGAATATTAGTTACATTTTTTTCAAATGTTTTTCACCAACCCTTGAGATGATCATATGATTTTTATTCTCTGTGCTGTTAAATATGAAATTGAACTGATATTCAAATATTAAGCCAACCTTGGGGCGCCTGGGTGGCGCAGTCTGTTAAGCATCCGACTTCAGCCAGGTCACGATCTCGCGGTCCGTGAGTTCGAGCCCCGCGTCAGGCTCTGGGCAGATGGCTCAGAGCCTGGAGCCTGTTTCTGATTCTGTGTCTCCCTCTCTCTCTGCCCCTCCCCAATTCATGCTCTGTCTCTCTCTGTCCCAAAAATAAATAAAAACGTTGAAAAAAAAATTTAAAAAAAAAAATATTAAGCCAACCTTGCATTTCTTTGTAAAGATATATTATTTTTTATACATATTACTAGGTTCAATATCTTAATGTTTTATTAAGGATTTTTGTGTCTAGGTTCATAAGGTTACTACAGACCTATAATTTTATTTTCTCACATTGTCCTTTTCAGATTTGGGTATCAGGTAGTGCTAGCCTCCTAACACACATTGGGAAATGTTAACTACGCTGTCAATTCCTTAAAGAAGTTGAGTAAGATTGGTATCATTTTTTTTTCTTAAATGGACAAAGTATTAACTAGTAACACAACCTGGCCCAACATTTCCTTTGTGAAGGTTTTGACAATTATTACAATATTGGATCCCATCACTTCTATCCAATATTATAGGTAGAAGTCCTAGCCAGAACAATTAGACAAGAAAACTATTTTTAAAGCATAACAATTATCAAAGATATGAAACTGTCTTTATTCACAACAGGCATAATTATATACAAAGATGGTCTTAAGAAATATACATGGGCCTACTGGATCAATTAAGTCAATTCAGAGGTTGGGATACAAAAATCAATTTCAACAGTCTATTTTATTTTTATATACTAACAACAAATATAAAGCTAAATTTAAAATTCAATATAATTCACAATAAAATCTAAGAACATGAAACACCAAGCAATACTTTCATAACATTCATGAGACCTTTCACTGAAAACTATAAAAATACTGGTGAGAGAAATTAATGAAGATCTCAATAAATTGGTAGATACAATATACTCAGGAGTTGGAAGACAACATTGTGACAATATTAATTCTGCCTGAATTTATCTATATATTCAAAGCAATTTCAATCAAAATTTTAGCACACTTTTTGAAAAATTGATAATATGATGTTAAGTTTACAGGGGGAATAAAGGACTCACAATTGCCAAAACATCTTGAAAAAGAATCAAAAGTTTGGAGAACTTACACGGACTGTATGATTTAATTAAGAGAGTGTAATATTGGCACAAAGGTAAAAAAAAAACAGCCAACAAAATAGAGAGTCCAGAAGGAGACTCACACTTACATTAAAAAAATAACTGACTTTTGACTAAGGCAGAAACACAACTTAATGAAAAGAAAAAATATCTTTTCAAGAGATCAGTGGATATCTGCATGGAAAAAAATTTTGACCCATTCCTCACAATATACATAAAAGTTAACTCAAGATTGATTGCAAACCTAACGATGTATGTTAAAATTCTAAGGACCATGGAATAAAACATCGGAGATTATGCTCATTAACCTGAGGCAGGCAGTGGTTTCTTAGAATGAAGAAAGCACTACCCATAAGAGAAAATATTGATAAAATGGCATTCATCAATATTTAAAACTTCTGTTCTTCAAAAGACAGCCTTTAAGAAATTGAAAAGGCAAGCTGCATACTGGGAGAAAAATATTCACAACGCATAAGTTAGACTCGTATCCCCAACATGAAAAGAACTTTCATGAGTAAGACAAGCTAATGGAGAAAGGAGTGAAAGACGTGGACAGACAATTCATAAAAGATACATGAATGGCCAATAAGCACAGAAAAAGATGCTCACATCATTAGTCATAAGACACGCTAATTAAAACCACAATGAGCTACCACTACACACCCTCTCTTAAAAAGATGTTATCAATTCATATCTTAGGATATAGAAGAGCCAGAACTCTCATTCATCGAGGTAGGGGTATTGCAAAATGGTACAACCAGTTTGGAAAGCTGGCTACTTTTTTTTTTTTTTCAACGTTTATTTATTTTTGGGAGAGAGAGAGACAGAGCACGAACGGGGGAGGGGCAGAGAGAGAGGGAGACACAGAATCGGAAACAGGCTCCAGGCTCCGAGCCATCAGCCCAGAGCCCGACGCGGGGCTCGAACTCCCGGACCGCGAGATCGTGACCTGGCTGAAGTCGGACGCTTAACCGACTGCGCCACCCAGGCGCCCCTGGCTACTTTTTATATAATGAAATCTGCACCTCACTTATTACTGGGATCCAGCAATCCCATTCGTAAGAACTTTCCCAAGAGAAATTAAGACACAGGCTGACATCAAAAAGTTGTAAATGAATTTTCATAGCACCTTCATTCACAATATTCCAAAACTGGAAATGATGTAATATCCATTGTATGACACATCCGTACCACAGATCACAAAAAGAAATGAACTATGCATACATACAGCAATTTATATTGGTCTCAAAAACATTATGTTGACCTAAGGAATCAAGGCACAAAAACAGTAACTACTGTACCTACCTAGTGTTAATGGTGAGAATAAGTAACTGCGTCTGTAACTGGGATACAAGGAAGAAGTGTGAGGGGCATGAGAAACTTAATGGAGTGATGGAATGGTCTTCATCTTAATGGAAGGACTATCCACAAGTGCGTAAATCTGTCAAAATTTACTGAAATGAATATTTAAATTTTATTGTATATAAATTATACCTCAATTTAAAAAACCATTAAAATACCGTGTGTTGATAATATATGATACAATCTCTTCTCTTCCCTTTTTGTCTCCCTCATTCCCCCCATACAGGGTCCTCCTACAGGGCACAGACAGGAAAGCAAGAGTTAAAACAAGATTTCTTCGAACTCTCTCTTCATGCAGAATTCCAAATTTGATTTCTTAAAGTCCTGCTGGGCATCTTTCCAGGCTTTTCATAAGAAAACCAGCAAAATTGTGTATTATTGACTCACTTTTTCAAAACCATCCTTTGTACAAATGATCATTTAATATAGCACAGTGGAATATAAAACAAATTTCCTGATTTAGGGGAGTTATTTATTAGCCAATGTAACAAACTTTAAGTTATCTGAAGCAGTAAGAAATAGAACTAAGATTTGTGAAAAACCAAGAGTAACTCCCAACTGAATAATGGAAAGAAGTTTCATCCTCTTTCTATACACCAGGCTTAAAAAAAATAGAGCTGGCAATGAGGGAGCATAAACAGCATTTTTAAAAACTCTCATCTTTACCTACCTTTTGGTAATAAGTAGTAAAACAGAAAGCACATGAGAACAGTGAGAACAAATTACCAATATTGAGACACTCTGAAACTGTTACCAGACCTAACTAACATCGCACAGCAGGTATGTTCCAGAGACATAGCTTTACTCCCTTCTTTTCCTATAAAAGTGCTGCAAACATGCAAATGATGCTATATAACTTTGAAAATGCAAGAGAATGGTGATAATTAATGGTGATGGCACCTTAGAATATGCCTGGCCTTTGCTTTCAATGGTTCAGCAAACGTGTTACTGAGAAATATATTAACCTGGCCCTATCACAACCTCGGTGTTTGCTTAAAGATGTCTGCATTGGGGCAACTAGGTGGCTCTGACGGTTAAGCATCTGACTTCATCTCAGGTCATGATCTCACAGTTTGTGGATTCCAGCCCCATGTCTGGCTCTGTGCTAACAGCTCAGAGCCTGGAGCCTGCTTCAGATTCTGTCTCCCACACACTCTGCCCCTCCCCCACTCACGCTCTCTCAAAAATAAACATTAAAAAAATTTTTTTTCAGATGTCTACATTTACCCAAATGATACAAAAATACTGATTTGAGGGGGCATATGCATCCCAATGTTTATAGCAGCACTATCAACAATAGACAAATTATGGAAAGGGTCCACATATCCATCAACTGATGAATGGATAAAGAAGATGTGGTATATATATACAATGGAATATTATTCTTCCCTCTAAAAGAATGAAATCTTGCTATTGGCAGCAGCGTGGATGGAACTAGAAGGTATTATACTAAGTGAAATAAGAGAAACACAAATAGCATAGGATTTCACTTATATGTGGAATTTAAGAAACAAACAGATGAACACAGGGGAAGGGTAAGAAATGAGCAGGAGGCAAACCGTAAGAGACTTTTAACGACAGAGAACAAACTGAAGGTTGATGGAGGGAAGCAGGTGGGATAATGCGCTAGATGGGTGATGGGCATTAAGGAGGGCTCTTGTGATGAGGATCACTGGGTGTTATATGTAAGTGATGAATCACTAAATTCTACACCTGAAACCAATATTACTGACTGTAGGTCAACTAGGATTTAAATAAAAACTTAAATTAAAAAAAAATTAGAACAAAGATGTCTGCAAAGAGACTGAAACGGAAATAAATTTATAAGCAAAGCCAAAAGAAAGCAACCAGGCTCAGTGGGCTCATCAAATGTATTAAGCATGACAATTCTTCCTTCAGAAACTTGAGTGTGCTGGCACAAGCCAAACAACTAACACGTTTTGTTACTTTTTGAAGCAATAACATTTTTTATTAATCCTGTTTGTTTCTAACAGATGCAAAGCAGAAATAAAACAGACCACAAAGTTAATCCAGAGAGGCCCAGATGTAGAGATTCTGTAAGAAAAATGGACATCAGTATTCTTTCACCTCAGTTTAAAAGGAGGCACGGTTGCTGTGAAGGATCCCACACATGCAGCTCTAAGCGCCCCATGCTGCTGTGCAACCAGTGTCCATCATCAATGTGCCAGGCACTCCTCAGTCAACAGGGTCAGCCTGGGAAAAACAGGTGTTCCCAGAAGGTTGCTTCAATGACTTCCCGCCTCCTCTTTCAGCACACATCTACCTTCTCTGCCTTTACCCTTAATAGACCTGCTTTCTGCTCATCACCTGGGAATAATTCTTATGGGGAGAATCTCATAATCACTTTCACAAAGATGTGTAAACAAATGTTGGGGTGTTATGCGTGTGCCTTCAGAGATACTTGTATTTTTCCAGCACGATCAATAGTATGTTTGTAATGAATAAATGATATAAAAGGCTGACACTCTTCAGAGGAGATATGAGACATGAACTGAGGCTTCAGCTGCCTGGTTTCAATATCATAAAGGGGCTGGGGAAGTAAAAACAGATGAAGATCTTATGCTGCAAAGATCTTGCATATTGTGCTATATAAACAATGGTTGGTATGAATGTAGATTCCTAGCTGTCCAAACAAAGAACTATTTACAAATAAAGTGGTGATATAAATAATTTAAGCCTTCCCCTTGAGCTGGCTTTGTCCTAACAAGTCTTTCTTCTCCTCTGGATCTCCCTAACCACCACGTACAGCCTTGATCCTATGGGAAAATGCTTTCCTGGTATCAAATACACAGCTGAGATTACCCTTTGGAACAAATGCTTCAGGAATTGAGGAGATAATGGTTGTCATCTCACCCTGCAGGACGAGAGATGGCCTGGTGGGTAGGACTTGGCAGGAATTTCCTCTCTCAGAGTAGCAGACAGCCCTGGGAGAAAGTGCAGTCTCCCTGCTGCACACAGTGGAATCCCACGCCCCAGATGTGGTATTTGGCAAACTTTTCAAATGTATAGTCAGGTATATTGGCTAATTGTACATAAAAAAACCTTAGGAAGCAGAGCAAGCATTCAATAAGCCTGAGGCAAGCTTAAATAAAGCACTTCCTGAAGATAGTGAGGTTTAAGAAACATTCACTTGCTTTAAGAGTGTAACATGTGAGTGAAATTTGAACACTTGCTAGTCATTCATACAAGTAAGAACAGCTGAAATTAATGATGGATAAAGTATGCGGCGCCTGGGTGGCTCAGTTGGTTAAGCGTCCAACTTTGGCTCAGGTCACGATCTCGCACTTCATGAGTTCAAGCCCTGCATTGGACTCTGCTAACAGCTCAGAGCCTGAAGCCTGCTCCGGATTCTGTGTCTCCCTCTCTCTCTTCCCCTCCCCCGCTCAGGCTGTGCCTCTGTCTCTCAAAAATAAATAAACGTTAAAAAAGACACTAAAAAAAAAAGAATGAGTAAAGTATAATGTAATAGGCACAGCAAAGAACAGTAAATAGAATGTGGATCTGAATTCACAAACAGCAGCTATATGACCTTGAGCAAGTAAGCTACTCTCTCACTGTCAAGTTTCTCATTATAGAATATCTTCTTAGAGGGTATTGTGAGGGTGATTAGTAGGAAGTGATATGTTGGGATGTCAAGAATGGGATCGTAGATATAGATATCTTTATAAAATTTGAGGCTGCAGTTCAATGCAAGAAAGAAAATCTATGGTTCAGATAAGGCCACACAGGTCAGTCTTCCCTGCCGAGACTTTGGAGGAAGTGAGCTAATAACCAGCCACTAACTGGCAGAATGCCCAGAGCAGTCCTGACCTGTCCAGGGCAGGAGCTGGGAACTTAGTTATAGGTGGGAGGAAAACATGGCAGAGTGTGATGGCAGGAACTACAAAACCGGTAGTGCCTGCTGGGTTCAAAGTGAGGGCTGATGCTCTACCTAGGAGCTTAACTTTCTGCCTAAGTATCTGTGCAGGTGGGTAAGGGAAAACTAAATCAGCCAGCCCAATGTCTAGACAATAGCAGGTATTTAATAGAGATGGTTAGAACCATTATTAGGCAACTTTGCACTAAAAGGGCTACTTTGATAACCACATTGTGCCTTCATTTTCCCACTGGGATAAGTAAGAGCGGCTGCACTTGTAACCGTAATGTTAATACTTGTAACAGAGGCCACCAAGATCCTATGTTTGGTGAGGATTCAGCCAGTTTGAAGGAATGGACCAGAAGTATTTAAGGATATTCTTTCCAGGGATTAGGAGTAAGATCATATTCGTGCAACAACAGCATCCCACAGAAATACCACAAGATTTCATCCTCATCACCGACCAGCACTAGGTAAAGGTGTGTCAAGAGACTTCCAGGGAAGACAGAATAGGAGGATGCTAAGCTCACCCCATCCCACAGATAAAACTACGTAACACACACATCAGTGTAACTAACCCAGAAAACGACCCACAACCCAAAGGCTGCAAGAACAGACTCTCTACAGCTAAATGTAGAGAAGATGCCACAAAGAGAATAGAAAAGGCAGAGACCTGGCTGGGAGCTAAAGGGACCCTGGGAACTGTTTGCAAGACGTAGGGATACCAAAGGCATGGGAAGGGGAAGAGGAGGAGACCCTCACACTAGAAACTCGAGTCACAGACAATTCACACGGGGAAGATAAATCCCTGTAATATTTGGCTTTGAAAACCAGAGAAGCATAATTTGGCAAGTTCCTACAATCAGCAGGGCTTAACACCTGGAATGTTAAAAATCAGTGGGCTCGGCTCTGGGAGATCCAGAAGGGCAAGAGGAAACTGAGTCCTTGCCCTTAAAGAGACAGCACAACAAACAGCCCCACAGAGATACAGCATTGGAGTAAGCAGTCTAAAAAACACCCGCAGTATACACACAGTAAGGAGATTTCCTTACTAATCTCAGAGTTAGTACTGGAGGGGCAGGGATCATTAGAAGTCTCCTGCAAAATCAAAGGATCAAATAGGCACCACGTCCAACTCTGCCCCCCAGCCTAGACAGAGGGACACATGCTGGAATGAGGACAGTACCAACACTCTACAACTTGAAAACAGTGTGCCCTGCCCCCCCATTCTCATGCCACATGCCCCTTGAAGCCAGGAGGCCTCCACTCCAGGTCTCTTCCTGAAACAGACCAGGCCAAACCTTGCTAACGCCACAGGCTCTACCCCCATGTTCTCCTGCAGACCTGCCCACTTCAACACATCCTTGGCCAGAACCCATCCAACGTGGTGCCACAAGCCTGACAGTGTGCAAGAAACCCTGACAGGAGACAGCACCACTCCAAAGTAACTCCTGCACTAGGGAGAGGGAGAAATTACCACACACACCATTTCCACTATGGCCCCAGTGGATCAGATGATGGGGCAGACATCTGGTCTGACTACAGGCCCTACCCACCAATGAAAACTTCTCAGGGGACAACACAGAGAAAGCGCCCTACTGAAGCCAACTGGACTAAAGGCAAAAGCAGCTCGGCCACAAGAGTAGGACACAAACAACACAAATAGGGGACATCCCTGCCAGATTAGGGTGAACAGGAGATTGCACAGCAGGGCACCACAGGACCTCTTCTTCAAGGCCACTACTTTCAAGAGCAGGAGACACAGCTGATTTTCCTAACACATAGGAACAAAGAGAGTCAGTCAAAACGAGGAGACAGAAGAATATGTCCCAAATGAAGGAACAGGACCAAACCATGGATAGAGCTAAATAAAACAGAGATAAATAATATGCCTAATAGAGGATTTAAAGTACTGGTTATACTCACTGGACTTGAGATTGAAGGACATCAGTGAGATGCTCATAAACAGATAGAAAACATAAAAAAAATAATCACATATGAATAAAACTCAATAACTGATATTAAAAATATACTAGAGGGCAGAAATAGTAGACTAGAGGAAACAGAAGAATGAATCAGCCACCAAGAGGACAGAGTAATGAAAAGCAATAAAGCTGAACAGGAAGTAGTGAAAAATAACAAATGAAAATAGACTTAGGGAACTCAGCAAATACATGAAGTGTAACAACATTCACATCATAGGGATCGCAGAAGAAGAGAGAGTAAAAAGTGGGCAGAAAAGGTATTTGAAGATATAACTGCTGAAAACTTACTAAATCTGGGGAAAACAGAAATCCAGAAGACCCAGAGGGCTCCCAACAAAATAAACTCAAGGAGGTCCACATGAAGACAGAAAGTAATTATAATGGCAATGAGTATTAATAAAGAGAATTTTAAAAGCAGCAACAGAGAAGAAAACAGTTATGTATAAGGGAAACCCCATAAGGCTATCAGATGTTTCAGCAGAAAACTTTACAGGCCTTAAGGCAATGGTATGACATATTAAAAGTCCCAAAAGAAAAAAAAACTTACCGCTAAGAATACTCTATCCAGCAAGGATGTCATTCAGAATACAAGAAGAAATAAAGAGGTTCCAATACAAACATAAGTTAAAGAAATTAATGTCCGTGAAATCAGCCCCTATTAAAGGGGACTCTCTGAGTAGAAAGGAAAGACCATAAGCAGGAGTAAGAAAAGTTGAAAGTACAAAAGCAGTAAAAATTAAATATATATATAAAAATCAGTCAAGGGATTCACAAAAAAAAGGATGTATAATATGACACTATATACCTAAAATATGAGTGGAGGGGATAAAGAATAGTTCAAACATAAGCAACCATCAACCTAATATAGACTGCTAAATGCATAAAATGTTAAATACAAACCTAATATTAACCACAAATCAAAAACCAGTAATAGATATGCAAAAAATAAAGAGAAAGGAATACAAGCATATCACTAAAGAGAGGCAGGAAACTCTGAATGAGAGCAAGAGAAGTAAACAAAGAAAAATTACAAAAACAACCATAAAACAAGTAACAAAATGGCAGTAACTACATACCTATCAATAATTACTTTTAATTTAAATGGAGTGATATGGGGTACCTAGGTGGCTCACTACATTAAGCATCCAACTCTTGGTTTTGGCTCAGGTCATGATCTCACTGTTCATGGGTTCAAGCCCCACATTGGGCTCCATGCTGTCAGCACAGAGATTCTCTGTCTTGGAATTCCCTATCTCCCTCTCTCTCTGCCCATCTCCCCTGCTCGTGCTCTCTCTTAAAATAAATAAAATTAAAAAAAATAAATAAATGGATTAAATGCTCTACCCAAAAGACACAGGACAAAATGGATAAAACAGAAATCTATATGCTACCTACAAGATACTCTTTTCAGACCTAAAGACACATGCAAACTGAAAGTGAAGGGATGGAAAAGCATTCATCATGCAAATGGATGTGTAAAGAAAACTGGAGTAAAAATACTAACATCAGACAAAATAAACTTTAAAACAAAGACTATAACCAGACACAAAGAACATTGTATAACTATGAAAAGATCATCCAACAAGAAAATATAACAATTGTAAATACTGATGCACCCAAATACATAAAACAGCTAATGAGAAACATAAAGGAAGTAATCAATAGTAATACAATAGTAGCATGGGACCTTAGCACCCCATTTACATCAATGGACAGATCATCCAAACAGAAAAACAACAAGGAAACAGAGACTTTGAATGACACATTGGACCAGAGGGATCTAACAAATACATTCAGAACATCCTATTCAAAAACAGCAGAATAGATATTTTTTTCAAGTACACATGGAACATTATCCAGATCAGATCACGTTAGGCCAGAAGTTTCAACAAATGAAAAAAAAAGAAGTCTTACCACGCATCTTTTCTGAACACAACACTATGAAACCAGAAATCAACCATAAGAAAAAAATCTGGAAAGACCATAAATACATGGAGGTTAAATAACATGCTACCAAACAATGGATGGGTCAAACAATAAATCAGAGAGGAAATTAAAAAATACATGGAAACAAATGAAAATGAAAACACAATGGTCCAACATCACTGGCATACAGCAAAAGCCGTTCTAACAGGAAAGTTTAAAGAAATACAGGCCTACCTCAAGAAGACAAATCCCAAATAAACAACCTAACCTTACACCCAAAGGAGCTAGAAAAAACAACAAACAAAATCCAAAACCAGTAGAAGGAAAGAAATAATAACAATGAGAGTAGAGGAACCTCCATACTGTTTTCCAGAGTGCTGCACCAGTTTGCATTCCCATCAACAGTGTGAGGGGGTTCCCCTTTCTCCACAGCCTCACCAACACCTGTTGTTTCTTGTGTTGTTGATTTTAGCCATTCTCACAGGTGTGAGGTGATATAGCATAGTAGCTTTGATTTGTATTTCCCAGATGGTCAATGGTAGCATGCAAACTGGTGCAGCCACTATGGAAAATAGTAGAGATTCCTCAAAAAGTTAAAAATAGAACTACCCTATGACCCAGCAATCGCACTACTGGGTATTTACCCAAAAACACAAAAATACTAATTCAAAAGGATACATGCACCCCGATGTTTACAGCAGCATTTACAATAGCCAAATTATGGAAACAGCCCATGTCCATCAACTGATGAATAAAGAATATGTGGTATATACACATATAAAATGAAATATTACTCAGCCATAAAAAAGAATGAAATCTTGCCTTTTGCAATGATGTGGATGGAGCTAGAGAGTACAACTCTAAGTGAAATAAGTCAGTGAGAGAAAGACAAATACCACATGATTTCACTCATGTGGAATTTAAGAAACAAAACAAAGAAGTAAAGGGTAAAAAAAGAAGCAAAACAAGAAACAGACTCTTAACTACAGACAACAGACTGCTGGTTATCAGACGGGTGGTGGGTGAGGGGATGTGTTAAATGGGTGATAGGGATTAAGGAGTGCACTTGTGATGAACACTGGGAGTTACACAGGAGTGTTGAATCACTGTATGGTTCACCTGAAACTATTATTACACTGTATGTTAACTAACTGGAATTTAAATAAAAACTTCAAAAAATATTAGAGTAGAAATAAATGAAACAGAAACTAAAACAAAACAAACAAAAAAAGCAATAGAAAAGATCAATGAAACCAGGAGTTGGTTCCTTGAAAATATCAACAAAATTGATAAACCTTTAGCCAGAGTCATTAAAAAGGGGTGGGGGGGAGGCGGGGGGGAAGGACTCAAATGAAATCAGAAATGAAAGAGGAGAGGAGGGGGGCCGGGGTGGCTCAATCAGTTAAGTGTCTAACTCTTGATTTCAGCTCAGGTCATGATCTCATGGTCAAGCCATGAGATCAAGCCCAGCATCATGCTCTTTGCTGGGCATGGGTCCTGCTTAAGATTCTCTCTCTCCCTCTCTCTCTGCCCCTCCCCTTTTTGCACAAGTGTGCAAGCTCTTTCCAAAAAAAAAAAAAAAAAGGAGAGGGGAAATAACCACCAGCTCAACAGAAATACAAAGGATTATAAGAGAATATTATGAAAAATTATATGCCAACAAATTAGACAACCTAAAAGAAATGGATATTCTTTGAAACATAAAAACTAAACCAGGAAAACATAGGGAAAAAAATGAACAGACTAATTATCAGTAATCAAACTGAATCAGTAATCAAAAAACTCCCAAAAAACATAAGTCCAGGACCAGATGTCTTCACAGGCAAATTCTACCAAACATTTAAAGAAGAGTTAATACCCATTCTTCTCAAACTATTCCAAAACAGAGAAGTAGGAAAACTTCCAAATTCATACTATGAGGCCAGCATTACCCTGATACCAAAACCAGATAAAGACATTACAAAAATAGAGAACTACAGGCCAATTTCTCTGATGAACACAGATGCAAAAATCCTCAACAATATATGAGCAAATCCAACCATACATTAAAAAAAAAAATCACTGACCATGATTAAATGGAATTTATTCCTACAATGTAAAGGTGGTTCAATATTAGCAAATCAATCAAAGTGATATACTACATCAACAAGAGAAAGGATAAGAACCATATGATCATTTTAATAGATGCAGAAAAAGCATTTGACAAAGTACAACATCCATTTATGATAAAAACCCTCTGCAAAGTCAGTCTAGAGGGAACTTCAACATAATAAAAGCCATATATGAGAAACCCACAGCCAACATCATCCTCAATGTGGAAAAAAACTGAGAGCTTTCCCCCTAAGCTAGTCCCCCGACAAGAATATCTACTCTTACCAGTTCTGTTTAACATAGTACTGGAAGTCCCTGACACAGCAATCAGACAACAGAGGGAAATAAAAAGCATCCACAGTGATAAGAAAGAAGTAAAACTTTCACTATTTGCAGATGACATAATCCTATATATAGAAAATACTAAAGATTCTACAAAAAAACTACTAAACTGATAAATGAATTCATTAAGGTCATAGAATACAAAAATCAATATACAGGTTTTGGGTTTTTTTTTTAAGTTTTTATTTATTTTGAGAGAGAGAGAGAGACTGAGGAGGAGAGAAGCAGACAGACAGGGAGAGAGATGTGGGGCTCAAACTCATGAACCTGTGAGATCATTACCTGAGCTGAAACCAAGAGTCAGATGCTTAACCAACTGAGCCTCCCAGGTGCCTCCAAAATCAATATACAGAAATCCACTGCGTTTCTATATGCTAATAATGAAGTAGTAGAGAAATTAAGAAAAAAAAATTCCATTTAGAATTGCACCAAAAATAATAATATACCTAGGAATAAACTTAACCACGGAGGTGAAAGACCTGTACTATGAAAACTATAAAATACTGATTAAAGAAATTGAAGACAACACAAATGGAAAGATATTCCATAATACATATGTATGTGTGTACATATATATATACACACACACATATATATACACATACGTATGTGTGTGTACACACACAATGAAATACTACCCAGTCATAAAAAGGAATGAAAACTTCCCATATGCAACAACATGGATGCTCCAGAGGGTATGATGTTAAATGAAGTCAGAGAAAGACAAATAACATAATGAGTTCACTCATATGTGGAATTTAAAAAACTACAAATGCACAACAAACATAGACAAACTAAAACAGACTCTTAACGACAGAAAGAACAAACTGGTAGTTACCAGAGGGGAGTTGGGTGGGGTATCAGTAAAATAGGTGAAGGGGATTAAGAGTACACTTATCATTATGAGCACCGAGTAATGCATAGAATTGCTGAATCACTATATTGTACACCTGAAACTAATATAACACAGTATGTTAACTATACTGGAATTAATTTTTTTAATTAAAAAGTATATTAATAACAACAGTAGCAAGTTAACATCTCCCAAGGAAAACGCAAGCCCTCTCACCTGCATATTTTCATACTAGGAATGTTGCTTCTGCTTATGTCTAATAAGGTAGATATTAATAACATGTCATACATTAAACATCTTTAAGTTGTTAGAAATAAAACACATCCAGAGAGATGTGTTTCAGTTCAATCTTCCATTGGAACAAGCCCTTTATTGGGGCAATATTCTAAGAATGAAACCTTAAACAATGAGGTCACAAGACCAAACAAACTTTAAAAAAACCCTGATGTACAAAGAAAAGTGGAGATAGAATAGTTTGAGTTTTTTCCCCCTCTATTACATTTATGGTAGTAACTGTTTGGACAGATTTGGCACTATAAATAATTAAAACAGCACTGCCTGTCCAAATGAGTACTGCAGTCCCCACTGATATTTTATTGCATGATTCAGTTAATTTAATAATAGAAGACAAATCATGGCTCCTTAATTGACTGAAGTTTACTTTTTAAAAGAAGTAATTAAATCTCAAAACTCCCTAGGCTCTCTTCTCGACAGTCCTCCAAGTTTACATCTAAGTTTCTGAAATCTTACAATAGAGACCAAAAATTTAATTTCAGAATAGCTTGAATCCACTTTAGGGGTGATAACTGCTGTATTTCTTCCCTGCTAGGAGGTTTTTTTTTTTTACAAGGACTGATTTTACAAGTATAAACGTTTATAATCTTTTTACAATGTTATTAATAAATACCTCCCATAGCCTTAAATAAGATAATTCACAATGCTTGTAAAAAAATATATACTGAATCTGTTTTTGGAAATGGCTTGTCTTTAAAAGAAACATCAATAAAGTAAAAACATACTGAAATATAACTAAGCAGCCATTTCACAGAATCCAAGGGT
The DNA here is from genome assembly GCF_022079265.1 of Lynx rufus. Classification (NCBI taxonomy): domain Eukaryota; kingdom Metazoa; phylum Chordata; class Mammalia; order Carnivora; family Felidae; genus Lynx; species Lynx rufus. The sequence goes on from NW_025814845.1 coordinate 173,272,673, forward strand.
GTTACAACTGACTGGGATCTTACAGATCTTCTAGTAAATTCCTCTGACACTAAACTTGGAAAATCTCCGAAATGAAGACTGAGACTGAACACATAATCGCTCCAAGTCACAGAGCAAGTCAGTGACAAAGGCAAGAATAAAACCCACTTCATGCACTCACCAAATCAGGATACTTTCATTACTGTCCACTGTAACAATAACGACCATTCAATAAGTGTTTGCTCTTCTTTTCCAAGTCCTTCCTAGTCATTAGTTCGTGAATCCTCTTATGAGGATACATACCCTATACATAAAAATGATCATTCCCTTAACAACTCCAGAAATGAACTCTTGCTGCCCACCTCTTCAAACCTGCTCTCTCTCTAGTGCTGACAACCCCAATCCCTCCACCTCATTGCTCAAGCCAAAAATCCTGAAATCACCCTTGACTCATCTCTTCCTTTCACACCTACATTCAATCCATCAGCAAATTTTATCTCAAAACTGACCACTTCACTCTTGTCTAAGTGACCAATTTCAACAACCTAGGCTACACACGTCCAGCACATAGTAGACGGTAATTAAATATCAGCTTAATGTCAACCGAACAGTCTCCTAATTGGTCCCATTCCCAATTCCTTCCATTCTTGCCTTCTTTACAGTCTGTTGACTGCAAAAGAGTCTGACGAGGTAGTCCAGTGAAAATGTAAAACAGGTTCTATCACTTCTTCACTCAAAAGTCCCCAATGAGCTCTCATCACGTTGAGAATAAAATGTAAAATCTCATGGCCTTACTCACTCAGCTCCATTCACTCTCCTTATGGCTCTTCTTCAACCATTCAAGCATGCTCCTGCCTCAAGACTCTTTTCACTTCCTGTTCTCTCTCATTCTTCCTTTACTTCATTCACCTTTTCTCCAGCCCAGACCTCCTTACCTACACTAACTCCCCACCCCCTCTCTCTCAACTTCCACTTACAGATAAAAAGAGTTGTCTGCAGTTCTACATATTCTCATCCCACCCTTATTCCCTAGCCTTTCCCCATCTGGCTTCCATCCCTATCACACCCTGAACTGACTCTTACTAAGGTCACCCATAACATCCATGTCACCAAAAACCAATGACAATATTGCCTTCCTCATTTCGGTTGGTTTCTCACAGCATTTGACACTACTTAATTTCCCTGTGTTTTGAAACATCAATTTTCATGCCTTCCACAAAATAGTAATCACATTGGCTTCCTGTCTGGCTCTTTCTTCTGTTTCTCCTTGTGGGATCACTCTTCCTAATGAAGCTATTAACTGCTGTGGTTCTGTGCACCCCAGGTGATCTCATCACGGCCATCCCCACATTTGTGGAGCTAAAGTTTTCTTCTATAGTCCAGATTCATATGTCCAGCTGCCTTTGCACATTTCTTTTGTAAGTTTCACAGGTGTGACAAATACATGTCCTAAACCAAGCACATGATCCATGCCCTTAATCCAGCGCTAACAACAAACAAATGATCCAATTTTAAATGTCAGGTCCTCTTTGACATTCCCTACCATCCACTTCACTGTGCCATTCAGAGGTCTGGCACCTTAAACATCTTCCTCTTATCTCCTCGTATCCTTTTATCCATAAATCCTATTAATTCTACCCTTCAACCCCCAAATGTCTATACATCTCCACCTCTACTGAACCACCCCATCTAAACTACCCTTACGTTTCACCCAGATTATTGAACTGAGAGTCTATTTGTGCCAACTGGGTCTCCACACCACAACCATAAGGATATACTGAAAAAGCACATCTGTTCATATTAAAAACCTTGAATAAAGCTTCCCCGTGAGTTCCCATTGCCTTTAGGATACACAAAATTCCTTAAGAAGGTCAGAAAAGCACTGCCTGGTCTAGCCCCCTACATCCTCCGTCTCCCGCTTATATGGTGTCCCCATATACACTGTCCTTCAATCGTATTGGTCTTCCATTGCAGATTCTTTGCAAATGCTGCTCCCTCCTCTCTATTCAGGTAACTCATATCCATTTATTACTTAGTAGCCCAGTGGTCATTTCTTCAATGAAACCTTCCTTCCCTCCTCCAGCCCTAACCTAGGGTTTGTGACTAATTATTTAAAATTTAATGAATTTCCATTTTTCAAGAGTAACATAGAGAGCCAACTGCCTCAGGTTGAAAAAATTAAATTGTTTCTAAAATGTCTCATCTAAAGTAGTCAGCAAATATTGCCCCTCCCTCTCTTGCAATTCCCCCATCCCCATGATTGTGTAGGACCTAGAACACTGCCACTGTAAGCTATACTTTAAGAATTGAAATGAAGAGAGAATGGCCCTTTGTTTTAACCTCAATAGA